>NW_023665645.1:130000-430000 GCF_014743375.2 Drosophila subpulchrella
TTCAGACAGACAGACAGACAGACATTCAGACAGACAGAGAGACATTCAGACAGACGGACATTCAGACAGACAGACAGACATTCAGACAGACAGACAGACATTCAGACAGACAGACATTCAGACAGACATTCAGCCAGACATTCAGACAGACAGACGGACAGACAGACAGACAGACAGACAGACAGACATTCAGACAGACAGACAGACAGACATTTAGACAGACAGACATTCAGACAGACAGACAGACATTCAGACAGACATTCAGACAGACAGACAGACAGACAGACAGACATTCAGACAGACAGACAGACATTCAGACAGACAGACATTCAGACAGACATTCAGACAGACAGACATACAGACAGACATTCAGACAGACAGACAGACAGACAGACGTTCAGACAGACAGACATTCAGACAGACAGACAGACAGACATTCAAATAGACAGACAGACATTCAGACAGACAGACAGACAGGCAGACAGACATTCAAACAGACAGACAGACATTCAGACAGACAGACAGACATTCAGACAGACAGACATTCAGACAGACAGAGAGACAGACATTCAGACAGACAGACATTCAGACAGACAGACATTCAGACAGACAGACAGACATTCAGACAGACAGACATTCAGACATACAGACAGACATTCAGATAGACAGACATTCAGACAGACAGACAGACAGACAGACAGACATTCAGACAGACATTCAGACAGACAGACATTCAGACAGACAGACAGACAGACAGACAGACATTCAAACAGACAGACAGACATTCAGACAGACATTCAGATAGACAGACGTTCAGACAGACAGACAGACAGACAGACATTCAGACAGACAGACATTCAGACAGACAGACAGACAGACATTCAGACAGACAGACATTCAGACAGACAGACAGACAGACATTCAGACAGACAGACAGACAGACATTCAGACAGACAGAGAGACATTCAGACAGACGGACATTCAGACAGACAGACATTCAGACATACAGACAGACATTCAGACAGACAGACAGACATTCAGACAGACGGACATTCAGACAGACAGACATTCAGACATACAGACAGACATTCAGACAGACAGACATTCAGACAGACAGACAGACAGACATTCAGATAGACAGACAAACAGACAGACAAACATTCAGACAGACAGACATTCAGACATACAGACAGACATTCAGACAGACAGACATTCAGACAGACAGACAGACATTCAGACAGACAGACAGACAGACAGACAGACAGACAGCAGACAGACAGACAGACAGACAGACAGACAGCAGACAGCAGACAGCAGACACATAGACACACAGATACACAGACACACAGACAGACAGACAGCCAGACACAATTTTTTTTTCTTTAATTTTTTTTTTGGTAATAAATAATTAATTAAATTCTTATTACTACATTTTTTTTGGTTTTTTTTTTTTTTTAATATATATTATTAATATTATATTTAAATATATACATATGTACACTACCTACTCTGCCTCCCTTATGCTAACTAATATACCACTGTGGTAGCTATACGTGGTCTCAAATGTGCGCGCAGTGGCCCTATTATCGAAAATATTTGAAAACGCCCAATCAATATGCGTATTGCAATTGGTTGTGGACGAATCCAAATCTAGCAATGAACTAAAACCTTTTGCATCTGCTAAAAAATCGAAAATTCTCCAGCCAGAGATGGAGTGAAGGCACAAATTAAAATCTCCTAACACTAAACAATTACTATTTAAAAACGTGTGCCGCTGAAATAAATCCTTAAATTCTGTTTCAAACTTTATCAACGGATACGTCGGACTTTTATATATAACAATAATCCCTAAAGAACGGTACTTAAAGGTGGCAAACTCGAACACTGGAGAGGCTACATTTGTAGAATTAGCAAAAAAGCGACCACTTGAACAAAGACTAACATTCTCAAAAAGTTCGTTTCGAATGAATACGAGAATGCCTCTTTTTGGCCGAGCTCCGCTAGCTACTGACTGGCAATCTAGTCGCACTGCTGGGGTAAAGCCAGGAATATCATATGCTTCATTTGAGTATGTGCAAGCCTCAACGAAGCACAAAAGTGAAGACTTAAGCATTAGCTGATCGGAACATACATCGCTAATGTGGCAGTGCAAGCTTTCCGTATTATGGAAAAAGACATGAAGGTTCGGACTATTGAGTAAGCAATCGAAATGTGTATTCAGTAACTTAGCGGAACGCAGTTCTCGGAGCTCTTCTTCTGAAGTCCTGAGCGGATCTTGGAGGGACGAAAGGTCCAAAGATATAAAGACCTGCTGCACTTGTGGCTCTGCTACAGGCTACATACAGTGCAGCTCTCTGCATTCCTGGACTAGTGTGAACCACCACTTTGCTGTACGTAGCTCCTTGACTTTTGTGAATAGTAATAGCTTCTGCAGGTACCACTGGAAACTGCTTTCGGTCAATGGTAGTGGCCTGGCTAGAATTAATCTGAAAGCTCTTGATAATCTTAACAACTGGGGTCCATGAAGGCTCTTGACGGTGACTGCACTTTGATCGTGCACTAACTCCTATGCTTTCATCTAAAAATTGTATCCAAAGAATATTCGGAGTGTTGGACGTACTGAAGCCTATCTCCCTAAGAACACCTGTGGCTCCATTAACGAGACCTTCTGATGCATCTACATTGACCGTCATCATATATTTAGCAGTGGTTTTTAAAATCAATGAGGTACACAAACCTTGTGTTTCAGATGTTTTTAATACCCTAGCTTGTTCCAGACATCTGTTCCTCTGCTCTGAGCTAAGTTGTGCAGACTTAACTGAGTCTATAGCTTCCGAGTTAAACTGATCAGTGGGAATCGAGCTGAGCTTCTCCCTATTGTACCGATCTGTGTCCTGATTGCTTGAGAAAAGGTGAATTGCGTCATTTGGTACTTGACTTTCATCGGAAATTCGGGTCCTAAGTAAGCTTGTATCATCAGACGACATTTGGCCGGACGCCATGTTATTGAGTGCAATTGCAAACAGCTGGTCATCTCGCTGTCGCATTATCTCTGTGAGTTCGAATAACTTAAAAGGGCTCCACAGGTAAGATCCAAATATAGCACTGTATGGATCATGCGACGGCGGCTGAAAAATCCAACGATCACATACTGGCCGCAATTGTCTAAGATCGCCGAACACGATGACCGAAATACCTCCGAAGGGAGCATCGACGTTGGAAAAAATTTGCTTAAGGCGAGAGTCCAAATGGGAAAACATTGTTGCGCCGACCATAGAAATTTCGTCTATTATAAGTACTTTGAGATCAATAAATCTAGAACGCAGGGTATTTAACAAATCAGGGCTTAAGCTCCTAAATGCAGACCCAGCCTGATTTACAGGGAGAGAGAACATGGAATGAAGAGTGGAGCCTCCGATTCCAAAAGCAGCTTTGCCTGTGGGAGCGCACAATAATATTTTAACCGAAGTTGGGTCGCATCCTGCTCTACCATTATACTCCTTGGAAAGGGACTGAAATAGCGTAGAAATAAGTCTACTCTTGCCGACACCTGCTCCGCCTCCTACGAACTCATAAAAACTAGCATTTCTTCTTGCATTATGCAAAACATGCGTTAAGAAGGTTTTTTGCTTTAAATTGAGGGATCTAACTAAAGTTGCTAAGTTTTCAGCGGAAATAATTGGCGGGAGCTTTATTATCCGGATATTGCTATTCGGATCAATTTCTTGAACATGATTGTTTAAGTTTAAAACATTTATTTGAGAAGATATTTCCGGAAAAGCTAGGGCCCTAAACTCCTCATTAACTGCGGCCTCCTCATCTATATTTTCCTCATTATTCTCCTCTACTTCCATGGCCCTTCTAAGCGCGTCTTCCAAACTTTCTATGGAATTAAATCTATCAAAATTGGCTTTAATAGCCTCTTCATTCCCTAGGTAAAACACCTCACAATTTCTCTGTACTAAATCTACCTGTTCGTCTCTCCACGGAGAAAAAAGCATCACTAATGCTCTAAAATAATTCTGTCTATCTATATTAATATTGAAGGGGCTATACCTAATAATACTCGGCCTATTCCTTTCTCTAATAGAACCACTACCGTCACGAAGCGCGAAATAAACTTCTCCTAAAATATCATTTTCTTCTTCAGCTTCGTTGTCACTATTTCTCCCTTGACGAGTTCTTCCCCGGCTTTTTGAAAACTCATAGTTTGCAGCAAAATCGGCTAAACACAGGCCTTCATGAGAATCTGGTCTTTGTTCGTATCTGTCCAGCAAACCTTTCTGAAAGATGTCAGTGGAATTCTGAGGCATATTTTGCAGGACGCTTGTAGGTCTAAGCATACGAACTCGTTGTTCTGGAGGGAAGGTGTTTACGTGAACGCATTTATTGCTAGATTCTCACAACGCCAATCCCAGACAACAATATACGGCCTCCTGAGCAGAGATCTCAGTGCCCGAAACAAATTTGTGACCAAGATACTGTAGCTTTTGCCGAATGCTTGAATTGTCTCTTCGAATGTCATTAGCTGCGTCTCGCATGAACTTCGAAATACCCCTTTGGGATTTGTTAATATAATTAATTATGTAGCTACAGCAAGCAAAAGGGTCCAAAATTAACTGGATATCCATATATGCCCTTTGCATAGAAAGAATGTGTTTATTATAAGCATTAACTTGAATTTCTGCAAATGTTCTCTTCAGAAAAATCTGTGGTTTTTTCAAACTAGACCTAATAGCATATATGTAGTCCTCGTAACTGAGGCTCACCTGATCATGAGAAAGAAAATTTTCAAGTATGCTAAGATGGCTAATCAAATCATCTGGTTGATCGCGAAGCAAAAAGCTACGAATTTTTGTAAAGTTTTCGTGGTGAAGAGAAAAGTTTTGAGTTTCTTCAGGAAGTGGTTTCAATATTTCCGTTTGGGGCATTGGAGGATATGGAATACCGAATCGACAAACAGATTGTCCGCGCACCTTTTTAAGACCCGAATGCCCGTGCTTATGCTTTTGGTATTCAACATACGGAGCGAAATCTGTGTTTGTAACATCCACAGTTACAAACTGATCAATGAAGGCTATTACACTAGACATAGATTCTTCATTGTTGAAATCCACTTCCGGGGCATCTTTCAGCCAAAACATACCGTGAATATGAGGTGAACCTCTCTGTTGAAACTCAACTCGCCAATAATAGGTAGTAACAAAATTACTTCCAAAGATACCCCCAGGTTTCTTCATTAACTTAAGAACTTCCCTATATCTATAATCAAAATATCTTGCACACGTCACTGGGTCTGTCCTAATCAGGCGCGCCTTTTCCCTAAATCGTAAATTTAAAGCTTCTTCTTCATTTATTTCAACCCTATCTACATTGCGCTTGAGCAGTACTATCAGCTCTGGCCACCTAGTTTCAGCGGCCGACAGAGTTATAAAGAAAGTTGGCAAACCAAACTGGCGAATCATAGCCATGACTTTCTTCTTTTCTTCTTCCCAGTGAGCAGGAGACGTGCGAATATCTTTAAGAATTCGATATCCATCATCATGGCTAATTAAGTTGCCCATAAAATCTTCATCAAGTACGTTAGCAGCTGTTATAGCGCTGGAGGCGCTGCGCTTACGTAAGCAAGTTGAAATATTGTTTCGAATTTTAATTAATTCCAACTTCTTATAATTGAAGAATAATTTGTCAGTTCTACAACCTCTTCTATCTACGTTCCTAAGCTCAGACCTAACTACGGTTGTATAACTCTCTGAAGATGGTCTCTTGACGCCAGCATATATGCTTGGGAACGCTAATTCTTCAGAGTCAGCATCGAGAATCACGTCGAGAGGTCTTTGGCCCTCACCTGGAGCCATTGTAATTCTCGGAATTCCTACATTGTGTGTCTGGTTATTCTCAAGCATCGTTTCTTGTCCTCCAGGATTTAGCTCTTCGGCTTCCGCATTCTCATCGGAATTAGTCGCCTCCGAATTTACATCCTCCTGCTGGATGGCTAATTGCTCCTCTACTAATGCTAAGTCAGCTTGAGATGCTATGAAGGGAAAAGTTTCGGATGTAAAATCAGAGATCCACTGCTCGTTTACTGACACATTATGCTTTCTGTAAAGCTCGGTATTCACTAAGTATCTAATAGCGTCAGAAATTTTTGAAGGCCTAATGGTCTCTGCCATGAAATCATGTCCATATTCCATTCTTCGCTTGAGGTGGAGCTGTATAACCTCAGCTTCATTAAAAGCTCGTGGGAGGGACGTCACAATATTGCTTACTGGAATTGGAACATTTACAACAGCTCCTTTTATAGCACTCTGACGCTCATGACCTATCGACTTAATAATCATAAATGGAAGGCGAGGTGAAATCAGTCGTTCCTCCAAGGGAGTAAGCCCCCTTAAGCAATGAGGAATTTCTGGGAAATCTAGGCCGTTGGAAATGGCACCTTTGGGCTTTCTGCCGGCTTTTATATTGCTGTGACAGGTTGCACAGAACTTAAAAGATTCACCAGTGAAAGCAAGCTGGCTTGCATTTTGGTAAATCTCTTCCCTGAACTCGCAATGTTCTTCTAAATAGGCTCTAGAAAGCTTATTTATTTGCTTTGGGAACCACAATCCTTTACAACAAAGGCAAATCTGATCGGGACCAAGCTTTACTTTTCTATTAAAAGTGGCTATAAGAACTTCCATTTCAGTAGGTCTTCTACTGGGCCTATGCTCCTGAGATATAATAAGCCGTATCTCCTGACTTCGAATTGAGTTCCGAAGGTTTTCTGCTTCCCTGTTTCCACTAAGGCTTCTATACTGACTAACTCTTTGACTTATATATTGAATTGCATCGATGGCTGCTTGTCGAGCAGCTATACGTGCACTTCGTCGAGCCAGTGTATTTCTCGCCTGCTCGACGACCCTGCGATCCCTAAAACTTCTAGCTGTAGCTCTCCTTGCCCTATCCTGCGCTCTTTCCAACAGGCGATCCTGTGTTGATCTAACCTGTGCTCGTTGCAGGGTATTTGCTTCTTGCTCACCCGCACGATACGTAGGATCCAAGCGCCTAATTGAACGACGCCGAGTATCGGCTGCTTGCTCATCCGCACGGAAAGCAGGATTCGAGCGCCTTTCCGAGTGGTCAGCAGTATTTTGAACCTGCTCTGTAGCTCGGACTTGGCTATTTCGCCGCCTAATTGAACGACGCCGAGTATCGGCTGCTTGCTCAGCCGCACGGAAATCGGGATCTAGGCGCCTTTCCGAGTGGTCAGCAGTATTTTGAACCTGCTCTGTAACTTGGACTTGGCTATTTCGTCGCCTAATTGAACGACGCCGAGTATCGGCTGCTTTCTCAGCCGCACGGAAATCGGGATCTAGGCGCCTTTCCGAGTGGTCAGCAGTATTTTGAACCTGCTCTGTAGCTCGAACATGGCTATTTCGTCGCCTAATTGAACGACGCCGAGTATCGGCTGCTTGCTCATCCGCACGGAAATCAGGATCTAAGCGCCTTTCCGAGTGGTCAGCAGTATTTTGAACCTGCTCTGTAGCTCGGACTTGGCTATTTCGTCGCCTAATTGAACGACGCCGAGTATCGGCTGCTTGCTCATCCGCACGGAAATCAGGATCTAAGCGCCTTTCCGAGTGGTCAGCAGTATTTTGAACCTGCTCTGTAGCTCGGACTTGGCTATTTCGTCGCCTAATTGAACGACGCTGAGTATCGGCTACTTGTTCACCCGCACGAAAGACAGGATCCAAGCGCCTTTCCGAGTGTTCTGCAGTATTTAGAGCCTGCTCTATTGCTCGGACTTGGCTATTTTGTCGCCTTGTAGAACGACGGCTGCTTGCTCAACTGCACGAGTTGGCGGATTCAAGCGCCTTGACCTATGAGACGCAGTATTTAGGCCCTGCTCTGCATCCCTGAACAATTCATTTTCCCTTCGCCTACGCTGAGCTTCGCAATTTTCTACCCTCTCCATCTCTGCATACTCAATGTTTTCCCTATTTGCTCTATTTCTTAGTAATTGATTCCTAGCCCGTTGAGATGCAGTAGGTCTATTTAGTCGAGGCATTTTTATAAAAATATTTAAATTTCCCCAATGAAAAATGTTTCTTTAAAATATTAATAATAAATATAATTTTATTAAAAGAGGATTAGTTGAGCTAAATTAATAGAATAATAGAATTATAAGTGTTAGTCCTTGAAAGACGAAACTTATAACCCTATTACGATTTTATAAGTTAAGTACGTTTATTGAAAATATGAAATAATAATATTCAAAGAAAAAGTCTTTAAAAAGACCTAGTCTTAAAATATTATTATAATGTTAATAAGGTTGATACCTAAAAAATATTATTAAAACACTTAAATAAGTGAATAAATAAATACCTTAATTTATAAATAGAATTATA
Source organism: Drosophila subpulchrella (assembly GCF_014743375.2). Classification (NCBI taxonomy): domain Eukaryota; kingdom Metazoa; phylum Arthropoda; class Insecta; order Diptera; family Drosophilidae; genus Drosophila; species Drosophila subpulchrella. Next base: position 138,391 of record NW_023665645.1, read on the forward strand.
AGTCTTAGTCCTTAAAAAGACTAAAACTTATAGGACTATTAGATAATAAATACGTAAATTTATAAAAATATAAAAAAAGCCTTTAAAAAGGCAATTGTCTTATATTTCTATAAGTAAGAAAAAAGTGCGAAGCGATTAGAAAATTTAAAGTTGAAAATCGAAAATTTAATCGGAAAAATTTTTTAAAGCTACTTTAAAATGAAAAAATAAAAAAATTGAAAATCAAAAATTTACCAAATTTGTCACTATTTCTCCCTTGACGAGTTTTTCCCCGGCTTTTTGAAAACTCATAGTTTGCAGCAAAATCGGCTAAACACAGGCCTTCATGAGAATCTGGTCTTTGTTCGTATCTGTCCAGCAAACCTTTCTGAAAGATGTCAGTGGAATTCTGAGGCATATTTTGCAGGACGCTTGTAGGTCTAAGCATACGAACTCGTTTTTCTGGAGGGAAGGTGTTTACGTGAACGCATTTATTGCTAGATTCTGACAACGCCAATCCCAGACAACAATATACGGCCTCCTGAGCAGAGATCTCAGTGCCCGAAACAAATTTGTGACCAAGATACTGTAGCTTTTGCCGAATGCTTGAATTGTCTCTTCGAATGTCATTAGCTGCGTCTCGCATTAACTTCGAAATACCCCTTTGGGATTTGTTAATATAATTAATTATGTAGCTACAGCAAGCAAAAGGGTCCAAAATTAACTGGATATCCATATATGCCCTTTGCATAGAAAGAATGTGTTTATTATAAGCATTAACTTGAATTTCTGCAAATGTGCTCTTCAGAAAAATCTGTGGTTTTTTCAAACTAGACCTAATAGCATATATGTAGTCCTCGTAACTGAGGCTCACCTGATCATGAGAAAGAAAATTTTCAAATATGCTAAGATGGCTAATCAAATTATCTGGTTGATCGCGAAGCAAAAAGCTACGAATTTTTGTAAAGTTTTCGTGGTGAAGAGAAAAGTTTTGAGTTTCTTCAGGAAGTGGTTTCAATATTTCCGTTTGGGGCATTGGAGGATATGGAATACCGAATCGACAAACAGATTGTCCGCGCACCTTTTTAAGACCCGAATGCCCGTGCTTATGCTTTTGGTATTCAACATACGGAGCCAAATCTGTGTTTGTAACATCCACAGTTACAAACTGATCAATGAAGGATATTACACTAGACATAGATTCTTCATTGTTGAAATCCACTTCCGGGGCATCTTTCAGCCAAAACATACCGTGAATATGAGGTGAACCTCTCTGTTGAAACTCAACTCGCCAATAATAGGTAGTAACAAAATTACTTCCAAAGATACCCCCAGGTTTCTTCATTAACTTAAGAACTTCCCTATATCTATAATCAAAATATCTTGCACACGTCACTGGGTCTGTCCTAATCAGGCGCGCCTTTTCCCTAAATCGTAAATTTAAAGCTTCTTCTTCATTTATTTCAACCCTATCTACATTGCGCTTGAGCAGTACTATCAGCTCTGGCCACCTAGTTTCAGCGGCCGACAGAGTTATAAAGAAAGTTGGCAAACCAAACTGGCGAATCATAGCCATGACTTTCTTCTTTTCTTCTTCCCAGTGAGCAGGAGACGTGCGAATATCTTTAAGAATTCGATATCCATCATCATGGCTAATTAAGTTGCCCATAAAATCTTCATCAAGTACGTTAGCAGCTGTTATAGCGCTGGAGGCGCTGCGCTTACGTAAGCAAGTTGAAATATTGTTTCGAATTTTAATTAATTCCAACTTCTTATAATTGAAGAATAATTTGTCAGTTCTACAACCTCTTCTATCTACGTTCCTAAGGTCAGACCTAACTACGGTTGTATAACTCTCTGAAGATGGTCTCTTGACGCCAGCATATATGCTTGGGAACGCTAATTCTTCAGAGTCAGCATCGAGAATCACGTCGAGAGGTCTTTGGCCCTCACCTGGAGCCATTGTAATTCTCGGAATTCCTACATTGTGTGTCTGGTTATTCTCAAGCATCGTTTCTTGTCCTCCAGGATTTAGCTCTTCGGCTTCCGCATTCTCATCGGAATTAGTCGCCTCCGAATTTACATCCTCCTGCTGGATGGCTAATTGCTCCTCTACTAATGCTAAGTCAGCTTGAGATGCTATGAAGGGAAAAGTTTCGGATGTAAAATCAGAGATCCACTGCTCGTTTACTGACACATTATGCTTTCTGTAAAGCTCGGTATTCACTAAGTATCTAATAGCGTCAGAAATTTTTGAAGGCCTAATGGTCTCTGCCATGAAATCATGTCCATATTCCATTCTTCGCTTGAGGTGGAGCTGTATAACCTCAGCTTCATTAAAAGCTCGTGGGAGGGACGTCACAATATTGCTTACTGGAATTGGAACATTTACAACAGCTCCTTTTATAGCACTCTGACGCTCATGACCTATCGACTTAATAATCATAAATGGAAGGCGAGGTGAAATCAGTCGTTCCTCCAAGGGAGTAAGCCCCCTTAAGCAATGAGGAATTTCTGGGAAATCTAGGCCGTTGGAAATGGCACCTTTGGGCTTTCTGCCGGCTTTTATATTGCTGTGACAGGTTGCACAGAACTTAAAAGATTCACCAGTGAAAGCAAGCTGGCTTGCATTTTGGTAAATCTCTTCCCTGAACTCGCAATGTTCTTCTAAATAGGCTCTAGAAAGCTTATTTATTTGCTTTGGGAACCACAATCCTTTACAACAAAGGCAAATCTGATCGGGACCAAGCTTTACTTTTCTATTAAAAGTGGCTATAAGAACTTCCATTTCAGTAGGTCTTCTACTGGGCCTATGCTCCTGAGATATAATAAGCCGTATCTCCTGACTTCGAATTGAGTTCCGAAGGTTTTCTGCTTCCCTGTTTCCACTAAGGCTTCTATACTGACTAACTCTTTGACTTATATATTGAATTGCATCGATGGCTGCTTGTCGAGCAGCTATACGTGCACTTCGTCGAGCCAGTGTATTTCTCGCCTGCTCGACGACCCTGCGATCCCTAAAACTTCTAGCTGTAGCTCTCCTTGCCCTATCCTGCGCTCTTTCCAACAGGCGATCCTGTGTTGATCTAACCTGTGCTCGTTGCAGGGTATTTGTTTCTTGCTCACCCGCACGATACGTAGGATCCAAGCGCCTAATTGAACGACGCCGAGTATCGGCTGCTTGCTCATCCGCACGGAAAACAGGATTCGAGCGCCTTTCCGAGTGGTCAGCAGTATTTTGAACCTGCTCTGTAGCTCGGACTTGGCTATTTCGCCGCCTAATTGAACGACGCCGAGTATCGGCTGCTTGCTCAGCCGCACGGAAATCGGGATCTAGGCGCCTTTCCGAGTGGTCAGCAGTATTTTGAACCTGCTCTGTAGCTTGGACTTGGCTATTTCGTCGCCTAATTGAACGACGCCGAGTATCGGCTGCTTTCTCAGCCGCACGGAAATCGGGATCTAGGCGCCTTTCCGAGTGGTCAGCAGTATTTTGAACCTGCTCTGTAGCTCGAACATGGCTATTTCGTCGCCTAATTGAACGACGCCGAGTATCGGCTGCTTGCTCATCCGCACGGAAATCAGGATCTAAGCGCCTTTCCGAGTGGTCAGCAGTATTTTGAACCTGCTCTGTAGCTCGGACTTGGCTATTTCGTCGCCTAATTGAACGACGCCGAGTATCGGCTGCTTGCTCATCCGCACGGAAATCAGGATCTAAGCGCCTTTCCGAGTGGTCAGCAGTATTTTGAGCCTGCTCTGTAGCTCGGACTTGGCTATTTCGTCGCCTAATTGAACGACGCCGAGTATCGGCTGCTTGCTCACCCGCACGGAAATCGGGATCTAGGCGCCTTTCCGAGTGGTCAGCAGTATTTTGAACCTGCTCTGTAGGTCGGACTTGGCTATTTCGCCGCCTAATTGAACGACGCTGAGTATCGGCTACTTGTTCACCCGCACGAAAGACAGGATCCAAGCGCCTTTCCGAGTGTTCTGCAGTATTTAGAGCCTGCTCTATTGCTCGGACTTGGCTATTTTGTCGCCTTGTAGAACGACGCCGAGTATCAGCTGCTTGCTCAACTGCACGAGTTGGCGGATTCAAGCGCCTTGACCTATGAGACGCAGTATTTAGGCCCTGCTCTGCATCCCTGAACAATTCATTTTCCCTTCGCCTACGCTGAGCTTCGCAATTTTCTACCCTCTCCATCTCTGCATACTCAATGATTTCCCTATTTGCTCTATTTCTTAGTAATTGATTCCTAGCCCGTTGAGATGCAGTAGGTCTATTTAGTCGAGGCATTTTTATAAAAATATTTAAATTTCCCCAATGAAAAATGTTTCTTTAAAATATTAATAATAAATATAATTTTATTAAAAGAGGATTAGTTGAGTTAAATTAATAGAATAATAGAATTATAAGTGTTAGTCCTTGAAAGACGAAACTTATAACCCTATTACGATTTTATAAGTTAAGTACGTTTATTGAAAGTATGAAATAATAATATTCAAAGAAAAAGTCTTTAAAAAGACCTAGTCTTAAAATATTATTATAATGTTAATAAGGTTGATACCTAAAAAATATTATTAAAACACTTAAATAAGTGAATAAATAAGTACCTTAATTTATAAATAGAATTATAAGTCTTAGTCCTTAAAAAGACTAAAACTTATAGGACTATTAGATAATAAATACGTAAATTTATAAAAATATAAAAAAAGCCTTTAAAAAGGCAATTGTCTTATATTTCTATAAGTAAGAAAAAAGTGCGAAGCGATTAGAAAATTTAAAGTTGAAAATCGAAAATTTAATCGGAAAAATTTTTTAAAGCTACTTTAAAATGAAAAAATAAAAAAATTGAAAATCAAAAATTTACCATAAAAAAAATTTAAAAAAAATTGAAAATCGAAAATTTACCAGGAAAATATTTAAAATATGAAAATTCAAATGTTTGTTATTGCTAATAAAATTACTTTAAAAAGGGTACTTAGCAAAGTGCGCAGCAACCAGTCATCAGAAAATCGCGGCAGCGACGTCGGCAGAAGCAGCAACAACTCGCGTGCGCGCAAAAACACAAATTTACGTTAACTTTTTAGCAAAGGAAAATCACAAATTTACGTTAACTTCTTAGCAAAGGAAAATTAATTTATTGAGTTTACGTTAAATTGGTTGCAAAGGTTAATTTACGTTAGGAATATCACTTTTAAATTGGAAGACACTTGAACAATTCGCAAAAATCGCATTCGGCACACGGGCAGTAGATTCGCTTACGATGGTTAGTCGTAGACTAAAGAGACAACAGAAGATTTACAGCGCTGTAAAGTTTTTGCCCGCCAATTTTATGTGCACGGATTTTCGGTCCTTTTCCCCGAAATATACTTCTCTTTTGGCGCATAAAAATGCACAAAGAGAGAAAATGCTAGAAGCAAAAAGCCCTCCCTCCCGCGCCCTTTCTATTGTTTTTGCAATTTAAATCATACATTAACCTGATCGGAATTTGGTAAATACAACTGGTAGACCAATGAACTGGTGTTCGGGTAGAGCCAAAAGGGGAACAAATTAAGTTGTTTATTATTCAATAGAGTAAGTTAGCCGCGCACTGTGCTCTCTCTTAACGTTGGCAGCGCTTTTCATTCTCATTTTCTTGTTCCGCTTTTGTTTCAGCCTGCGCCAAGGAAGAGAGAGCAATACATAAAACAGTTTTACAGTTTGTTAAGCATCAACAAACAACAAAATAATAGCAATAAGAAAATTGGCCAGAGGACAGACGGGAAAAGGACAAATGGTTTAACTTGTCAAATATGCAATAGAATATGTTAGCTGCGCACTCTGCTCTCTCTTTGCGTTGGCAGCGCTTAACATTATCATTTTTTTGTCACGCTTTTGTTTCAGCTTGCGCCGAGAAAGAGAGAGCAAAACATACATAGTTTAAAAGAGTTATATTCGCCGCGCAGTTCAGCTTGCAACTATTTACACGCAAACATACATATGTAAATATATGTCATTATCTGGCCCTAACGTCATTGCTTTTCCTAGCTCCTTGGGATGTTTGTAGGCGTTGGAGTGGGCGTGGCAAAGATTTTATGGGACAGTCTATATCTGATAAAAGACATAACAAAACGATTTACAAATCTGTAAAGTTTTTCGCGCCAATTTTACGTGCTCGGAATTTCGGTCCTTTTACTCCAATCTTCCTTCTCATTTGGCCCATGTGAATGCACTGCGGTAAGAGAAAACGCAAAGAGCGAAAAGCACTCCCTCCCGCGCCCATACCATTGTTTTTCAGGCACTTAAATCTTATATTAACCTAATCGGAATTAGGTAGACCAATAAATTGGTGTGGGGCAAAGAACATGGGAGTCTAAAGCGACGAGCATAACATAAAATAGATTGAAAACATTTATATTTATGTATGTTTTCTTACCATGAACAATTTTAAAGCCTATAATGTATTCTTCGATTTAAATGTTTGCGTTAGTTGTTCAATAAAATGTTTGGTCAAATAAATTTGTTTGAAAAAGTTCTGGTCGCTGCTTAATTCAGTTTGCAACTATTTATTTACAAACATGCAGAAATAAAAAGATGTATACATATGTACATTGTCTGACTGACGTCTGACGTCATTGCTTTTCTCAACTCCTTGGGCGGTTTGTGGGCATTGGAGTGAACTGGCTATATTTTTTGACAATCAAAGGCATTGATTAAACATACAAACAACATAAATAAACATACATATCTTTTAAAAGACAACAGAAATATTTACAGCGCTGTAAAGTTTTAGCCCGCCAATTTAACGTGCACGGATTTCGGTCTTTTCCCCCCAAATATACTTCCCTTTTTGCGCATAGAAATGCACTAAGAAGGGAAAAAATGCAAAGAGCAAAAGCCCTCCCTCCCGCGTCCATGCTGTTGCTTTTCAGCAATTTAAATCTACAATAATCAGAATTAGGTAATTGAAATTAATAGACCAATGAATTGGTGTTAGGGTAGAGAACAGGAGTAAATTGTTAATTATTCAATAGAATAAGTTAGCCGCGCACTGTACGCTCTTATCGTTGGCAGCGCTTTACGTTCTCTTTTTTTTTGACCTGCTCTCTCTTAGCGTTGGCAGCGCTGTAAGTGTCACTGTTTTTTTTTACCAGCATTTGTTACAGCCTGCGCCAAGAATGAGAGAGCAAGACATAAAATAGAATAAAAACATTTGTATTAATATATATATGTTTGTTGAACATAAGCAATCAACAAAATTACAGCAATAAGTAAAGTGGTTAGAGGACAGAGGGAAAAAAGGACAAATAGTTTATTTTTTTGATCATTACTTAGTTGAATAAGTTAGCCGCGCACTTTGTTCTCTCTCCCTTGCTCTCATTTTTCGGCTCTGCTTTTGTTTCAGCCAGCGCCAAGAATGAGAAAGCAACACATAAAATAAACAAAAAAAAACATTTATATTTATGTATGCTTGGCACATTCTGAATATTTAAATATAAGTGCTTGCACTAGTTATTCAATAAAGTATTTGGTTGAATAGCTTTGTTTGAAAGAGTTATATTCACCGCGGATATTAGTTTGCAATTTTTTACACCCACACACATGCATAAATTTATATGTATGTATGTATATATGTCATTTTCTGGCTCTAGTGTCAAGGATTGTCTTATCTACTTTGGTTTGAGGGCATTGGACTGAAAACGGAAAAGTTTTTTTTGGGTTTTTATTAAACTAATACATATTCATTGAAAGAGATAAATAAAGATTTATAGATCTTTAAAGGTTTTTTCCCGCCAATTGGACAAATTGTTCATTATTCAAAAGAATAAGTTAGGCGCGCACTTTTCTCTCTCTGAGCGCCGGCAGAGCTTTTTGCTTTGCCGCTAAGTTCGGCCGGCAACTATTTACATACACACACATACACAACATTTCGTATCGTCTGGCTCTGACGTCATAGCTTTTCTTCTTGGGAGGTTTGTGGGCGTTAAATTGGGCGATTTTTTTGGTGAATCGATAGGTATTGACGAGACCAGTATATTTCCGTTAAATTTGTATGTCTAGCATCAAAACTGTGGGCGCCACAGTTTTTCGCGATTTGTGGGCGTTAGGGTGGGCGTGGCATATTTGCGTAATAAACTTGCGCTGCGTACAAGGCTACGAAATCTAAGTCTGAAATCCCAATTCTCTATCTTTGATAGTTTGCGAGATATCCGCGTTCATATTTACGATTTTTTGAAGTTTGTGGGCGGTTTATGGGCGTTAAAGTGGACGTGGCAAACATTTTTTTGGGTCAATCGATAGGTATTGATGAGAACAATACATTTCATTTTCAACAATACATAAATTAATTTTTATTCTAGCATCAAAACTGTAGGAGCCACAGTTTTGGGCGGTTTGTGGGCGTTAGAGTGGGCGTGGCACTCTACTGAAACAAACTTGCGCTGCGCAGGAATCTCAGGAATCTGCGTGCCTAATCCCAGTATTGTAACTCTCATAGTTTCCGAGATCTCAGCGTTCATACGGACAGACGGACAAACGGACAGACGGACATGGCTAGATCGACTCGGCTAGTGATCCTGATCAAGAATATATATACTTTATGGGGTCGGAAACGCTTCCTTCTGCCTGTTACATACTTTTCGACGAATCTAGTATACCCTTTTACTCTACGAGTAACGGGTATAAATATAAACATTTATTCAAAATCGCTGTATCAGCCCAAGTATCAATATTCAATGAAATTGATTAAACCAATTAAGGGGATACACATGTTTACGTTATCAGACAAGGAAAAAGTCGTCAGTTCAGAAAGAGCTAGACCACACTCAATAATGATATTTGATGACGTAATCTGTGATAAGCAAACAGCAATAAGAGATTATATCTGTATGGGTCGACACAAACACATAAACATATTTACAATGATCATGTAATTTGTAAAAACTTGCGAGGAATGCTGGAAGCAAAAATATGAATTTGTTCTCATAAGTAAAGATACTGATATTGATAAAGGACGATATAGAAAAGGATTCGATAGTTTTATACATATATAAAAACACACACACACACAGCTCTCGATCAGCTTGGGATCAGCTCCGTATCAGCTATATATATGTATATATATATAATATGCGATAATATCATATATTTTACTAGTAATTAATTGAACTTGAACAAACAACAACAACAACAGCAGCAATGGTGAATTCAAAAAATAAGTCTAAAGTGTTGGATGATCTGGTTCAAACCAGATTGTTGTTGACACAGAAATTGAAGAGCATGAAGTCGAATGAAATTACAAAACCTTTGAATGTGATTGCGGAAAATTTTCTAAAAAAGAACAAGAAGGCGGATAAATACAACGTTGAGACTCCGACTAACCCGAACAACAACAACAACAATAAGCGTGAACTGATAAAATATGATGATCATCATCAGCATCGAGGTCGTCGGCGAGGACAACAGCAGCAGCAACAACAACAACAAACGATATCCTATCAAACTATACATCATTTTTAGATAGTCAAAGAGCAAAATACTCTAATTTATTAGAAAACACTCCTGCACACAACAGCAACGACGACGACAACAACAACAATGCAGTAGTTAGTAGTAGTACATCTGCAACTGCTGCTGCTGCTCTCCCTCTCCCTCCTGCTCCCCCTGTCCACCCAGCTCCCCTGCTGCTGCTGTTGATGTTGATAATGATTATGATGATTATGATTTAAAATTAAGTCTTCTTAAAAATCTCAAACGTAATGCTAACACTGAGAATTTATCTTTAGCAGCAGTCCAGCCTAATAACAAGAGATTCAAATTACCTTTTAATCTGCTACAAAGTGATTCTATGCTAGAAAAAAGTCGTAAGGTCAATGGACCCAAATTTCGTAGAATTAAAAAAACAGCACAGACGTCGAACACTATAAATTTTGCGCCAAGACCACAAAAACGAAGTGCTCACACAGAAAATTTTCCTCTGCCTCAGTCTTATTCTTCTTCCTCTAATAAGAGATTAAAATTAATAGAAAAAAGTGATTCTATGCTTGAAAAAAGTTTTTTGATAAATGGACCCAGAAATCGAAGATATAACAAGACAAAACAACAACCACAACAACAACAACAACAACAAAAACAACAACAACAAAACAACAACAATGTGATCAGAAAGGAAAAAAAAACAAATTGCAAGCAAGAGAAAAGTTTCGATGAAATCACCGTTTTTGCGTAATATTCAGCTTTTAAAAAGTCAAAAACAATTGGACATGTTGTATGGTCTGAATATAAAAGAAAATGTTGAATTGTATTTTGCCAATAGTTAATTGAAATATAATAATAATACAATTATTATTGATAAGGAAAAATGGAAATTGACTCCTGGTCTATTTCAATTGCTATTTCACACGAAACCAGCGCATTATTCAAATCTGGACTTGAAAAATTATCGAAATATTCTGTTAAGAACAAACGCACACAAACGAAAATATCAGAATAGTTTTCAAGTTAAGGGGTCTAAGTCCTTTAAATATCAGCATATTATAAAAAATCTATTCAAGCCGAAAACACAACTCATTGGTAAAGGTTTGCTTACAACACAAACATCAGCAGCAGCAGCAGCAACAACAACAACAACAAAATCTTACTCCAAGGAGGATAGAGGATGCAAGTATTGGGATGATCCGAATGAATTAATCGAGAGATTGCGATTACTATTAGCATCCGAGAGTACTGGAAATACCAATCACAAAAACGAAGTTATATACATTATGGAAGAGCTTAGAGAGGCAAATATAATAAAATGAATCAGATTAATAAATTTGGTGAAAGCTCTTCGTGCTCGATTCCTCGTCGTCCGGAGGAGGAGGAGGAGGAGGAGGCAGCGGTTCAAGTCTAAAAAATATATCTTAAGTCGACAAGAGAAAACGATTTAAACAGCTTGAAACAGAGCATAAATATTATAAAAAGCAAAATAATAATATTAGAAGCAAACCTTCAAGCAGATATCTCTGAAAGTACGAATTTTATAAAATTAGCCTTCGAGGACTACCCTCAAGTTACTTATACTAGGTATATAGAGCGATTAGAAGAAAATATTCAACGGCTTCAGGACGTTCTCTTTAAATTACTCTCTACACACCTACCTACAGATGAGGTGAAAAGAATTAAAGTACAGTTACCCATTATTGTTAAAGGTATTGAAAATAAACAAAATGAGTGACAACAACAGCAACAAAAACAACTTGAATGCGGATAAAAGACAACTCACCGAAGAGTTGCATAGAAAAGGACGAAAAAATTTTATCAGACGACGTGTGATAATGAAGGGGATAGATGATTTATGGCAAGCCGATTTAGTTGAAATAATACCCCATCAATTATATAATAAGGGATAACGTTATCTTTTAAATATTATTGACACGTTTTCGAAGCAAGCATGGGCTGTTGCTATTAAAAACAAAACAGGAGACAGCGTCACAAAAAGTATAAAAAGAATTTTCGATGACGCACAAAGAAAACCGAAAAACTTACAAACAGATGGCAAAGAATTTTTCAATAAGACATTTCAATATCTGATGCAATTAAATCATATTAATCATTATTCAACGTATAGTATTTTAAAAGCCAGCATCGTTGAACGATTTAATAGGACCATCAAAAATATGATGTGGAAAGAGTTCTGCTATCAAGGTAGCTACAAATGGATTAATATCTATAAGGCATTGATTGCCAAACATAATAACACATACCATAAAACAATTCTGATGGCGCCAAACTATGTAAGTTTTCTAAATGAAGAATCACTCCTCGATACCGTTTACAATCATCTGAAAATCACTCATAAACCAAAATTTAAAGTTGACGATTATGTGCGAGTAAGTAAATATAAACATGTGTTCGAAAAAGGTTATTCTCAAACTGGGCAACTGAGATATTCCACATCAAACGGATACAAAATACCAATCCCATTACGTATATATTGAAAGATTATCAAGGAAATGATATTAAGGGAGGATTTTACGAATGTGAGTTGATGAAAACTAAATTTCCCGATACATATCTAGTGGAGAAGGTTATTAGACGTCGAAATGGTAGAGCATTCGTTAAATGGTTAGGATTCTCATCAGAGCATAATTCCTGGATTGATTTGTAAACACACAGAGTCAGATATCTCTGGTTTCAGCCAAGTTTCCGTAAAAGCCAAAATATCTGCAGTAAATGAAGAGGAGTCAGCATAAAGCTTGGGAAGCTTCATATTTAGTCCCCTAACATTTTGATAAGCCAAAAATAAACTTTTTAGTTGTTTTAGCGCAGTGGAGGGTCTGTTATTTGTTCCCGGTTTATTGGGAACAAATTCTTTTATTAATAAATCATCATTAAGCCAAAAGCTTTCAGAAAGTAGTACCTTAAACACATCAGGCGGTGCAAATGTTTTTAAAGAGGATATACTACGAGCGTATGAAAATCGAAATTGTTCAACTGAAATATTCTCGGATGGGAATTTTTCACGAATAAATTCCAAAACATCCTCAGATGTGATATCTGGGGTGAATCTAGAAACAAATAATTGCTTCCTATGTGGAACAACTGACAGTTTCTTACGTCCCCCAGCAGCAGATTGATCCACACTAAGCTGGGAGCCAGAAACGGTACCTTCTGTACCTATAGGTACGGTCGGCACCGTAGTAGTCAGTAGTCCTCCAATATTTTTCTCCTCTTCTATTAGGCGAATCATAATCGTTTTAGCGTCGGTTGTGAACAGATGTGTTTCATTTTGTGCTCTGAGTTTTTGTTTTATTCAGTGATTTTCTGCGAGTGTCTTGTGTTTGTTTTTTAACAAAGCTTTGCCTAATAGTTGTGTTAGTGTTCTTGACTAGATCCCCCAGTAAACGGTTATGTGGTTATAGTTTTTTAACATTTCTATTAGATTTGTTTAATCTCCTAGCGTTGTTAGTGTAATTTTACACTCACTAATCTTGCTAAAACTCTTTTATTCCCACTCTCTCTCCCGCTCTATATTACAACTGTAATTTAAACTCTCTCGTAAACTGCCGAATTTCTGGTAGACTTTTGGTGTGCTATTCTCATACTCTCTCTCTCTCTTGCTTGCTTTACATTGTAACTGTTCGTGCGTAAAGTTGTCAGTGTCCCACAAGCAACGCTCAGTCTATAGAAGATTTATTCTCTCGTGCTCTCTTACATTCAAATTAATACGCGATCTCGCGCTCTTATTTTTTTTCGTGTTTTGTGCCTTTGTGGTTTTGGAATTTGATCCCAGTGCCAAATTTACTTGAGGTATTTTTCATATTTTATTTTATTTTATTTCATCTCTTTTAAATGGCTCTTGTCTGCTGTAAGAAAAATTGTATTTTTTTCTGCTGGCTCTGCGAATCGATTATGCACGTTAAATGCGCAGGATTTACTGGCAGAGTCGAAGACTTCATTGATCTTAATTCTGGTCTCATGTGGTCATGTGGATCCTGCAAGGAAATGGTAGTTGAGGTGAGCGGCTTTATGAAGCAGACTCGAGACAGCCTCTTGAATCTCTCAGGTGCTTTTAAGCAGCTCAATGAGGGGTTCAACTCCGTTTGTGCCCAATTTAATAATAAAAAATTACTAACTTAGTCGCCTAAAAGCAAAAAAGCCAGCTTAGCGGCAGTTAATACGGTCACGGTATAAGTGCCCTTTTCTTAATCAGGGAGCTGTACCTTACCGGAAAACAATGGCTTCCTTGAAGGCGTATGCCATCAATTTTTTTTTGTAAACTGGTGTAATTAGTGGAGAGCCGGAGCCCGAGAGAGCAGACAAAAAAACCTTGCTTAATCTTTTTTATACTTATACCTATATATATATATATATATAAATATATATACACATGCTTTATTCACGAATTTACTTAAGCACAATTCTGTGTAAAACTAGTGTTGCTAAGCTATCACCCCAAAACAGATGGAGCTAATACCCGATAATCAGTAGAGAGCCAGAGCCAGAGCCCGAGAGAGAGACGACAAAAAAAAATTAATAATCTTTATACCTATATATATATAGACATACTTGCATTCATGCATTTACTTGATCACAATTCTGTAAAACTAGTCGCTAAGCATTCGCCCACAAGGAAAGTATATAATCGCATAATAAATTAATAAAATACAAACAAAAAATGAAAATAATTACGGTTTTGATATTATTATTATTTGTACTTGGGGTGGTCGTTGTCGGAATAGCGCAAGTAAAAAGCGAATATGATATCAAAAAAATTCCCTATCAAACGGAAATTAAATACTCTAGACTTGATCTCGTTGTAAACGAAACATTGACTATCAAAGTAAATTTAATTTTTGAACTTAATACCGCATTTGTGGAAGTGATTCGAGAGAACAGCAAAAATCAACATGATAATAGATTTAAACGAGATGTGGTTCTATACGAGCGAATGCCGCACTCTTTCCCCAGATCGATGAGGCAGTTGAAAATTTCCGCCGAGAGTTAATTAGAAAAGAAGCGGATATTGGTGGAATAATTGATGCGCCCACTGTGGTTTGTAGATATTTCAAATAAAGATACTTGAGAAGTATTGTCAATACTCTATGCAGTTATCATAGCGATTTCAAAAATATAACATTACGAATTTATTGCCACCACTATAATGCTGTAAGCAATACCAATGAGCGAAACCTGGTAAAGAAAAAATTATTTGTTTGAACGAGACTTTATCGACGATGAGGAAGATGAACCCAACCCCACCAGCCTTCAGTTAGTGAGACACATCGGAACGTATAATATCAATGGTTATCAACAGGTTTTGCATATGAATATTCAATAAATACGTATTCAATAATAACAACACAAAAAACTTTAAAAAAAAATTGACAAATTAAAGCAAGATAGAATGCGATCTGTATATATATATATATATAGTATAGATTCAACTATAAAATTGACCTATGCTTGCCAGTAGATTTAGTTTGTTGGAAAATATTCTCGAGTATCAGCATTTCGAACAAAAAAAAAATGTATTTTTACGCATTCCTATTACTGCTAGTATGCGCAGTCGCTGGAATCACTTCAAATCAAACAACAACAACCCCACCACCGACAACAACAACAACAACCACCACCAAAGAACCAGCCTCAGCAGCAGCAGCAGCAACCTATGATGAACCAGACTTCGACGACGACGCTGATTCTTCTGAATTTGATATTGTTAGCGTTTTAAAAACACCACTTATACCAAAATATGTCTATCATGTTAACATTACTATTATATTTTTAGTATCGCTTTTGTTAATCTATCTTGCAATTGTAATATTTCAAATAGTCTTTTCTTGTTATATAGACTGCATCAATGCTGCGATGATCGTAGATACAGCAGCGGATCGAAATAATAGTCACGAACTTTATGATGCTTATTGTCCTCACAATGGTTAAAAAAAAAATAAATAAAATAAAATACTAATATATCATATTGTGGTGAAATAAAATCGTATTTAATATTGTGGTGAGCGGGAGGGGAAGCGGGAGGGGAAGCGGGAGGGGAAGCGGGAGGGGGAGCGGGAGGGGGAGCGGAAGGGGGAGCGGAAGGGGGAGCGGAAGGGGGAGCGGGAGGGAGAGCGGGAGGGAGAGCGAGAGGGAGAGGGAGAGCGGGGGGGAGAGGGGGGAAGGGGTTTTAATTTAAATCAAATCGCAACCACATCCACATCCGCAAGTTTTTTTTTTTCTTAGCATACAGTTTTATTACACATCTACAAATTTAAAAGGAATTTTTTTTTTCTAATCATACACACACTTATTGCGCAGTTGTAAATTTTTTTTTCTAAGCATACTGTTATCACACAGCTATAAATTTAAATCACATTTTTTCTTCGTTATCACACAACTTTAAAATTCAGCAAACCACCTACTCAAATAAAAAATTCAGCGTGGGGTAGAAGAATAAAATAAATAATTTTTTTAGCATTGGATGCAGTTTTCACGCATCCGGTGTTCAAAGGCATATCAAACAAAGAAAACACATACTTTGTGTTGCAAGTGATTGTGTGTGCGTGTGTGTGTACACACACTTATTGCGCAGTTGTAAATTTAAATCACATTTTTTTTCTAAGCATACTGTTATCACACAGCTATAAATTTAAAACACATTTTTTCTTAGTTATCACACAACTTTAAAATTCAGCAAATCACCTACTCAAATAAAAAATTGAGCGTGGGGGTAGAAGAATAAAACAAATAATTTTTTTTTCCATTGGAGCAGTTATCACGGATCCGGTGTTCAAAGGCATATGAAACAAAATAAACACATTCTTTGTGTTGCAAGTGATTGTGTGCGTGTGTTTTTTTTTTTTTTTGTGGTGGTTTGAAGCATCGAAAGACAACTCGGAGCTAAACTAGCTAACCGAAGTCTGGGACTCTAACCCAGTAAAAACTCCACCCCTCCCTGCTTCCCCGGCGGAACTCCCGTTAGGTATTACTTCGCCGGGGGGGGGGGGGGGGGGGGGGAATGCCCTTAGGGCTCTCTAGGATTCTATCCTATTAAAATTTCGCAGTCTTTTTGCGATGCGCAGTTTTTTGAGTACTATCGTGGCCATGTTGCATAACGCAGACCAATTTACTTCTGATTCAAGCATAATATCCACCGGGTTACAAGCGGCTGGCGTCCTCAGAACCCTTATGCTCAGATCTCTTCGTTCATTTTCGAATCTCGGACAGACAAAAAACACGTGTCCTGCGTCTTCATTATTCGACTCGCAGAGTGGGCTGTACGGATAACGTTCATACTTAAACCTATTCAGGTAGTATTTAAAGCATCCAGTTCCTGTCAGCAGTTGCGTTAAGTAAAAGTCCACATGTCCATGCTTCCGTCCCAGCCATCTCTGCAGTTCTGGGATAAGCTTATACGTCCATCGTCCTTTGCTACTATTTACCCACCTCTCTTGCCACTTAGTAATGGTAAGTTCTCTGCACCTTTTCCATAGGGATTCAGCAGTTGCGACCCCTGTGCTGCCTGCGCGGATATCACCTGATTCCACTGCTAGCGGGTCAATCGGTATGACTCCCTATATTACCAGCGCCGCGTCATGGGATACCGTGCGGAACGCACAGCATACCCGCAGGGCACACAATCTCTGCATGGAGTAGCCGTCTTGCGTACATCAGCGTACATGCGCTAACCAGTAATCTACGTCCTGGTTGCCTCGGTCCCCGAGTGTTCGCCATAATTCACGAAATTGCGGCCGCGGTCCTGCTTGCCTTGCCACTAGCGTACGCTAGATGTTCCTTGAAGGAAAGCCGGTGGTCGATCATGACGCCCAAGTATTTTAGGCTTGGACGAGATGTAATTGTGGCCTCTCCAATTTTGATAGTAGCCGCCTCTACTTTCTGCCGGCTACTTATCAGGACTGCTTCAGTCTTGTGCGCTGCCAAGGCGAGTCCCTTGGAATCGAGCCACGCGCTTGCTCGTTTCCCCGTTTCGTTCCAGATTCTTTCCGCATCTGGGAGTTTCTTTGCCGTAACTACTATGGCCACGTCGTCCGCGAAACCAAAAAGTCGTGCCCTTTCGGGCATCGTGATCCTAAGGATCCCATCGAACATGACATTCCATAACAAAGGGCCAAGGACTGATCCTTGGGGGACTCCCCCGCTGACCCTGTGGGTCGATTGCCCGGAATCAGTTTCGTACAGGAGCAGGCGGCCTTCGAAGTAGCTCGCTATTACTCTGTGTACATACACTGGTACATTTAGGTTACTCAGTGCATTTAGTGTGTGGTGCCAGCTAGTGGAGTTGAATGCGTTTTTAAAATCCAACGTTGCCGCTATGCAGTACTGCTTAGTGCCGTTCAACCACCTTTTCCCCTCGATGGCTTTGTCTGCGATTTCGCACAGTTAACCGACGGCGTCGACGGTGGATAGCCTCTTCCGAAAACCGTACTGCATCTCTGAGAGGCCGTTGGTTTCGACAAGGGCACCTTCTAGCCGAGAGTGGATTATTCTTTCGAGAATTTTACCCACCGTATTCAGCATGCAGAGTGGCCTATTGGAAGAAGGCTCCTCCGCGGGTTTTTCCCCCTTTGGTATGAGTACCAGCCGCTGTGTTTTCCAGCGACTAGGGAACACACCTTTTGTTAGGCACGCATTATACATGTCAACATACTCTTTAGTATTTGCTTTTATGGCAATTTTTAGAACTTTATTCGGGACTCTATCTGGTCCCGGTGCCTTGTCGTTCAGTAGTGTCTTCAATACCCGGAGGACTTATTCTGCACTTGTGAGCTTTATGCTCGCCGTGTTTACGATCAGTGAGGCTCGCGTCGTTTTGTGACGAGCTTGTATGCGAAGCCCCATGGGTTGGAGTCTATTTCTTCGCATATATTGTTAAAGCACCTGCGTTTGCTTTCTCTTATAGTTTTTTCCAGGGCTCGTCTTTTTCCCTGAAATATATTTGAGGTGCCTCAAAGTCGGGCCTTCCTCTTGAGCGTTGGTATGCGCATCTTGCCCTGTGGCAGTCTTTCCTGGCTTCCGCAATGGATTGGTTCCACCAGTATGCAGGTCTTCTTCTTGATGGGATTTTCCCCTTTCTCTGCATAGATGCATTACAGGCTACCTTGGTGTATTCTGCGATGTAGTTTGCCCTTTCTTCAGCTGAGCCGCTTGTGGAGAGGTCCTCGAGCAGCATCTGTACCATCTTCACGTCTAGCGTTTCTATTTTGTACCCTGGCACGGTGTAAGGAACTCGTTGTGGGCCATTTCTAGATTTTATTGTGCAGATTATTGCTGCATGGTCACTACCCGTGTAGGTGTCACTTACCTTCCAGCTGAAGCCAGAGGCCAATCCAGCGTTCACAAATGTGAGGTCAAGTATATAACTGGTGCCGGCTCTTGAAAAAGTCGGTTTTGTTCCAGAGTTCAGCAGCACTAGGTCAAGTGCGGCGAAGCTCTCAAGTAGCGCCTTTCCCCTCGCGTTGGATCGGGGGGAGCCCAACTCCGTAGCCCAGGCATTGAAATCCCCGGCAATTACGGCAAGGCGATTTTCCGGGGCATCTTCTGCAATCTCTTCGAGCGCAGATATTGCCTGGGGAAGGCTGAGGCTTGGCGGCAGGTAATAGCTATAAAAAGCTATACCATTCACATGGGCCCTAGCGAAGCAGTTTTTGCTTTTTTTCCTGCTAATCTGGCGCCTTGGATTTCCGCAGCTCCATATTGCCGATTTTTTGCTATTATTTGCTACCCATTCTCCGGAATTTTTATACCCGTTACTCGTAGAGTACAAGGGTATACTAGATTCGTCGGAAAGTATGTAACAGGCAGAAGGAAGCGTTTCCGACCCCATAAAGTATATATATTCTTGATCAGGATCACTAGCCGAGTCGATCTAGCCATGTCCGTCTGTCCGTATGAACGCTGAGATCTCGGAAACTATAAGAGCTACAATACTGGGATTAGGCATGCAGATTCCTGAGATTCCTGCGCAGCGCAGGTTTGTTTCAGTAGAGTGCCACGCCCACTCTAACGCCCACAAGCCGCCCAAAACTGTGGCTCCTACAGTTTTGATGCTAGAATCAAATTTTTAGCTGAAATGTATTGTTCTCATCAGTACCTATCGATTGACCCAAAAAAAAGTTTGCCACGCCCACTTTAACGCCCACAAACCGCCCACAAACTTCAAAAAATCGTAAGTATGAACGTGGATATCTGGGAAACTATCAAAGATAGAGAATCGGGATCTCAGATTTAGATTCCGTAGCTTTGTACGCAGCGCAATTTTGTCACGCGAATATGCCACGCCCACTATAACGCCCACAAACCGCCCAAACCTGTGGCGCCCACAATTTTCATGTTAGATAAAAAATTTTAACTGAAATTTATTGGTCTCGTCAATACCTATCGATTGATCCAAAAAAAAATTTGCCACGCCTACCCTAACGCCCACAATGCTTAAATCTGTCATCCGCCGGTAGGTGGCGCATTTAAATCTCGCTTTGCTGCTTGCATATCTTCATTTCCCGTTGGTCCCTTAAGCTGAGTAACGGGTATCTGATAGTCGAGGTACTCGACTATAGCGTTCTCCCTTGTTATTCCTGTATTGCTCGCTTATGAGTGCCATGTCTACGTTTTTCTCGATGACATTTTGCTCCAGCAACGATTGGGCAACCTCGCAATGGTTTGGGTTTATCTGAAGGAACTTCATTTACTCCTAAGCCCTTGCATAGCCCTCCTGAAGAAGCATCTCCCACTCATTGTTGGGTGATTGCAATCTTTCTCCTTATTGCGTTTGCATAGCATGCAGCAGGCCTTTTCTTTGCAGCCTCTGGCTTGGTGCTCCTTTTCGCCACAGTTGTAGCAGCATTTTGAGCAGTCCTCCTGGACCCTGCAATTCCCTGCTATATGGTTAAACCCCATACACTTAAAGCACCTTTGGTTTTAGGGTCAGAGACCTTATTTAGAAGGATTAGGAGTTCCCCCTTAGCTGTGCGCCTAACAGCCTGTACTGCTTGTCCTAGCTCCTTAAGCTGCGGTTCCTTTTTAAGGATATCGGCATAGGACCCTCCAGCGGAGGTTGCGATGACTATCGCGTCGTTCCGTGGCGGTCGCACCTTGGGCTTCCTATCCTTCTGCTTCACCTGTGTCCACTCCTCTGACTGCTTCCCAGGTTTTTGGGGCTTGCTGGTGCTCACTGTCCCAGCTTGTTTCCCCTTATTTGCACCTTGGCTGCCATCAATTGCCGGTGCCTTGTGAGTAGTATGGAAACGCGGTTTCTGGGACATTTAGCATATTAATGACCCCCGCCCCCCTCATTAACGTATGCGGGTTCTGGACCAATTAGCATAATTCAATAAATTAACTGATTTTAATGGGCTTTGAAGTCATAAAAATGTCACGATCATGTCTATAAAGAGTAAAATTAATTGCCCCCATCGCCCCCACATCCCCATGTGACAATATTGATCATGTATCCTTTCCCTCATTATGTGCAATTAATAGTCAGGTGAGAAAGGTGCACGTGAGAAAGGTCGCACATCCATAGTATCCAAAGGTTGATATCTCAGAGGAGATTGCCCCACATCCCCATGTGACAATATTGATCATGTATCCTTCCCCTCATTATGTGCAATTAATAGTCAGGTCAACCAATCTTAGAGGAACATATCCGATCATGTTGGGGAAAGGTGTGATCAGGTACCCTTTTGCCTCATTATCACAGGTGTTGCTGTGCACGTGTAAAAAGTCGCACACTCAAAGTATTCAAAGATGGTTATCTTAGAGGAACATGTCCGATCATGTTGGGGAATAACGTTTCCTATGATTGTAAAACTAATTTAGAAATCAAAAGAACCCCAATAAAATAAATCTCACAAGTTAATGATTCTCAGATGTGGAATATTTTCAAATACACATTTTTGTTTCCGCCACAAAACGTTTAACTGGTAATTTGTCTAAGACTCTCTCCTTTCCACAAATGGGTCATAAACATGTCATAAAAGGGATTCAAGCAAGAGCTACCCGAACATGCGCACCTGTCAATTACCTGACCGCAATAAAAGGGACACATGCACAACCCAGAAGGCGCACGCTTATTGAGATCATGTCCACCTCTATTAATTGAAAGTGCTAACCAACTATCTGTTCTTTAAATTGTCCAATAAATTGGTCAATTTCCTCATAAAATTTCATTTTTTTAATTTTGTTTTCTTGTAGGGTTTACACATCTAGTCTCAACTTTAAAATTATGTATACAAATTATTTTATTGTTTTGGAGCTACTTTTAAAAATGTTAAAATAATGTATGCATTGTTAAGAGCACAAACCCCGCCTTTAAGGTGTGTTTCACAATAGGGAAACTTGTTTCTTTAAGCCTGTTTAATGACGGACAGCCCATTTCCTCGATATTAATGAGCTCACGACTACCCAAAAACGTCTGTAGAAATCGTTTCTTTTCCACACCTTTACAAATAATTTGTTTTCCGCTTGAAATTGTCCTTAGATACTTTCGAGTTTGTGAAAAATTGTTTTCTCCATCGATCCAAAAAATTTTGTGATGTGTATTGGTTAACCAAATTGCAGTCTTTCGAGATTTTGTATTTAGCAAAGTAAAATCATATGGTGGTTCTATTAAAAAACTATTATTCAAGTTTGGATCCTTTTCGAATACAGTTCCAATTTCCTTTAGAATAAAATTATTATTATTATCTAAGAAACCTTGAACATCAATCGAAACAGTATCTTTCAACTTTTTTCTAATGTTAAACAACTCGTTGTACTAGTCCGTTTAATGGGTTATATTCAACTAAACGGTCATGTATGAGGAGACAGTAAGCTTGGGTATTTTCATGACTTGGTGTCTTCAGTTCCATTGAAATTCTCACATCAATAGGACCAGTTTTCACTGATTCGTTTTGATATGACAGATAAACCACAATAATAGGGGCCTTTAATTTAAATTTATTTGGGGTCAAAAATGGTTGTGACTCACGATTATAGTACCTAGATTGAAATATTGTATACATTTCATATAGGTGAGCATACTGATTCTTACTAAAATCAACATTCAGAGTTTCAAGTTTGATAAGTTACTTGTGATAAGTTCTCCATTTAGTGTAAACCCAATTATGGAAAATCTTGGTTTTTCGCGGGTAGCCGACAATTTCACATTCCAGCTGTGTTGACTCCCACACCCCAACTTGGGGTTAACATATGAATACCAACTCCGGAATTCGATTGGTAGGCTTACACCACTTTTAATAATATCATACATCTTAATTTTTGCAAAATCGCTCGGAGTTACATGGGGAATTTTCCAGGTTATATTCGTCATTTCCAGCTTAAAGTATTGTTCATTTCTGGGTCAACCACATCACCAAGATTCTTAGTTAGCATCAACACTAGTTCATGTTTACATTTTAACAAAACTTTTTTTACAATCCTCAGCAAATCTCAACAAAATTTTAATGGTACAGAAAAGTTGAAGTGGTGTCCCTCGTCTCCACTGCTCCATCCAGAATTTAATAGATTTTGACTTTGAAGATTATCCAGAGATATAAAATTTTTAAGGGTAGTACTCATATTGACATGGACTTGACTCGTTGAAAACGTTGTGTTTAGTTGTTACCTAGCAGTATTTTGATTGTTACTTTCTGTTTAGTCTTGTTTTTGGATGGTTACTTTGTGTATAGTACCTGTAAAGTACTTGGTTTTGGATGATTATTATTTGTATAGTATCTGTAAAGTACTTGGTTTTAGATGGTAACTTACTGATAACAAGTGTTATGAGTTGTAATAGTCTCTTATTAAGAATTATCAAAGCATACAAACCATTTTACCGTGAACTATAATTACCCGACCGTCATTAAAGTCACATGCCCAAGACCTAAGGAGCAGGACTTCTGATAAGATCATACATCTCAAGACCATTGATAAGGGATGAAGTTACGACCGTGCAACAACTCGCAAATAGCCGACGTAGCTCATTGGACAAAATACTTTCCCTTCATTCTTACTTGTAGCTTTAATTATAGTCAGATAGAAACTTTGTAGAATCATTTAATATTATTTTATTTATTTTATTATTGTAAACAAATTCATTTAATTCCTAATTAAATATATATTAAATATATTTTTATATAATTATTTTCTGACTCCTCACTCTGTAAGAAATATATTGGTTGCTAACCTTCGTTCCAAACGCATATTTTCGCTTGGTTCCCATAGTTAGATGTAAAACAAGGGAGAACGCTATAGTCGAGTTCCTCGACTATCAGATACCCGTTACTCAGCTTAAGGGACCAAAGGGAAATGGAGATATGCAAGCAGCAAAGCGAGACTGAGATGCGCCACCTACCGGCGGTAGACAGATTTAAGCGTTATGGGCGTTAGAGTGGGCGTGGCAAATTTTTTTTTGGCTCAATCGATAGGTTTTGACGAGGCGCCACAGGTTTGGGCGGTTTGTGGGCGTTAGAGTGGGCGTGGCATATTCGCTGCGTACAAGGCTACGGAATCTAAGTCTGAGATCCCAATTCTCTATCTTTGGATAGTTTTCTAGATATCCACGTTCATACTTACGATTTTTTAAAGTTTGTGGGCGGTTTGTGGGCGTTAAAGTAGGCGTGGCAAACTTTTTTTTTTGGTCAATCGATAGTTATTGATGAGAACAATACATTTTTATTCTAGCATCAAAACTGTAGGAGCTACAGTTTTGGGCGGTTTGTGGGCGTTAGAGTGGCCGTGAAACTCTGCTCAAACAAACTTGCGCTGCGCAGGAATCTCAGGAATCTGCATACCTAATCCCAGTATTGAAGCTCTTATAGTTTCCGAGATCTCAGCGTTCATACGGACAGACGGTCAGACTGACAGACGGACAGACGGACATGACTAGATCGACTCGGCTAGTCATCCTGATCAAGAATATCCGTCGAATCTAGTATACCCTTTTACTCTACGAGTAACGGGTATAATAATTCTCACAATTTAATGTTTCTCAGATGTTGGATTATTCTTAAACCATTCATTTGTTCAGTCAGAAACAAATTTTGTAGGATCATTTAATATTATTTTATTATTATAAACATATTTCATTTAATTCATAATTAAATATATATTATATACATTTTTAAATATTTGATGTTCTGACTCCTTACTCTGTAAGAAATATATGGGTTGCTAACTTTCGTTCCAAACGCATATTTTCGCTGGGTTCCCATAGATAGATGTAAAAAAATTCTCACAATTTAATGTTTCTCAGATGTTGGATTATTCTTAAACATTATAACATATTTCGAAGGCATCTTTAGCTAACATAGGAGCGTCTTTTAATTTAATTTATAATTCAAGTGTATGATAGAGGTGGTGTGACCTGGTAATATCTGTTATTTTTTGCCAGCTAATTTTCTAGCTCAAGTTTTCTAGTTCTATTCTATTTGTATACTATTTGTATGAGTTAGGCATCATTGTCTAAGATTTTGAATAAGTTTAATAAACTCTTTAATAACAATACTCATCTGAATTTCGTAATTCATGATGGCTGCTTGGACTTTGACTACTAGATGTTGTTAACTGTTATGAGCTATTAATAGATGGTTACTATTTATTTAGTAGATGTCTGCTAGTTGCTTACCAGTTATTATTAGCTGGTTACTGTTAAGTAGATGTATACAAGTTGTTTACTAGATGTTATTAGCTGGTTACTAGCTGCTTAGTATCTGGTTTCTATATGTTTAGTAAATGTATACAAGTTGTTCACTAGATGTTAGCTTAGGTTACTAGTTGTTATTAACTTCTACGAGCTGTTATAGTCTTTTGTTAAGAATGATCAAAAATTCTTGATCACTAGACGACTTTCGATGTGAAGTAAAAACTTACACTCTGATTTTTAATGTGTTTGCTGTGTAAGATAAAGATCGGAGAGTTTGTCCCGTGTAGTCCTGCGTCTTCGCGGTGCAGCTCTGTGTCCTGCTGCTGCTCCTGATGTATCTCGTCCTAGGCCAGGGGCTGGAACGATGATAAGGTTGGCGGTAAACTTTACCGCTATTGCTGGCCCTAAGCTCAGTCAATAATAAAAGATATGTTTTAACGGCTTTGCCGGAGTATGTAATTTATTCAGACAAAAGGACTGTCGTATTGTTCGTACAAGACTGGCAATCAGAGTTTACCTTAAAGCCAAGCAGCAATGCATCACGCCACAAAGTCATGGTCGGCAAGCCGACTCAGCATTCCATACAGCGCAGCACTTCACTTCGAATATGAAGTGTCAGCATATCACCGTTCTTAGCGCAGAGCGCTGAACTCAAATGTGGCGCATCAGCATTACTCAGGAAAGCTAATTGATAACTAGAGTAATACATTGTGCAATATTATACTTAGTTGTTAACTACCAATCGCAAATTTTCGTTGTTCATCTGGTGAAGAAAAGGTATGCTTAAAACTGGGTTGTGGCCGATGATGTTCAGTAGCGGTGACCTAACAATGCCAGGCTGCTTGCTTTGCATCTTTCGCAAGTTCACAAATTTGGTGCCATTGATTATTGTAGAGTTTTCGAACGTTACCAGGTGCGTTCCAGACGCGAACACTTCTGCGCCATTGTCTATTTGGATGCGGGCTGTCGCTTCATTGATAATTACGACGCCGTCATCTGCGGGCATTATCGCCCTCAGGTGGCTAGGTTGAGTGTAGCAATGGGCAGTGTTTCCTGCGTGGAGCGAACGCGCACAGGTTTCTTGTCGAGACCGTTCGCAAAAGGTTTTGTGTGTGGTCTCAGTGCATTCTGTGATCACGAACGTATCCTCTTCACATTCAGCCAGTGTGTTTTCGTCGAGACGTAGGACGACTTGTTGGTGAGACACAGGGTAGACGGAGACCTTCTTACATCTGAATTTGACTTTTGGAAAGGCTATTGATATATGAACTATGTTTTCGGACTGAAGGACTCTTATTTTAGAAGCTTCTATCAAACTAACTATTGGAATGTCTTGTTCGATTAGTGATTTCAAATCAGAGTGATCAAGAATAGTAGGGTTTACAATGTTGGATTTTGCCAAAGTAATAGTGAGAATTAAATTTTGAATTTCTGTGCTTAGCATCCTATTTCTTGCCAAAAGTGCTTCGAATAGATGTGGGGTGTCAACCAAATCGTTCTTACGGGGTTTTATAATATTGTTGATGGTGTCCGTTAGTTTGTTTATCTGTTTCTGAGTTTCGGAATTTATGGCAATCTGTCTAGAATTGGACTCTACTAGTTGCGACTCGGTGATTCCGATCTTCAAGAAATCTGCTGCATCAGGTGTGCCTGCAACCACCTTTAGTGCAGTACCCAAGAAGTCTAAGCTTCTAGCAACTCAATGGTGTATTTTGAGAACGGACAAAAGGGTTCTTAGATGGTCTGTATCGACGTCTAGCAACTTACGCATATGCGAGTGCGGAAAGGAATCGGACAATTTTTCTGTTTCATCTATCATATTGCTATACTCAGAGAGGTTACTGAGTGTCTCAAATAATCTCTTTGTTCGAACACTAACACCTCACCGTCTATTACCGGGATGTAGTCAGCGTGTGAAGAGTCGGTGATCCGTGCATTGGCCGCTGCCAGGGAGATTAGAAATGTGAGGGCACACCTGAAATCCAAGCATAGCGTAAGATAGGGTGTTTAAACTTTCTTAAATTGACTTACTAACTAATTGTAGAAGACCACCTATTTGAAGTTGTCCTTGTGGACCACCCTCCCCTTAATAAGGACAGCCGTTCCGAGGACTGCTTCCACTTTGCTTTGGTACAGACTTGTCAGTTTGTAACCACTTCCTTGGCTAAGTTGTTCATATTAGGAAAATAATAGTCGCGAAGGACTTGTTTCACATTTTCCTGTGCCGCTCTGTGCGCACGATTGTGCTCAGCTGTGATAGGCTCTAACTGATCATTTTTATCAGTTATATCTAGCACCAAATTTTTGCAGTACCGAAATTGGGTGTTTGGGAAGTGGGAGATTAGCTCGTGCTGAAAACTTGCTAAGGTAGGCAGGTCGCAGTGCACAGCGTTAACGACGTCTGTGTTCACGCGCTCTTTAAGAGACTTTAAAATGCTGCCTTTGTCGGTGAAATTGATAAAATGACGAGTTTTGCTGCGAAACATCACCAGATTCCGATTTAACGGCAAACGTGCTTCTGGTTCCTAAAGCAGTTTAGTGGCTTGTCGGTAGCCTCGATTGTATAGGTCAGAGAGATTTCGCTGTGAACGGTCGCAGCGACCGGCTTAGGCTCATCTTGCAGAGCGTTAAGATTTTGTCTGGACAAGGCATCATCAAGAACATTTTCTTTGCCTGGCTTGTAGAAAACTTTGGCATTGTGCTGGTCTATGTACGCCTTCCATCTTTTTATTTTGGCGTTTGTGTTCTTGTAAGCTACCGCGAATGTAAGCGGCTGGTGATCAGTGAAAATGTTAATTTCCCTGGACCCATACAGAAAATTCTGCAATTTTCCCAAAGCCCAAACAATAGCTAACAATTCTCTCTCATTAGTGGCGTAGTTTAACTCTGCCTGTTTTAGTGTACGGGAAATCATTGTTATTGGTCTACCCTCTTGAGATAGTACCGCTAGCCGAAGCATCAGTAGTAAGGCCAAAAGGCTTTTTAAAATCTGGGTACATAAGTACAACATCTTCTGATGCCAAAATGTTGCGAAGTCGCTCGAACGCATTACGTTGCGTTTCATTGAACTCGACAAGGATTTTCTTTGACATGTGTTTACTGACCGAACCATTTTCGCCTTTTGGTATGTCTGTTATTGGCCGAGCTATAGTAGCAAAGTCCCTAATAAAAACCCTGTAGTAACTTGCTAGTCCTATGAAAGATCTGACACTGTACACATTTTTGGGTTCAGGGTATTCTCGAATGGCTTTTACCTCTTTAGGGTCGGATTTTGCTCCGTCCTCGCTTACAATGAAGCCTAGGTATTCTACGCTGTCTTTGAAGAAACTAGTCTTCTCTTGGCTTAGTCTCATGCTAGCATCGATTAGACACTTGAGTACAGCATCAATGTGGCGAACATGGTCTGCCTCATTGTTTGAAAAAATTATGACGTCATCTATTTAGACGTAGCATATTTTTCCAATATGTTCCCTGAGAACATCGTCCAACGCCCTTTGAAAAATGCTGCTTGCATTTTTTAGGCCGAACGGCAGACGGCAAAATTCGTATTTGCCGCTGTTAACTGAGAATGATGTCTTTTCGCGATCGTGCTTTGCCAGGAAAATTCTGGTGATACCCTGATTTTAAATCTAGGGTAGTAAAAAATTGCGCTTTCCCAAGGTTCGCTAGAATCATGGGAATGCTGGACATTGGGTAACGGTCTGGAATAGTCTGTTCGTTCAGTTTCCTGAAATCGATGACTAACCTTTTCTTCGGGTTACCATAGGCGTCAGTACCTTTCTTGTCAACAACCCAAGTTGGGCTGTTGTAGGGCGACCTCGTGGGCCTGATAATGCCATCTTTTAGCATTTGTTTGATTCACTGTTCACAAAGTCGGAAACGCCCATAAGGTTTGGGTAGGCTCTGGAGTACACCGGTTCGTTTGTTATTGTCCGAATTGTGGCAATAACTGCGGTGTTGAAAGGGAGAGCTTCGTTGGCTGTTGAAAAAGCTTTTTTTCTTTTTAGTATCATACTCTTAAACTCTTTCTTAACGGAGGTAGGAACCACGATGTCATTAACATCGGTGAAATTTACGTCAGCGCAGTTATGATACTGAAGTTTTTCGGAGGTGCCCCTATATTCCAGAATGTTTTTTTCTAAGTTCAGCTTAACCCCGGCCTGTGTTAACAAGTCGAAGCCTATAATAGCGTCGAACGAGCTGAGAGTGTCTAACAAATAAATGGTGACGTGTGCTTGAAAATGTTCATAAAGCACTTTTGCTTAATTTCGGTAGAACCGTGAATCCTTAGCTCCTTTATGGGCTTGACATAATTTTTTGCCGCACCAGTGTCTATTATCATTTTTAATGTTCTCCCAGCCAACCGTCGCTCGATGAACGGCAGCCGGGAGTGTTCCCTAAAAAATGAACTGAGTCGTCATCCGGAGCGAACTCGTTGTCAATTTCAATTTCCCCAACTGCCTCCTTTGCCGCATTTTCGTAGTTAGCTTTATCTTCTTTTGGGTCCTCTTGAACTACATTATTGAGTCGCTGGCGTCTTGGGCCTGTCGCACGATCGGACGAGTTTCGTCGCTTCGCGGCGTTGGAGTCATTAGATTGACGTTTGCTGTACTCGGTACGCTGCCTAAACTTAAAGGAGGAATCAATCTCCATAGGTTGTGGGGCCTGCGATTGGTTGTCCCTGTTAGTCTGCTCTTAAGAGTTGCCCTTTGGGCGCTTGACAAAATGGGGGTTTCTATCCTGATTTTGGTCTTCTTTGTTATACCTGCCTGGCTTGCCATAGGAACGGCTTTTGTTGATTTCGGTACCTTGAGCCCGCTCTTCCACAGCCTTAGCGTAATACTAGACTCAATACTAGACTCTGCCTCTCTAGCCAGAGCCAGCGCAGAAGGGAGGTCTTTAGGCTGTGCTAGAAAGACGACGGATCTGAGAGATTTCTTTAAACCTGAAATAAAAGCATGCAAGGCGTTGGCTCTAACTTCTGAGTTGAGCAAATCGGCACCCTCTTGTTCGTGCGTCATGACAATTTTATTGGTTACTAGCGTGAGCTTTTTTGGACTTCGTCATAGTATTGCATTAAAGGCATGTCGCCTTGCCTGACCATTTCTAGCCCCTGTCTTAGTAAGCGCAGAGACGTCTTGTCCGAGTAGGTGCAATCTAATCTTGCCAATATGACATCAAAATTTAACACTGTGTTGTGTGAGACAAGTAAGGCTCCCGCTGTGCCTCTGATTTTGTTTCTTATGATGGCAACAGCTTGGTAGTGGGCACTGCTGCCGTTGTAAGGCTTGAACAACTCATATGCGTATATGGCTAATTGCCTCCAAGCTACATATTCATCCTGAGTGCCTGTGAACTCAGGGACTGACTTGATTATGTCTAGCGGAATGTCGCATCCGACATCTGGTCTGATATTCATAGGTGACAATTTGAGGTGTTTCCACCTGTAAATTCTGGACCTGAGTAACTAAAGCGTTAATCTGGGCCTGTAACTGGGACTGCTGTTGCGACAGCGCCTGTCTGACAGCATTGTCAATAAGGGCTTGTATCTGATTGGGGTCCATGACGTTCTCTGAATGGGCACCTGCTAATGGTTGGTTAACCTCCCAACTGTCGTCCCTGTCGTATTCAACTTTAACGTCCCTGTAGGAACCTGCCCAACTCATTGGCTGTTGGCTGGCACCACACAAATATTTTATTGCCGATCACAACTGATCGGTCGAATAGCGAGCTTTGGTTGCGCAAGAGATTGACTTTACTAAAAGGTCACTTAATTTCTTTGGATAAGCACAAAAAAAACCTTTGCTTTGGTGAAAGTATGCAAAGCAAGAAAAATTAAAAAGATTATTTGGGTATGCAATGGAAAAAAATTTTACTGACAAGAGTATGCAATAAAATATTTTTCTACTGACAAAAGTATGCAACGCAAAAAAACGCAAAAGTATTCCATAAAAATTTCCTACTGACAAAAGTATGCAAGATAAATTTTTCGAATTTATTGATTCAACAATTACTCTGCAAATATAGTTTTTATACCCGTTACTCGTAGAGTAAAAGGGTATACTAGATTCCTTGGAAAGTATGTAACAGGCAGAAGGAAGCGTTTCCGACCCCATAAAGTATATATATTCTTGATCAGGATCACTAGCCGAGTCGATCTAGCCATGTCCGTCTGTCCGGATGAACGCCGAGATCTCGGAAACCATAAGAGCTCGGCTGTTGAGACTTGGCATGCAGATTCCTGAGCTTCTTACGCAGCGCAAGTTTGTTTCAGTAGAGTGCCACGCCCACTCTAACGCCCACAAACCGCCCAAAACTGTGGCTCCTACAGTTTTGATGCTATAATAAAAAGTTAACTGAAATGCATTGTTCTCATTAATATCTATCGATTGACCCAAAAAAAAGTTTGCCACGCCCACTTTTACGCCCACAAACCGCCCACAAACTTCAAAAAATCGTAAATATGAACGTGGATATCTCGGAAACTATCAAAGATATATTAGATATTAGATTCCGTAGCCTTGTTACGCGAATATTCCACGCCCACTCTAACGCCCACAAACCGCCCAAGCCTGTGGCGCCCACAATTTTCATGCCAGATACAAAATTTTAACTGAACTGTATTGGTCTCGTCAATACCTATCGATTGACCCAAAAAAATTTGCCACGCCCACTCTAACGCCCATAACGCTTAAATCTGTCTACAGCCGATTGGTGGCGCATATTAATCTCGCTTTGCTGCTTACTATCTCCATTTCCCTTTCGTCCCTTTAGCTGAGTAACGGGTATCTGATAGTCGAGGTACTCGACTATAGCGTTCTTCCTTGTTTGTTTTATGATCACGATAAATTTTATCACCACTCGAGCTTACATGATTCAATTAACAAGGTTCGAAACTGAAGTTGGGCGCCAGATAAAGATCGGAGGGTTTGTCCCGCGTAGTCCTGCGTCTTCGCGGTGCAGCTCTGTGTCCTGCTGCTGCTCCTGATGTATCTCGTCCTAGGCCAGGGGCTGGAACGATGATTAGGTTGGCGGTAAACTTTACCGCTATTGCTGGCATTAAGCTCAGTCAATAATAAAAGATATGTTCTAACGGCTTTGCCGGAGTATGTAATTTATTCAGACAAGTGAACTGTCGTATTGTTCGTACAAGACTGGCAATCAGAGTTTACAATAGGAACCTTATAGCCATGCAGCAATCCATCACGCCACAAAGTCATGGTCGGCAAGCCGACTCAGCATTCCATACAGCGCAGCACTCCACTTCGAATATGAAGGGTCAGCATATCACTGTTGGTCGTTCTTAGCGCAGAGCGCTGAACTCAAATGTGGCGCATCAGCATTACTCAGGAAAGCTAATTGATAACTACAGTAGTACATTGTGCAATATTATACTTAGTTGTTAACTTGTACGTTAGAAATATCACACAACCAAAACATCTGAAGATTGATATATAAATGTTTTTGTGTTGTTGGTAACAGTTATAAATGGTTCGCAAATAAAACATACTTTCCCAACTATATTTTTTATGACCTGGTGTGTACATCACCTGTCTTTATTGTAGGTAACCAACTTGACTCTGGGGTTATGGTACGGTTAGCAAAGGGTGGTTTGCTTAATGGGATTTAAATTATCGGTGACAAATTTATAAGTGAAAGTCACAGAAATTTTGGACAAAGGATACAATTGGTCATATAGGTGTGGGTATACACATTTATTATGGTGATAGAAAATGGGATAATCCCAGTGTTTTTGTTTTTTACTGTATTACGCCGGAGCGATTGCAATTACTTTCCCAATTATAGTTAGTTTGATATCGTTTTTTGATATTCATATATTTTGTTCTTTCTAGACATTTTATTATAGCTAATAACAATAATTATGGGGTGTAAGGCGAGCTATTGTAGTTAAGGATACACTTATTATACCTACATAACATGAACAAAGGAAATGTTTTATTTTTACAATATAATAGTTAAAGTGGATGATATTATTTTATGTTCATATCTGTCAACATGAATGGAAATTGTTTATCCAAACAGCTTCGAAACAGCTTTTAGAAAGTTTGTGAACAACTATTTTTATACCCGTTACACGTAGAGTAAAAGGGTATACTAGATTCGTCGGAAAGTATGTAACAGGCAGAAGGAAGCTTTTCCGACCCCATAAAGTATATATATTCTTGATCAGGATCACTAGCCGAGTCGATCTAGCCATGTCCGTCTGTCCGTCTGTCTGTCCGTCCGGATGAACGCTGAGATCTCGGAAACTATAAGAGCTAGGCTATTGAGATTTGGCGTGCAGATTCCTGAGCTTCTTACGCAGCGCAAGTTTGTTTCAGTAGACTGTAAGTAGACTGTGAGTAAAAATTAATAGGATCATATGAGTTATCCGAATTGTTTTGAAGAATCTTCAAAACAATAATATAAAAAAAGCAAATTGGCCTTACTATACATTTGCTCACTCTGGGCGATAAGAAATCTCTCAAACTTTGTGGTATCTCAACGGCCGTTTACACTAGGGTGTCAAAAACCACTTTTTGGTGAACTATGCATAGCGGTGGAATCCGCAGACTGACCGCGGAACCCGCAATGCTAAATTCTACTTGGAATATAGACAGCCGTGGCCTTACTTACCATGTGGATAATAACACATCTGAGCTGTATGGGGATTTAATCGTGCTGTAGACTTTCGAATTCTTTTTGTCATTTTTTTTTAGTTATTAAAGTTAGTTATTGAAAACCAAAACGATTTTTTAAACGACCTTTTACGTTTTTTTTTGATTTTGCAGCAGTCTTGTGAGGTTTTTGTATATTTCGGTTTTAGTTGTTTAGTTTGTATATAGCTTATCTTGTTTGTTTTAGTTAAGATTTTAGTTCTTGTTTAATTACTATACCCGTTACTCGTAGAGTAAAAGGGTATACTAGAATCGTCGCAAATTATGAAACAGGTAGAAGGAAGCGCTTCCGACCCCATAAAGTATATACACTGGTCGGCATAAGTATTTTGACGAAACATAAGTTAAATATACTCATAAGTTGAACTTACTTCTTATAAACTTTAGCATCAATGGAAAGGTAATTTAAATGCCGTTTGAATGACACAATACTTTTCCTAGCCCATTCTGTATTTATTTAAAAGGACGAATTTGTGTAAAAAGCTACTTTTTAAACTTTTTTCCTCGTCTTGAAAACAAAAAGTTAATGCAA
Source organism: Drosophila subpulchrella (assembly GCF_014743375.2). NCBI lineage: Eukaryota > Metazoa > Arthropoda > Insecta > Diptera > Drosophilidae > Drosophila > Drosophila subpulchrella. The sequence continues at coordinate 172,674 of NW_023665645.1, forward strand.
AAAGTTTCTCCAAACAATAATAATAGTAACTACAAAAAGAATTTTTCAAAAATCAGTTTGCTTGTATTTTTAATGATTTTTTGAAAATGCTTAGAAACGTGCATTTCAGTCATATTTGTCTTTTTTTCATACAAATTGTTTCCGACATTGTCACCTTCAAAAAACCTTTTTTCAAGAAATGTTGAAAATATACAATAATGGAATACAAATTTAACTTTACGCCTAAAAAATGGCTGCTTAAGTTCTGGGTTTAAATTGAACGGATTTAGTGTTCAATTTTCTAATACCTTTTGTTATTTTGGCTCCACCTTTTTAGTCAAATCTATCTCACGAACAAATAAATACATAGTCGGCACGATAAAAGAACACTTTACCCTACTCGTCACTTTACCCTGCACTCCTACACTATAACTCCAAAGAAAACAAGACAGAACGCTTTAGTCAAATCCCTCGACTATAAGATACCCGTTACTCAATTAACCAACTTAAGAACACACATTTTTTTTTTCAACTTTTAATTTTTACATTTTATACTATATACTTTAATCGACTGGCTGTTATATAGCTGCCATAGGAACGATCGGAAAATTGGTGGGAAAATAATATGAATCAAATTATAGCCTCGGTGTTTTTTGACATATTATCTTATACTATTGGGAATAAAATTTTTTGTATTTTTAAGTTTAATAATTATACCTGCAAGGGTATACAAAATCGTATTTAAACGGACAGGCGGACAGACGCTTGTTTCTACCTATTTCTACCCTTTTACTCTACGAATAACGGATGTAAATAAAAGATAGGTACAATTCGAGGCAGCAAAAGAGCCCCGTTAACGAAATACCTATGCACGCTCCAAGAGGCGGAGCTAGCGTACGATTTGGAGGCACTGCAGCAAACGCTCTAGCCAGAGAAAATTCTCAGGGGCGACAAAATACTGATGATCACGCAAATTGGCGATCACTCGAGGAAATTCGAAAATCGTATCTCTCTCTCTCTCTCTCCATCGGTATTAAAACTTTGGCTTGACTAAGTTAGGTTCTATTCTGGTTTATCGATAAACTAGTTAAATTTTTAACTTAAAAGTTAGTGTTGAACATAATCATAATACCTTTTACTCTTATGGACAATAAAGAGTTAATGAGGAATTAGTTATAATATGTTAACTCAGCACATCTATTCGTAGCTGAATCGAAATATAACTACAAAACATGAGTTGCCGTTATCGTAATCCACTGTGTGATTGTCGTACAGACATAGCTTACACCCAGAAAAAAATCCGTTCGAAACGTTCAAAAATCGAGACCAAACGGGGTCAAAAAGTGCGTAAGCCCGTTTGTTGACAGTTCATGAACGGTCGTTCGTAAAATGTGACCGAAATTTCGGGAGTGGTTTCCGAACGAATGTGGTTAGTTTATGAACACCTTTGAACAGAACGTTCTTGACAAAAGAATGGTTGGTAAATAATCCTAATCGCTGTAATAAAAACCGTTTATATAGTTTTGTTTTTGTATATTTTTATTGGTCAGTGGGTACATATTTAATTCTAAAAAACACTTTGCATTTGTTAAGGGGATAAATGTGAAAAGGTAGGGAATATATGTCATCGAATGTCTTAATACTTATAGAAGAAAAAAAAAAAAAAAGTATTTTACCTGATTAAGAACTTTTGATTTGGAAATGTTGACAAATGTTGTTCCGTATTTGTTGACGTATTTAAAGTAGAACAAGGAAGAACGCTGTAGTCGAGTACCTCGACTATCAGATACCTGTTACTCAGCTAAAGGGACCAAAGGGAAATGGAGATATGCAAGCAGCAAAGCGAGATTGAAATGCGCTACCTATCGGCGGTAGCAGATTTAAGCGTTATGGGCGTTAGAGTGGGCGTGGCGTGGTTAAGTTTAAAATATAACACTTTCGAACTTTAACGTATTTAGTCGTATATTTTGAATTTGGGTTTGGGGTAGACACGATTCCGGGAAAACTATGAATCAGATCATTTTCATTTCTATACTCGTTACTTGAGAGTCTATTGTGTGCAACTGGTAGAGGAAAGCTTGTAGAGTAAAAGGTTATGTTCTATTCGGTGAAAAATATGTAACAGGTAGAAGCGTTTCCAACCCTACAAGCTATATAAGGTATGTTTTCAAATTTTAAGACACTCTTAAATTTAAACATACAATTTATTTTATATATTTTCTCTCATTAATTTTCATTTTTACAATGTAAACGAATAAAAAATGCTCTCTTATAGAAATCCCACCTCTCGCTATTGACTTTTTTTTCGACTTGAAACTAATAATAAATTTTTTTGCGATATAAAATGCCGCGTGGTAGCTTATGGACAAGTAAAGAGTAAAAATTAATAGGATCATATGAGTTATCCGAATTTTTTTGAAGAATCTTCAAAACAATAATATAAAAAAAGCAAATTGGCCTTACTATACATTAGCTCACTCTGGGCGATAAGAAAACTCTCAAACTTTGTGGTATCTCCCTTTACCTTGGCAACGGCCGTTTACACTAGGGTGTCAAAAACCACTTTTTGGTGAACTATGCATAGCGGTGGAATCCGCAGATTGACCGCGGAACCCGCAATGCTAGATTCTACTTGGAATATAGACAGCCGTGGCCTTACTTACCATGTGGATAATAACACATCTGGGATGTATGGGGATTAAATCGTGCTGTAGACTTTCGAATTCTTTTTGTCATTTTTTTTAGTTTGGTTGTATTGAAAACCAAAACAGACACTCTAACGCCCACAAACCGCCCAAAACTGTGGCTCCTACAGTTTTGATGCTAGAGTAAAAATTTAAAATGAAATGAAGTGAAAGCACTTGGGAAAATCAGAATTTTTCCATGAGTTTTCACTTATGAAAATATAGAATTTATTTTAATCTTGGACGTTGATGCACTATGGTCAGTACAAACAAGTGGCCCTTACGACACCAAGCAATGCTTGTTACGCGCGGAGCCTCAAACCGATTTGGGCTAGTAAACGAAATCGCGGACATGGAAAAAGACGACATAACAATAGACAGTTTAAAATACATGCTCACATAGAATGACTAGAAGCATAAAAATTTACACATTATTGGAAAATAGAAAATTCATAAGTTTATCATAATTAGTTGCACTAGGGCTATAAAACAGTAAGACGTGACACAGTGCTTTATAGTCGTCACAAAGAACCCGAAAAGGATCATGAAGAGCATAATTGGATCTACAAATTGGCAAGGACAACGGACGAAAACGACGAACTGTTCTACAGGGTACATTCCAGTTGAGGGAACTAAGAAGGAAGGGAGAGTCAACATCACCATTAATTAATTTATGCAAAAACATAACTCCATGACACTCTCTACGATGGTTCAGGGTTGGTAAGTCCAGCAGGCGTAACCTCGCATGATAAGAGGGCAATCGACTTCCTGTGTCCCAGTTTAAACCTCTCAAAGCAAATAAAAGAAATTGTTTTTGAACAGACTCTAACATATTTTGGTAACAGCTAATTTGAGGTGACCATATACACGAGCAATATTCCATTGACGGACGAACAAGAGAAACATACAAAAGCTTTGTTGTGTATGGATCATCAAACTCCCTTGACCAACGCTTCATAAACGCCAGGAGACTTCTGGCTTTGTTAGTTATAGTAGATATATGGTCTTTAAAACTAAGTTTATGATCAAATAGAACGCCAAGATCCTGAACAGAAAAAATACGTTCAAGGGCGTTATTTCCGATAGAATAAGAATACAGAGATGGATTACAACGATAAAAGGTCATAAAGTTACATTTAGAATAGTTCAAATTCAACATGTTAATCATGCACCACGTATACAAACAATCAAGTTCTAATTGAAGGTCATTACATGAATTAGGTAAACACATGGACAAACATAGCTTGACATCATCTTTACTTACTTTTAAATTCATTTTAAATAAATATTGTTATTTAGGTTATCTGTTAAAGGACAATTATTATAGTAAGCCTAGTTTTATGTTACGTTATTGGCTTTTTACATTGGTCATCGCTTTCCTTAAACCTTTGTCCGGGTCCTCCGAATCCTTGGCCAACGCTCCCAAAAAATGGGGATATGATTAAAAAATTCGTTTTACTTGTTTATTTGTATATTTACCTTTTAGAGCTGTGTATAAACCCTTTGCGGGATTTTTTTTGCCACAAAACATTTCGTCATCCACTTTCGGCTAACGGAACCTATTGAATACCTTCAAAATATACGTACTTTAAACTAAGATCAATGCACAACATCTTAAACTTAACGTAGCACTTACCTGACTTTATTATATTAACTTAAAGAGACGACTAAAGTAACTCTGCTGCGCACACTTAAAATGGATGCTTCCCTTTCAATCACTCAAACAGAATGCACCAAGCCTTCTCACCCCTTTGCTTGATTTCTTTTGTTTTCTCTTCGCTGTTGGCGCGTGCCACTGCACTTATACCCTTTCTTAGGCGAAATATATCCGACTATATAATTTTTACTTCTTCAGTAAAAAATACAATACGAATTTTTTAAAAATGTTAATACTAATACTACTAATGTTTCTAACATTATAAGTAAATCCAAATTACTTAATTTTACTATAATCAAATAATTTACTTTTATAAAACAATATAAGTTGTATATTTTTGATACACAATAATGCTCCTAAAATATTAGGGCATTCACATGTCGCTGCTCCACGAAAATTTTTCCGCCGAAATATTAGTCGCTAGCCGAACATAACGGAGAGACGCAAGAAAAATAACGGACCGGCCGAAATTTGTCTCTGCGAGCGCGGAGTGCAGGCAGATTATAAATCAAGAAAGAGAGGGAAATATCCGAATATCTGCCTCTCTTTTTTGCACGATCGTTTTCGTGGGCAGTCTTCTACGCTGCGCCGACTGCTCTGCTGACGTCAACAGCGGCACAGCGTTTTAGGCACAAAAAAAACAAAAAAGCTTTTTGCCTTGAGCCATGTCACCGCGTCCCTACTGCAGAACTGAAGGTTACCTATCGATTAACATAAAAAAAAATTTTCCATGCTCACTTTAACGCCCACAAGCCGCCTACAAACTTCAAAAAATCGTAAGTATGAACGCGGATATCTCGGAAACTATCAAAGATAGAGAATTGGGATTTCAGATTTAGATTGCCACGCCCACTCTAACGCCCATAACGCTTACGTCTGCCTACCGCCGGTAGGTGGCGCATTTCAACCTCGCTTTGCTGCTTGCATATCTCCATTTCCCTTTGGTCCCTTTAGCTGAGTAACGGGTATCTGATAGTCGAGGTACTCGACTATTGATTTCTTCCTTGTTTTTTTTTTTTAAATCGAAAGTTCATAAAAAAAAATTATTATAAATCAAACAGTTCTTGGAATTCTATAATTCAAAGAGAAATGTTATAATGTATATATCTTTTTAGTATTTTAGTTCTGACTAATCGCACAGGATAAATATGTGAAATGGAAAAAATGATATTGACTTGCATGCAACTGATTTACAATAGTTCACTCTATATATCATTCTCAATACTCTCTCGTGTGCAGTCGCTTTATTGAACGCTCTATTAAATAAACGATATTCCACCGAAAATAACATTTACAATCGATCACCAGCTCTATCCGCGGACAACACAACTTAGTGCTAATAAAGAAAGTTGACTCTGTAAATCAGGAAATAAATTCTTGCTCAACAACAAGTGCTGTTGTGCGTGCACCTTCAGTGAGAGGCAATCGGCAGCATCTTCGGAGTGCAAGAGAGAAAAAGGTTGCTCCATCAGCTACGCTACCGCCGATAAGGCAGCTATACACTATTGTCGATAATGCAGTTGGTCGGCAAGGCAGCGAGTGGTTGCAAGCTAAGCTGGCATACAATTTAATCTTAAAGATTAAATCTGAAAGATACAATACAAACTCAACACACAAATACACCTAACTTTAAATCAAATCAAACAATAAATACACTTTAAAAAAGTCATGGGCTCTTCTGCTCCGCCCACTTAACGTACCCGCAACAATTCTGGAACTGCCAGCGAACGCAACTCAGATGTAAATTCGCCACAGCTTCTGGAGCTCCTAAAGACTCACTTTGAGGAACAAACCGAGAAAATTGATTCGGCCGTTCGGGAGGCTGAACAGCGAATGCTCAGTCGCCTTATGGATCGCTTGGACATAATCTCCGGGGAAGTAAAGCAAATGGATGCTCGTGTCCTGACGTTGGAGTGCGAGGTTGCCGCTCCTAGCTCCATGAGAGACCGAATGGGTGAGCGGGTGAGACGCTGAACCGGGATATGGCAAATCTACAAGCAGCAGGCGAAAGGTTGGGTGCACTGGAGGCCAGGCTGGCAAAGCAATGCAGGGAGACTAGCTCGTGTGACCTGAGGGTTCATGGAGTTCCCTATGTCGAAGGTGAAGATCTCAAACGCTCTGTCACAAGCTATGCTTTAATCTCCAGCTGACTCCACCACCAAAAGTCACCGATATCTTCAGTAGTAATAATTAAAATGTTAAACACACGCGAAAAGATCAAGCTGCATGGTAAAATCATATTCTACAGGCGCGAGCACAAGAAACAACTTAGCTTGTAGTTTCTGGGTTTCAATTCAGAAGCGATCCTTTATGTTAATGAGCAATTGTTAAAAGAGCATAAAGTCTTTACACTACGCGGCCTTGTTCACGTACGCTACACTCGAAGAGAGGGTGGCCTTTGCATTACCAGTATAGAGTAACTTTCGTCCTTTAATTATTCGCCTGATCCACTTTCTACATCTCTCACTAACGCTTCGGCTGGACCTGAAGCTGTTAGCTTTCGGTCTTAAGCGTATAATTTATATTCTCTTAATTCAAATGGGCTTAAAAATAGTTTACCTTAAGAAATTTATAACTTACGCCTTAAATATTGAGATTGCGCCCCTAATAATCATTGATACCAACACTGCAGGAGGGGGAAGCTTGTTCCATAGCTAGTGCCATGATAAAAACTATAAGTAGTTATAAAAATGGTCCTAAAATGCACAAAGTCTGTTAAAGAAGATTGATGAGTTTAGACTCTTTTCATCCAGTCTAATGTCGAGGTGATATGTGTGTCTAAGACGCGGCTTGTACATGATCTATGTGATTGGTCTATTGTTTGTGAAGGCTTTAATGTTTATCGGTCCGATCGTGTCGGTCATGCTGGAGGTGTTGCTATATACGTGAATGTGAAGCTGAAATGTTAAGTGGTACTTAAAAAGCCAAGTGACAGTACTATTGAATACATTCTATTAGAAATTCTCAACAAGTCCCATGGAAGATCCCTTCTAGGTTGCATATATAAATGTTGTATCAGACATTTCGTTGGACTACACCGACATTATATTTGCAGGCGATTTCAACAGCAACCTATTGTCAGAACGCCATCTCGTGGATAACTTAAAATCCCTAGGTGCCCACGCAATATAGCAGCCACTGTGATACATTACATGACTTATTTCTTTTCAATGACCATAGCAAAATCATACATTATGACCAGGTTTCAGTACCAGCCTTCTCCAGAATGACTTAATATTTTTATCATGCGATTTGACCTTTCTTTTACGTATAGAGATTACAAAAAAATAAGCTATAATGAATTAAAAACAGCATTTTTGTGTTGTGACTGGTCATGTATTTACTATCTTCGTCATGTAGATTGTCAATTAGAGGTTTTAACCAACAATATCCAGTATTTGTTTAACAAGTTTGAGCTCCTAAGGACCAAGGTGATTAAGCCAATGCAAAATCCGTGGTTCAGTAGTGAAATTAAAAACCTAACCCGTCAGCGAGATGTAGCTTACCTTCGGTGAAAATGTAAATATAAAAATGATGAACCTCGCAAACAATACAAAGAGGCTAGGGTAAAAGTAAACCAAACGATCAAATCAGCAAAGAGAGAGCATTATAATATACATTTTAATAGCTGCGTTAACTCAAAAAACAGATGGACCAAACTAAAACGGTTGGGTATTGGAAAATGTAAATAGCAGACATAGTCTGAGGTGGACGTTGAATTAATAAGCCACAAGTTTTTGGAAATAGATGGACCTAAAGCAACATGCAATCCGTACCAGAATACTCAACCCCTCTGTGATACTAGTTTTAGCTTTATATGTATAAACCAAAGTGATGTCCTAGCTAGTATTCTGCATGCCAAGTCCGATGTTGTAGATCTCGATAATATGAGTCCAAAATTTGTTAAGCTTTTGCTCCACTTAATGTTGCCCCATGTTACATATAATCTTAACACTGCTAACAATATGGACAAACGTCAACATTTTCCCGATTCCTAATCTAAACAATGACTATAGGCCTATTTCAATATTACCTTTTCTATTAAAAGTCTTTGAAAACCTTATGTCCTCACAGATTCAACTATACTTAACCAATAATTCTCTACTTAATGAAAGACAATCTGGATTCCGTAAGAAAAGGAGTTGTATGACTGCAATCACTAATATTGTTGAGGATATAAGACAAAAACTGGACAGGAACTGCGTAACTTTTTTAACGCTCCTAACCACAGTAAGGCTTTTGATTTTGTGAATCCTAATATTCGCTGTACAAAGCTTAGGAATATGTTAAATTTCTCCACTAATGCGACGAGTCTTATTAGGTCGTTTTTAACGAATAGGTATCAAGCAGTCGTCTCTGGGACGCAAGTATCTTTTCTCCGGAACTTATCCAGGGAAGGGCCCCAATAAAGGGTTTTCTATATATGTCAATGATCCCCCTAGTACCCTGTCTGAAAGTGAAGTACATTTATATGCTGACGTTGTCCAAATATATGTTAATAGACCCGTAACTGAAATACATGCTTGTGTCCGTAGTAAGTAATAAAATGTTGTCACTAATTGAAAAATGGGCAAAGCAAAATGGCTTGAAGTGCATGGTAATTGGTAAAAAGCAAATTTCAACCCTTTCTCTCCAAAAATTATATATAAACAATACGCCAATAAGCTATGAAGTGAATGCAGTTAGTCTGGGGATAACATTTAACAAAACTTTATCATGAAGCAACCATATAGTCAAAGCAACTGGACGTTCATATGCTCTGTTGAGAAAACTTTCATTCTCTAAATCGTTCCTAACTGAGGAAGTTAGTTTATTAATCGCCAAAGTTATCCTCATGCCCATTCTCTTTTACGGCATAGAAATTTTTGGAAATTGTGCTACGCGGGATATGCGCACATTAACTATTGCTTTTAATTCAATCGTTCGTTATGTGCTTAACTTAAGATATATAATACACTTGACCTTAATTTGACCTCCTGGATCGATCTTAGAACTTAAATATTCTTTTACAAAATAGTGACGAGTGGAGAGCCAAATTATTTTTTCAATAAACTTACCTTAGCAACATCTCATAGAACCAAAAATTACATATGCCGCCGAATACAAACACTGTGTTCGAGGAGGCATAAATGGTTTCCGGTTATGGAACTTTCTACCGCACCAATACAAAACAATTAGGGGCGCAAATCAGTTCTATAATAAAGGTTAAGATCTTTCAAAATCTCAGTACTCATAAATAAAAAATAAAAAAATAACAAAAATTTTAAAATAAATAATAATAAAAATTAATTTTAGTCATTAATATTAATTAAGAAAGTGAAAGAAATTGATTTAATAATTTAAAAATAATAATATTTTATAAGTATCAACTCAATGTGACTAGCGCGATAATTATAAGTGTGCACTTGTAGCGCTGGGGTATAAATATAATTAAACTAAATAAAAATCGATACCAGTTACATGTCTTTAGTAATAGTCTACCGTTGGCTAATATTTTTCAAGCAGCGCTTTTGCGCATCAGCTTGAGTTAGAGTTTTTTAAATTAATGGCAGCTTGGGCATTGGCGTTACTTTGTTGCGTTACTTTGCTCGTTTGCAAAGTAATTTTTCGAGAATGGCCAGGTTCTTCTCGTGCTCTTTGATCTCTTCAGTGGTTGAAGCCGCTTACAAGTAATCCTTAATCTTCTTTGTTGGAATAGCTTGATCCTTTGTCCACTTCTTTTCCTATTTTTTGTGATTGTCTTCCTTCTTTCCTGGCGTGCCCCTTTCTCAGCTATTGTGATCCATCGTTTGGACACACCTCTAGAGCTTCTTGTTGACTCGGTGAGTCCCTTCGCTCGACATCAGCAGCTTCGTCCAGTCCAACGTTGCTCATGCGAACCTTTTACCGCGTTGGTGGACGGGGCGGATTGCCTCTCACACTACGTTGGCTGCTGCAGATGTCCGGTGCCTTTTTGACTCGGGCGTAGCCGGTGCTGGTCTTCGCAAGGGGAGCAACTGTTTTTTATTGAGTTTTATTGGATGGCTTATTTTGTTTTCCATTTATTTTATTATTATTTTCATATTTTTGTTTGTTGATGGCAACATTTAATAAAAAAAATCGGCTTTAAATAAAATAATGATTTTTGATGGAGCACGTAGTGCCCTTTTGATTGTCGTTTATTGACTGTATCTTAAATGTCTAAAACATAAATGGTCAAGCCTTAGACTGCGCAGCTGCAAATCGCTGCGACAACATAGCCGGACATGCCGACTCCGCACTTAGGCTGCCCATTGCATTCTTTTGTGGTCATATTACTCCGCACTCGAAATGCTGGGAACAATTGGATTTAATTAAATGCTACAATGTATTTAAAATATAAAGGGTACAGTGTGTACCCGATATTTGAGCATACTACATACTACCCCCTGTCTGTCTGATGGCTTCGATTTTCGATTATATCCCTTGGATATAAAGGGCATTGCGGAATAAGAGGTGCCGAAGTAAATGTTCCAAGTTCAATACCTGATATTGTAAGTGCGCTTCCCCATACCTTTGATTCGATCCATGTGATCCAGGTTCACCTTAAAAGAATTTAAGAAATTGAAGCTGTGCGATACTTCGGTAATACTGAGCTCTATAATTTCAACTTATCTTTGAATGGTGATTGCCTTAATCAAATGGAAGATAGAGAAGAGATACCTTTTATTCAAGAGCAGCTTCTTCGTTAACAATCTCATTTTCTATAAAATGACCAACAGGAAACAGATTCAAATCCATCAGGTCATGAAACCCTATTGGAAAACGATAATTCTTGTCTTCAGCGTATCGGTATTGCTCCTGGATAAGGTCGCACCGCAAAAAGTTTAGCCCTTGACGACGACGCAGAAGAACTCTTCTTCTGAACTATTTTTGCGGCGAAATATTCAAGGGGGATACGACCTATGCTAAAAAAGCCAGATCACAAATTAGATTTTTCGACCTACGCTGCTCGATAGCACCCAAAGTACTGTATATGTAAAAGCTTCGATTTTTCCAGAATTCCATTTTTTGCATTACGGAAAAATCAGGTACTGTAACTGCTGCAAATGTGAGGAATAATTCATTAGATTGTGTGTTCGTCACACCAAATTTATATGACGTGACTGCCCGTAGATCTGTAAGAAAGTACAGAACTCAAAGAATAACAGTGGGTTAATTTTAGAATTTCCTATTCTAGCGGTGGGTGGCTCGGTTGGTCTCGTCGTCGTCTCGCTAATTCCAATTGCTGCTGCTAGTCGCTGGGCTCTCCAGGACAACGCCTCTTGAAACCACAAATCGATCGACCGTCCTTCGTGCCAGGTTCTGCTCAGTCGGGCATGGCACTCTGGGTCTAGGCAACTTTCCCCTCGAGTTACGGTTCCTCGTCGTAGGACTCGATCGCTTGACTCTGACGGACCCGCCAGGCGATGTGCCAGGGTGTGGTCGCGACAAAGTAAGAAACGATCCGCATTGACTTTGCCGTGTGATGCCCTCTGGACCTCAGCTACCTCTATCTCAATTCGTAGATCCCTGAAGTCCCGATCCCGATCGTCTCGACGTAGCGATCTTGTTCCTTGTAGGCTTCCCACGGCGCTGTTTACGATGACTTGACTTGTTTTTCTTGTGCTGCTGGTTGACTTGGTTCTTTGCTAACTGACTGATCTTGTTGGATTGACTCCTAGAACTCTGCGGTCTTATATAGGGCATCCGGGAACCGTTACTCGTAGAGTAAAAGAGTATACTAGATTCGTCGGAAAGTATGTAACAGGCAGAAGGAAGCGTTTCCGACCCCATAAAGTATATATATTATTGATCAGGATCACTAGCCGAGTCGATCTAGCCATGTCCGTCTGTCCGTCTGTCCGTCTGTCTGTCCGGATGAACGCTGAGATCTCGGAAACTATGAGACCTAGGCTATTGAGATTTGGCGTGCAGATTCCTGAGCTTCTTACGCAGCGCAAGTTTGTTTCAGTAGACTGCCACAAACTCCCACAAACCGCCCAAAACTGTGGCTCCTACAGTATTGATGCTAGAGTAAAAATTTAAATTGAAATGAATTGTTCTCATCAATACCTGTCTTGTTGACTCGGTGAGTCCCTTCGCTCGACATCAGCAGCTTCGTCCAGTCCAACGTTGCTCATGCGAACCTTTTACCGCGTTGGTGGACGGGCGGATTGCCTCCCACACTACGTTGGCTGCTGCAGATGTCCGGTGCCTTTTTGACTCGGGCGATTTTAATAATTTAACTTTTTCTTCTTCATTTAAGTGTTCTAAACGATAATTTTTTCCCTCTGCTAATTCATTTTGAACAGCATACTTTATTTCATCAGTATAATTTTTAGATTTAAGCAATGCCTCAAAATCATTGTGTTGGATTTTTCAAACTTAGGTTTTTGTGTATAAAAATGCGCCCACTAATAGTAGTGCAATTATTTAAATAATCAATATTTGCCTGGTTTGCCTCTAGTAACTTTCGTCCTAGTAGTATGTCATAATTGGAAGAAAAGTCGTGAATATAAAATATTTGTTCTTGAGAAAATAAACTATTAGGTGCAACTTTTACAAATTCATTTAGTTCATAATGACCTGTCATAGTGCGTATAATTGTTGGATCTATATGTATGCTCCCGTTAAGACAATTCTTTTTCATTAAGTTAATTGATGAACCGGTATCGACGAGGCAACGATAATTATGATTATTTATAGTTATTTCTATGTATGTAATTGGTCCGAGGCTTGCAATGAAAAATTTTCATTTTCATTATAAACATCTTCTTCTTTGTACTCTTTATTTTGTTGATAATTTTCGTCTACTTGCATTCTTGATTGTCCACTATTACCTTCTCTGACTCTCTTTTGTGATCGGTTGGGTTCTGAGCCCGATCGTCCACTTGGCTGTTGGCTTTGATTCATTGTATTATTTTGCTGTCTATGAATTAAATTTCTTCGAAACTCTTGGTAACTTCCCCTATTTTGGTCAAAAGTATTATTTCTGTTATTCGATTGGAACCTATAATTTTGTGGAACCATTCTTTGGGGTTGATTGGGGTGTGGTTGAATTGAAAGAGCTGGGCCAGGATTAAATTGTTGTGTGTTGTACAAATTAGTGTAAGGGTAGGGGTTACGTGTATAATTTGTTTCTTGTTGCTTTCTAATTTTATTAACATGCATGTTATATTTTTTTAAATTTTAATTTTCTTCGTATAGCCCTTCTTGCTGAGCCGATTGTTTCAGTTTAAGTACTGTTAAAATATCGCTTCTTGCTAATGTCATAAAAATTCTGTCAGGTAATTTTCGTTGTATTAGGTTTTTTGTAGTCCTAAACATTGCTTCCGTGTACAATATTAATTCATTTGGATTTCCCCCAAGTTCTAATTTGTTGCTTATAATTAACTGCTTAAGCTCGATCTCATTACAACATTTTCTTAGGTTACTTTGAAAATTAGTATTGTATAATCGCCTTAATAGTTCCTCCACAGGTGTTTGCGTTTTGTACTCGTCGATTAGGGCTGCTCTAAGATCTGGCCAGTTGTTGACTTGTAGAACTTGCAGAATCCTCTGGGCATCACCGGTGATTTGGAGTTCAATTGCTCCAAATATAACGCTTGTCTGTCGATCATTGCACTATGGAGAATTTGACCACTTTTCTTGGCCAAAACCCATTTTTAAAAAATCCTTAAAAATTGGTTTTGTTTATCACAATGCATCAGGATAACATCAATATCTAATGTTACTAACAGAAAAGTTTAACAGTGCGCCCCACTGTTAAGTTATCAGCTTTTAAGGCCTGTTTTTATTTCAACAAGGTGGCAGCGCTGATAAAACGCCTATTATTCTTAAAAGTTTAAATTGTCAAAAAGTGTAAAACTAAACATAGCACTGAAGTTTTTGAAATACCATCCAATAAGAGGAACTTGTATCTTGTGTTTGTGACCTTGATATTATATTTATTGATTGTGGTGCTCGTATATTCGTGTTCTAGTTCTAACCTCAAAAAAAACAAAATCTTTAAGTTAATTTATATTTTTGGATATATGGAGCTACAAAGTGATTCCAGCTGTTTCCACCTCTGAAACCTTTTTTATCTTGTAGAGTATTTAATTCTCATTGAGCTCGGTTAGTATAAAAGTGCACTTTTGCGCACTTTCTCTATAATTTAGCTTTAAAGACCTCTACCTAATTTAGTATATTTCTCGCATTTTTGTCTGGTAAATGCCAGTTTCGATGTTATCTTAAGAGAAACAGTGTGCAATTATATTGCTTATTAAATAACGATTATTTTAAAATTATTTTACAACATCATTACACTTACTAACCGTTGATATAAAGGATTTTAGTATTTTTGTTAAGAATTATAGTGATAACAAAACAAAAAATTACAATTTCATAAGGAAAATAAAAAATAAAACACGCCAACATTTTTTTTTAATTCAGTTTGGTCTTCTATAAAAAAAAATTAAGAACAAATTTTTTTTATTTGATTGACAAAAAGAAAAAAAAAATTTTTTTATTTAAAAAGGCGGGACCACGCCCATATTTTTTAATTTACTTCCTTTGAATTTTATATACTTAATTCAAAAACAAAACTTTAAAATGTTTCTTCGTTTTTAAGTTATTAATTAATGCTACAAAAAGTGTGCAAATTCCCCATAGTGCATTGGTTGTAGGATACAGACGCAAAAGGTAGTAAACTCTTCTGACAAAGGTTCCTAGGGTAGATGGATCTCCTTCAAACGTTGGAATATTCCGGATCTGGGACAAAAGCTGATTTAAGTTTTGCCCCGTCAATGGATTGGGTGCCACACCAATTTGTGGTTGCCCTTGAGCTGGTGGTTGTTGGTCCATTTTGTTGTGTTTAATTAAATTCCACTCAACTTTATTACTGACCGAATTGGATTTATTCAGTAGTCGATTGAAATTTAATTTATTATAATATTTTTTCAGTGCCTTTAACTTGCACTTAGGTTCTTTTGCGGATCTCTTAGTTGCACTTCCGAGCTAGTCGATTAAATTGCTTACTTGTGGGCAATTCCAAGCGCTGAACTGGATATCCTAGTAGTTTAGAAATATCCTTTTAATTGATCAGTAACTTCCCGACTTTGTTTTTTTCGCAAGGATATTTTTTAAAGAGACCCTACCGACTGCCCCATTTACATGAGTCGTTCTTCGCCCGAACAAAAAATCAGGAGTTATTTATATTTGTTGGTTATTCTTTATTAGAACGTTGGAAAAAGACTAATTGTATGTTACAGAATTGGTTAGAATGAAACCTCGGTTTGAGTCTTAGAATTTACTGTTAGTGCATTAGGTGGCGCAATCGCAAGTGGATGATGCGATCGCCACTTCTTTGTTTATGCTTACATAATTCGGTCTTATTAGATTTTGTGATCTTATTGGATTTTCACGTTTATGGAATTACGACATTGTTGACGTTCGTACTTAATCAATTTTCTTTGTTTGTTTGCATTGCGGGATCTCGAGCCTCTGTATCGTTTTTAATCAAAACCGAAATTGGCGATTCTGTTTATTTGTGAACGGTTTCGTTCT
Source organism: Drosophila subpulchrella (assembly GCF_014743375.2). Lineage (NCBI taxonomy): Eukaryota > Metazoa > Arthropoda > Insecta > Diptera > Drosophilidae > Drosophila > Drosophila subpulchrella. The sequence continues at coordinate 188,541 of NW_023665645.1, forward strand.
TTGAACTGGTGGCCGTTGAGAAATCGCAGTGCAGATACGTCACTATATATATATAAATTGTTGATAGGTTATTATATATATATATATAGGTTATTATATGTGTATATAATTAATAACGTCTATCAATTCTCTCACCCAAATCCTGATAGCGTTGCATTAAAATATAAACTCCTACCCTGAACCATTTTCTGATGTGGCGTGAAATCTTCATATCGTTGTATGATATATGCGCCCCTACCGTCATCAATTTCCTCATGTTGTGTAAGGTCTTTAAATCAAAATCGGGCAGAATATCCTCATACTCAATACAAAATTCATCGATTTCTTTCCTTAAGGCATCAACGTCATCTGCATTAACGCAGTTTTCAATCTCAACTACTCATTTCTTTCCTTATTCTGTACCTCGCACCGTAAACTTCGTCCTCGTCTTCAATTATAATAATTTTTGGATTTTTAGACAAGTTATCACGTAAAAAGCGATACCGTTGCATTAGATTAAAAGCCCCCCACATGAATTGTCCCCAGATGGGACGTAAGGCCTTGTAGTCTCCTGGCGTAAGTAGTGTTCCTACTGTCAACAGTTTTTTTATAGTACGTAAAGTCCTCAAGTCGGGGATAGACAGTACATCGTCATAGTCCCTGCAAAATTCTTCAGTTTCGTCCTTTAGGTCTTGAACTTCTTTATCAGCAACAGCAACAGCGTCTTCAATGTTGATAGATCCTCGTTTTGCAACAGAGTCAACAGCGTTAACAATGCTGGATATAAGCATCTTATTGGGTCGCGGATCTTCCTTGTCAGCAGCAGCAGCAGTACCAGCACCATCAATGATAGATTTAGAAATTTGTGTTTTGGGTTCCTTTTTTATTTTTAATAAAATATAAATAAAAAAAAGAGATGAAGAATAAATTGTAATTTTACATTCTTTTTTTATGTTTTTTTTTGTCTAGGCGCAGCAGGCATGGTTATGGTGGAGACCTACGTTATCATCCTCAATGGTGTCCTCAGGAACGTAAGTTAAGATCTGGAAGGCGTCGTTGTTTTCTTTTTTTGGAGTTACGTAACCGGGGGTGCTGTTACACATGCATTTGCAACTGATGCATCGAAGCACTTTCGGTGGGGGTTGAGTGCTGGACCAACTTGAACAGGATGCTTCTTTTCTAAAATTTTCAGCATAAAGCCAAAAGTGCAACCGGCCATCCGTGGAGCATCTGGACATGCTCCTGGACATCAGCTGGTGGACAGGAGCCCGTGGACGACACCTAGGAGCAGCTTGGGATTCTATCCCCAACAGGTTTGGCGGCCAGGCAGGGGCCGGTCGTAGGTGAGGGAGGGGAGGCATCTCTGCCTCTTTTACTTTCCACTCGTTGATTGTTTAGCTGTTGCCAAATTTTTCACTCGCGCTTTCTTTTTTCGCAAACACTAAATCAGTGGTGCAAAGCGCCAGAGCGATCAGCTGATCGTAGTGTGCGAAAGGGGCTGCCAAGCACATAAGTGCGTGCCGTAGCACGTGGGGAAATTTTGGGCGGCTCTTTTAAAAAATTAGAAAATAAAAACCTTTAAACATTATTATTAAGATTTATCCCTTTTTATTAAACAATTTATTAAAATAGTAAAGTCCGATCGAAGAACAGCAGGATACTGCGGGTAAAGGTCCAAACTTCCTGCAGTACCAGTGCAAACGCACTGAATTCCCCAGACGGGGAAATGGTGGGCAGGGGATCGGGGGCACAACACCCTGGCGCTAGCCTAGGGGTTGTGCCAACCAATAGTGGAGGCACGCCGGCAAACAAAGGCCTGGCGGCGCCGGCTACTGCAATGGCGAGATCGCCAGAAAAAAGGATGGAGTGCAGTGGCAGGCAGCCTGGCACCCCCCAACAGGAGAAAAAGCAGCCCAAAAGCTGCTGATGAAGAGCAGGGGGATGTGCTGAAACAGCTGACTGGACTGGAATCGAAGGCCAGGGAGCTAAAGAAGCTAATGGACGGAAAGCGTTCCATTACAAACCCCATGAAGGATATTGTCGACGAAATTGACTATCTCCAGAGGGAAGTCCTGTCGGTTGTGCAATGCATAATCGAAGAACAGGAAAAAGCTAAGGAGAAAGCTAAAAGAACCTGCGCAGAAGTGCTCTAGAGCGGCACCAGCAAGCGACCCAGGGGCCAAGAAACTGGGAAAACGCTAGCGGTACCAGCAAAAAAGTCGATGCACAAACGTAGTATGGAAACGCGGATTCTGGGACAATTAGCATATTAATGGCCCCGCCCTTCTCCCCCCCTCATTAACGTATGTGGGTTTTGGGACAATTAGCATAATCCAATAAATTAATTGATATTAATGGGCTTTGAAGTCATACAAATTTCACGATCATGTCTATAAAGAGTATAAATAATTGCCCCCATCGCCACCACATCCCCATGTGACAATATTGATCATGTATCCTTCCCCTTATTATGTGCAATTAATAGTCAGGTGAGAAAGGTGCACGTGAGACAGGTCGCACACCCATAGTATCCAAAGGTTGATATCTCAGAGGAGATTGCCCCCATCGCCCCCACATCCCCATGTGACAATATTGATCATGTATTCTTCTCCCCATTATGTGCAATTAATAGTCAGGTGAAAAAGGTGCACGTGAGAAAGGTCCCACAACCATGGTATTCAAAGATGGTTATCTTAGAGGAACATGTCCGATCATGTTGGAAAATAATGTTTCCTATGATTGTTAAACTAATTTAGAAATCAAAAGAACCCCAATAAAATAAATCTCACAAGTTTATGATTCTCAGATGTGGAATATTTTCAAATACACATTTTTGTTTCCGCCACAAAACGTTTAACTGGTAATTTGTCTAAGATTCTCTCCTTTCCACAAATGGGTCATAAACATGTCATAAAAGGGATTCAATCAAGAGCTACCCGAACATGCGCACCTGACCGCAATAAAAGGGACACATGCACAAGCCTGAGGCGACCTCACAGCTGACTGCTAGCTCTAATACGTCCCATAATAGGGGTTGAAACCACGACCGCGCAACAACTCGCAAGTAGCCGACATATCTTAGTCAAGGAAATATTTTCCATTCTCCATACCTGTAATTTTAACTCGAAATAAAAAGTCAGGAATTTATTTTGTAGCATAATAATACATTTATTCATTTATTTTGGTATTGCGAACATGTTTTATTATATATTGAAATTAATTTTCTGACTTCGTTCCGGTGATTTGCATAGAAGAGGCAGGCGCACGTTTCCGACGTCAATTCAGGATTACAAAATGTAAAGTGTTCACCATAATTCGGAGTTTTGAGACCATGTCCACCTCGATTCATGAACATAGTATTTGTGTTTAGAAGCTATTGAAAGTGCTAACCAACTATCTGTTCTTTAAATTGTTCAATAAATTCGTAAATTTCCTCATGAAATTTCATTCTTTTAATTTTGTTTTCTTGTAGGTCTTTACACATCTAGTCTCAACTTTAAAATTATGTATAAAAATTATTTTTTTATTATTTATAAGTTTGGATCCTTTTCGAATACAATTCCAATTTCCTTTAGAATAAAATTATTATTATTATCAAAGAAACCTTGAACATCAATCGAAACAGTATCTTTCAACTTTTTTCTAATGTTAAACAACTCGTTGTACTAGTCCGTTTAATGGGTTATATTCAACTAAACGGTCATGTATGAGGAGACAGTAAGCTTGGGTATTTTCATGACTTGGTGTCTTCAGTTCCGTTGAAATTCTCACATCAATGGGACCAGTTTTCACTGATTCGTTTTGATATGACAGATAAACCACAATAATAGGGGCCTTTAATTTAAATTTATTTGGGGTCAAAAATGGTTGTGACTCACGATTATAGTACCTAGATTGAAATATTGTCTACATTTCATATAGGTGAGCATACTGATTCTTACTAAAATCAACATTCAGAGTTTCAAGTTTGATAAGTTACTTGTGATAAGTTCTCCATTTAGTGTAAATCCAATTATGGAAAATCTTGGTTTTTCGCGGGTAGCCAACAATTTCACATTCCAGCTGTGTTGACTCCCACACCCCAACTTGGGGTTAACATATGAATACCAACTCCGGAATTCGATTGGTAGGCTTACACCACTTTTAATAATATCATACATCTTAATTTTTGCAAAATCGCTCGGAGTTACATGGGGAATTTTCCAGGTTATATTCGTCATATCCAGCTTAAAGTATTGTTCATTTCTGGGTCAACCACATCACCAAGATTCTTAGTTAGCATCAACACTAGTTCATGTTTACATTTTAACAAAACTTTTTTACAATCCTCAGCAAATCTCAACAAAATTTAAATGGTACAGAAAAGTTGAAGTTGGTTCCCGTAGTTGGTTCCCAAATTTAATAGATTTTGACTTTGAAGATTATCCAGAGATATATAATTTTTTAGGGTAGTACTCATATTGACATGAACTTGACTCGTTGGACACGTTGTATTTAGTTGTTACCTTGCAGTATTTTGATGGTTACTTTCTGTTTAGTCTTGTTTTTAGATGTTTACTTTGTGTATAGTACCTGTAAAGTACTTGGTTTTGGATGATTACTTTTTGTACAGTATCTGTAAAATACTTGGTTTTAGATGGTAACTAACTGTTAACAAGGGTTATGAGCTGTTATAGTCTCTTATTAAGAATTATCAAAGCATACAAACCAACTTACCGTGAACTATAATTACCCGACCGTCATTAAAGTCACATGCCCAAGACCTGAGCAGCACGACGTCTGATAAGATCATACATCTCAAGACCATTGATAAGGGATGAAGTTTCGACCGTGCAAAAACTCGCAAGTAGTCGACGTAACTCATTGGACAAAATACTTTCCCTTCATTCGTACTTGTAGTTTTAATTATAGTCAGAAAGAAATTTTGTAGGATCATTTAATATTTTTTATTTATTTTATTATTGTAAACAAATTCATTTAATTTATATTTAAATATATATTATATATATTTTTATATAATTAATTTTCTGACTCCTCCCTCTGTAAGAAATATATGGGTTGCTAACCTTCGTTCCAAACGCATATTTTCGCTTGTTTCCCATAGATAGATGTAAAAAAGTTCTCACAATTTAATGTTTCTCAGATGTTGGATTATTCTTAAACCATTCATTTGTTCAGTCGGAAACAAATTTTGTAGGATCATTTAATATTATTTTATTATTATAAACATATTTCATTTAATTCATAATTAAATATATATTATATATATTTTTAAATATTTGATTTTCTGACTCCTAACTCTGTAAGAAATATATGGGTTGATAACCTTCATTCCAAAGGCATATTTTCGCTTGGTTCCCATAGATAGATGTAAAAAATTCTCACAATTTAATGTTTCTCAGATGTTGTTATATTTTTAAACATTATAACTTATTTCGAAGGCATCTTTAGCTAACATAGGAGCGTCTTTTAATTTAATTTCTAATTCAAGTATATGATAGAGGTGGTGTGACCTGGTAATATCTGTTATTTGTTGCCGGCTAATTTTCTAGTTCTAGTTATATCCGTAACTCCTAGAGTAAAAGGGTACACTAGATTTGTCGGAAAGTATGTAACAGGCAGAAGAAAGCGTTTCCGACCCCATAAAGTATATAAATTCTTGATCAGGATCACCAACCGAGTCGATCTAGCCATGTCCGTCTGTCCGCATGAACGCTGAGATCTCGGAAACTATAAGAGCTACAATACTGGGATTGAGTATGCAGATTCCTGAGATTCCTGCGCAGCGCAAGTTTGTTTCAGCAGAGTGCCACGGCCACTCTAACGCCCAAACCGCCCAAAACTGTAGCTCCTACAGCTTTGATGCTAGAATAAAAAGTTAATTGAAATGCATTGTTCTCATCAATACCTATCGATTGACCCAAAAAAAGTTTGCCACGCCCACTTTAACGCCCACAAACTGCCCACAAACTTCAAAAAATCGTAAGTATGAACGTGGATATCTCGGAAACTATTAAAGATAGAGAATCGGGATTTCAGATTTAGATTCCGTAGCTTTGTACGCAGCGCAATTTTGTTACGCGAATATGCCACGCCCACTATAACGCCCACAAACCGCCCAAGTCTGTGGCGCCCACAATTTTTATGCTAGATACAATATCTCAACTGAAATGTATTGGTCTCGTCAATACCTATCGATTGATCAAAAAACATTTTACACGCCGGTAGGTGGCGCATTTAAATCTCGCTTTGCTGCTTGCATATCTCCATTTCCCTTTGGTCCCTTAAGCTGAGTAACGGGTATCTGATAGTCGAGGTACTCGACTATAGCGTTCTCCCTTGTTTCCTAGTTCTATTCTATTTGTATACTATTTGTATGAGTTAGGCATCATTGTCTAAGATTTTGAATAAGTTTAATAAACTCTGAATTTCGTAATTCATGATGGCAGTTGAGCTGCTTGGACTTTGATTACTAGCTGTTGTTAACTGCTATGAGCTATTAATAGATGGTTACTATCTGTTTAGTAGATGTCTACTAGTTGCTTACTAGTTATTATTAGCAGGTTTCTATATGTTTAATAAATGTATACAAGTTGTTAACTAGATGTTATTAGCTGGTTACCAGCTGTTTAGTATCTGGTTTCTATATGTTTAGTAGATATATACAAGTTGATTACCAGATGTTATTAGCTGGTTAATAGCTGCTTAGTATCTTGTTTCTATATGTTTAGTAAATGTATACAAGTTGTTCACTAGATGGTAGCTGGTTACTTGTTGTTACTAAATTCTACAAGCAGTTGTAGTCTTTTGTTACGAATGATCAAAAATTCTTGATCACTAGACGACTTTCGATGTGAAGTAAAAACTTACACTCTGATATCTCACAACCAAAACATCTACAGATTGATATATAAATCTTAGGGGAACATGTCCGATTATGTTAGGGAAAGATGTATCCTATGGTTGTAAAACTAACTAAAAAAATAGTTATTCACAAACTTTCTAAAAGCTGTTTCGAAGCTGTTTTGACATGTTTCCATTCATGTTGACAGATATTATGAACATATAATAATATCATCCACTTTAACTATTATATTGTAAAAATAAAACATTCCCTTTTTTCATGTTATGTAGGTATAATAAGTGTATCCTTAACTACAATAGCTCGCCTTACACCCCGTAACTATTGTTATTAGCTACAATAAAATGTCTAGAAAGAACAAAATATATGAACATCAAAAAATGATATCAAACTAACTATATTTGGGAAAGTAATTGAAATCGCTCCGGCGTAATACAGTTAAAAACAAAGACACTGGGATTATCCCATTTTCTATCACCATAATAAATGTGTATACCCACACCTATATGAGCAATTGTATCCTTTGTCCAAAATTTCTGTGACTTATACTTATAAATTTTTCACCGATAACTTAAATCCCATTAAGCAAAACACCCTTTGCTAACCGTACCATAACCCCAGAGTCAAGTTGGTTACCTACAATAAAGACAGGGATTACACCAGGGATTGCTACATTGCCTCAAGTTTGTTATTCGAATATGCCACACCCACTCTAACGCCCACAAACCGCCCAAGCCTGTGGCGCCCACAATTTTCATGCTAGATAAAAAATTTTAACTGAAATGTATTGGTCTCGTCAATACCACTTTTACGCCCACAAACCGCCCACAAACTTCAAAAAATCGTAGATACGAACGTGGATATCTCGGAAACTATCAAAGACACATAATTGGGATCTCAGATTTAGATTCCGTAGCCTTGTGCGCAGCGCAAGTTTGTTATGCGAATATGCCACGCCCACTCTAACGCCCACAAACCGCCCAAGCCTGTGGCACCCACAATTTTTATGCTAGATAAAAAATTTTAACTGAAATGTATTGGTCTCGTCAATACCTATCGATTGACCCAAAAAATGTTGCCACGCCCACTCTAACGCCCATCACGCTTAAATCTGTCTACAGCCGATAGGTGGCGCATATCAATCTCGCATTGCTGCTTACTATCTCCATTTCCCTTTGGTCCCTTTAGCTGAGTAACGGGTATCTGATAGTCGAGGTACTCGACTATAGCGTTCTTCCTTGCTTGTTTTATGATCACGATAACTTTTATCACCACTCGAGCTTACATGATTCAATTAACAAGGTTCGAAACTGAAGTTGGGCGCCAGATGAAGATCGGAGGGTTTGTCCCGCGTAGTCCTGCGTCTTCGCGGTGCAGCTCTGTGTCCTGCTGCTGCTCCTGATGTATCTCGTCCTAGGCCAGGGGCTGGAACGATGATTAGGTTGGCGGTAAACTTTACCGCTATTGCTGGCATTAAGCTCAGTCAATAATAAAAGATATGTTCTAACGGCTTTGCCGGAGTATGTAATTTATTCAGACAAGTGAACTGTCGTATTGTTCGTACAAGACTGGCAATCAGAGTTTACAATAGGAACCTTATAGCCATGCAGCAATGCATCACGCCACAAAGTCATGGTCGGCAAGCCGACTCAGCATTCCATACAGCGCAGCACTCCACTTCGAATATGAAGGGTCAGCATATCACTGTTGGTCGTTCTTAGCGCAGAGCGCTGAACTCAAATGTGGCGCATCAGCATTACTCAGGAAAGCTAATTGATAGCTACAGTAATAAATTGTGCAGTATTATACTTAGTTGTTAACTTGTACGTTAGAAATATCACACAACCAAAACATCTAAAGATTGATATATAAATGTTTTTGTGTTGTTGGTAACAGTTATAAATGGTTCGCAAATAAAAAATACTTTCCCATTTATATTTTTTATGACCTTTTTTATGAAGGTCATATGAATTATGAATTTTTTCCATTACCTTGACCTTTGCGCCTGCGTCGAGGCAATGTAGCAATCCCTGGTGTAATCCCTGTCTTTATTGTAGGTAACCAACTTGACTCTGGGGTTATGGTACGGTTAGCAAAGGGTGTTTTGCTTAATGGGATTTAAGTTATCGGTGAAAAATTTATAAGTATAAGTCACAGAAATTTTGGACAAAGGATACAATTGCTCATATAGGTGTGGGTATACACATTTATTATGGTGATAGAAAATGGGATAATCCCAGTGTCTTTGTTTTTAACTGTATTACGCCGGAGCGATTTCAATTACTTTCCCAAATATAGTTAGTTTGATATCATTTTTTGATGTTCATATATTTTGTTCTTTCTAGACATTTTATTGTAGCTAATAACAATAGTTACGGGGTGTAAGGCGAGCTATTGTAGTTAAGGATACACTTATTATACCTACATAACATGAAAAAAGGGAATGTTTTATTTTTACAATATAATAGTTAAAGTGGATGATATTATTATATGTTCATAATATCTGTCAACATGAATGGAAACATGTCAAAACAGCTTCGAAACAGCTTTTAGAAAGTTTGTGAATAACTATTTTTTTAATTAGTTTTACAACCATAGGATACATCTTTCCCTAACATAATCGGACATGTTCCCCTAAGAGTTATATATTAATCTGTAGATGTTTTGGTTGTGAGATATCAGAGTGTAAGTTTTTACTTCACATCGAAAGTCGTCTAGTGATCAAGAATTTTTGATCATTCGTAACAAAAGACTACAACTGCTTGTAGAATTTAGTAACAACAAGTAACCAGCTACCATCTAGTGAACAACTTGTATACATTTACTAAACATATAGAAACAAGATACTAAGCAGCTATTAACCAGCTAATAACATCTGGTAATCAACTTGTATATATCTACTAAACATATAGAAACCAGATACTAAACAGCTGGTAACCAGCTAATAACATCTAGTTAACAACTTGTATACATTTATTAAACATATAGAAACCTGCTAATAATAACTAGTAAGCAACTAGTAGACATCTACTAAACAGATAGTAACCATCTATTAATAGCTCATAGCAGTTAACAACAGCTAGTAATCAAAGTCCAAGCAGCTCAACTGCCATCATGAATTACGAAATTCAGAGTTTATTAAACTTATTCAAAATCTTAGACAATGATGCCTAACTCATACAAATAGTATACAAATAGAATAGAACTAGGAAACAAGGGAGAACGCTATAGTCGAGTACCTCGACTATCAGATACCCGTTACTCAGCTTAAGGGACCAAAGGGAAATGGAGATATGCAAGCAGCAAAGCGAGATTTAAATGCGCCACCTACCGGCGTGTAAAATGTTTTTTGATCAATCGATAGGTATTGACGAGACCAATACATTTCAGTTGAGATATTGTATCTAGCATAAAAATTGTGGGCGCCACAGACTTGGGCGGTTTGTGGGCGTTATAGTGGGCGTGGCATATTCGCGTAACAAAATTGCGCTGCGTACAAAGCTACGGAATCTAAATCTGAAATCCCGATTCTCTATCTTTAATAGTTTCCGAGATATCCACGTTCATACTTACGATTTTTTGAAGTTTGTGGGCAGTTTGTGGGCGTTAAAGTGGGCGTGGCAAACTTTTTTTGGGTCAATCGATAGGTATTGATGAGAACAATGCATTTCAATTAACTTTTTATTCTAGCATCAAAGCTGTAGGAGCTACAGTTTTGGGCGGTTTGGGCGTTAGAGTGGCCGTGGCACTCTGCTGAAACAAACTTGCGCTGCGCAGGAATCTCAGGAATCTGCATACTCAATCCCAGTATTGTAGCTCTTATAGTTTCCGAGATCTCAGCGTTCATGCGGACAGACGGACATGGCTAGATCGACTCGGTTGGTGATCCTGATCAAGAATTTATATACTTTATGGGGTCGGAAACGCTTTCTTCTGCCTGTTACATACTTTCCGACAAATCTAGTGTACCCTTTTACTCTAGGAGTTACGGATATAACTAGAACTAGAAAATTAGCCGGCAACAAATAACAGATATTACCAGGTCACACCACCTCTATCATATACTTGAATTAGAAATTAAATTAAAAGACGCTCCTATGTTAGCTAAAGATGCCTTCGAAATAAGTTATAATGTTTAAAAATATAACAACATCTGAGAAACATTAAATTGTGAGAATTTTTTACATCTATCTATGGGAACCAAGCGAAAATATGCCTTTGGAATGAAGGTTATCAACCCATATATTTCTTACAGAGTTAGGAGTCAGAAAATCAAATATTTAAAAATATATATAATATATATTTAATTATGAATTAAATGAAATATGTTTATAATAATAAAATAATATTAAATGATCCTACAAAATTTGTTTCCGACTGAACAAATGAATGGTTTAAGAATAATCCAACATCTGAGAAACATTAAATTGTGAGAACTTTTTTACATCTATCTATGGGAAACAAGCGAAAATATGCGTTTGGAACGAAGGTTAGCAACCCATATATTTCTTACAGAGGGAGGAGTCAGAAAATTAATTATATAAAAATATATATAATATATATTTTAATATAAATTAAATGAATTTGTTTACAATAATAAAATAAATAAAAAATATTAAATGATCCTACAAAATTTCTTTCTGACTATAATTAAAACTACAAGTACGAATGAAGGGAAAGTATTTTGTCCAATGAGTTACGTCGACTACTTGCGAGTTTTTGCACGGTCGAAACTTCATCCCTTATCAATGGTCTTGAGATGTATGATCTTATCAGACGTCGTGCTGCTCAGGTCTTGGGCATGTGACTTTAATGACGGTCGGGTAATTATAGTTCACGGTAAGTTGGTTTGTATGCTTTGATAATTCTTAATAAGAGACTATAACAGCTCATAACCCTTGTTAACAGTTAGTTACCATCTAAAACCAAGTATTTTACAGATACTGTACAAAAAGTAATCATCCAAAACCAAGTACTTTACAGGTACTATACACAAAGTAAACATCTAAAAACAAGACTAAACAGAAAGTAACCATCAAAATACTGCAAGGTAACAACTAAATACAACGTGTCCAACGAGTCAAGTTCATGTCAATATGAGTACTACCCTAAAAAATTATATATCTCTGGATAATCTTCAAAGTCAAAATCTATTAAATTTGGGAACCAACTACGGGAACCAACTTCAACTTTTCTGTACCATTTAAATTTTGTTGAGATTTGCTGAGGATTGTAAAAAAGTTTTGTTAAAATGTAAACATGAACTAGTGTTGATGCTAACTAAGAATCTTGGTGATGTGGTTGACCCAGAAATGAACAATACTTTAAGCTGGATATGACGAATATAACCTGGAAAATTCCCCATGTAACTCCGAGCGATTTTGCAAAAATTAAGATGTATGATATTATTAAAAGTGGTGTAAGCCTACCAATCGAATTCCGGAGTTGGTATTCATATGTTAACCCCAAGTTGGGGTGTGGGAGTCAACACAGCTGGAATGTGAAATTGTTGGCTACCCGCGAAAAACCAAGATTTTCCATAATTGGATTTACACTAAATGGAGAACTTATCACAAGTAACTTATCAAACTTGAAACTCTGAATGTTGATTTTAGTAAGAATCAGTATGCTCACCTATATGAAATGTAGACAATATTTCAATCTAGGTACTATAATCGTGAGTCACAACCATTTTTGACCCCAAATAAATTTAAATTAAAGGCCCCTATTATTGTGGTTTATCTGTCATATCAAAACGAATCAGTGAAAACTGGTCCCATTGATGTGAGAATTTCAATGGAACTGAAGACACCAAGTCATGAAAATACCCAAGCTTACTGTCTCCTCATACATGACCGTTTAGTTGAATATAACCCATTAAACGGACTAGTACAACGAGTTGTTTAACATTAGAAAAAAGTTGAAAGATACTGTTTCGATTGATGTTCAAGGTTTCTTTGATAATAATAATAATTTTATTCTAAGGGAAATTGGAATTGTATTCGAAAAGGATCCAAACTTATAAATAATAAAAAAATAATTTTTATACATAATTTTAAAGTTGAGACTAGATGTGTAAAGACCTACAAGAAAACAAAATTAAAAGAATGAAATTTCATGAGGAAATTTACGAATTTATTGAACAATTTAAAGAACAGATAGTTGGTTAGCACTTTCAATAGCTTCTAAACACAAAAACTATGTTCATGAATCGAGGTGGACATGGTCTCAAAACTCCGAATTATGGTGAACACTTTACATTTTGTAATCCTGAATTGACGTCGGAAACGTGCGCCTGCCTCTTCTATGCAAATCACCGGAACGAAGTCAGAAAATTAATTTCAATATATAATAAAACATGTTCGCAATACCAAAATAAATGAATAAATGTATTATTATGCTACAAAATAAATTCCTGACTTTTTATTTCGAGTTAAAATTACAGGTATGGAGAATGGAAAATATTTCCTTGACTAAGATATGTCGGCTACTTGCGAGTTGTTGCGCGGTCGTGGTTTCAACCCCTATTATGGGACGTATTAGAGCTAGCAGTCAGCTGTGAGGTCGCCTCAGGCTTGTGCATGTGTCCCTTTTATTGCGGTCAGGTGCGCATGTTCGGGTAGCTCTTGATTGAATCCCTTTTATGACATGTTTATGACCCATTTGTGGAAAGGAGAGAATCTTAGACAAATTACCAGTTAAACGTTTTGTGGCGGAAACAAAAATGTGTATTTGAAAATATTCCACATCTGAGAATCATAAACTTGTGAGATTTATTTTATTGGGGTTCTTTTGATTTCTAAATTAGTTTAACAATCATAGGAAACATTATTTCCCAACATGATCGGACATGTTCCTCTAAGATAACCATCTTTGAATACCATGGTTGTGGGACCTTTCTCACGTGCACCTTTTTCACCTGACTATTAATTGCACATAATGGGGAGAAGAATACATGATCAATATTGTCACATGGGGATGTGGGGGCGATGGGGGCAATCTCCTCTGAGATATCAACCTTTGGATACTATGGGTGTGCGACCTGTCTCACGTGCACCTTTCTCACCTGACTATTAATTGCACATAATAAGGGGAAGGATACATGATCAATATTGTCACATGGGGATGTGGTGGCGATGGGGGCAATTATTTATACTCTTTATAGACATGATCGTGAAATTTGTATGACTTCAAAGCCCATTAATATCAATTAATTTATTGGATTATGCTAATTGTCCCAAAACCCACATACGTTAATGAGGGGGGGAGAAGGGCGGGGCCATTAATATGCTAATTGTCCCAGAATCCGCGTTTCCATACTACGTTTGTGCATCGACTTTTTTGCTGGTACCGCTAGCGTTTTCCCAGTTTCTTGGCCCCTGGGTCGCTTGCTGGTGCCGCTCTAGAGCACTTCTGCGCAGGTTCTTTTAGCTTTCTCCTTAGCTTTTTCCTGTTCTTCGATTATGCATTGCACAACCGACAGGACTTCCCTCTGGAGATAGTCAATTTCGTCGACAATATCCTTCATGGGGTTTGTAATGGAACGCTTTCCGTCCATTAGCTTCTTTAGCTCCCTGGCCTTCGATTCCAGTCCAGTCAGCTGTTTCAGCACATCCCCCTGCTCTTCATCAGCAGCTTTTGGGCTGCTTTTTCTCCTGTTGGGGGGTGCCAGGCTGCCTGCCACTGCACTCCATCCTTTTTTCTGGCGATCTCGCCATTGCAGTAGCCGGCGCCGCCAGGCCTTTGTTTGCCGGCGTGCCTCCACTATTGGTTGGCACAACCCCTAGGCTAGCGCCAGGGTGTTGTGCCCCCGATCCCCTGCCCACCATTTCCCCGTCTGGGGAATTCAGTGCGTTTGCACTGGTACTGCAGGAAGTTTGGACCTTTACCCGCAGTATCCTGCTGTTCTTCGATCGGACTTTACTATTTTAATAAATTGTTTAATAAAAAGGGATAAATCTTATTAATAATGTTTAAAGGTTTTTATTTTCTAATTTTTTAAAAGAGCCGCCCAAAATTTCCCCACGTGCTACGGCACGCACTTATGTGCTTGGCAGCCCCTTTCGCACACTACGATCAGCTGATCGCTCTGGCGCTTTGCACCACTGATTTAGTGTTTGCGAAAAAAGAAAGCGCGAGTGAAAAATTGGGCAACAGCTAAACAATCAACGAGTGGAAAGTAAAAGAGGCAGAGATGCCTCCCCTCCCTCACCTACGACCGGCCCCTGCCTGGCCGCCAAACCTGTTGGGGATAGAATCCCAAGCTGCTCCTAGGTGTCGTCCACGGGCTCCTGTCCACCAGCTGATGTCCAGGAGCATGTCCAGATGCTCCACGGATGGCCGGTTGCACTTTTGGCTTTATGCTGAAAATTTTAGAAAAGAAGCATCCTGTTCAAGTTGGTCCAGCACTCAACCCCCACCGAAAGTGCTTCGATGCATCAGTTGCAAATGCATGTGTAACAGCACCCCCGGTTACGTAACTCCAAAAAAAGAAAACAACGACGCCTTCCAGATCTTAACTTACGTTCCTGAGGACACCATTGAGGATGATAACGTAGGTCTCCACCATAACCATACCTGCTGCGCCTAGACAAAAAAAAACATAAAAAAAGAATGTAAAATTACAATTTATTCTTCATCTCTTTTTTTTATTTATATTTTATTAAAAATAAAAAAGGAACCCAAAACACAAATTTCTAAATCTATCATTGATGGTGCTGGTACTGCTGCTGCTGCTGACAAGGAAGATCCGCGACCCAATAAGATGCTTATATCCAGCATTGTTAACGCTGTTGACTCTGTTGCAAAACGAGGATCTATCAACATTGAAGACGCTGTTGCTGTTGCTGATAAAGAAGTTCAAGACCTAAAGGACGAAACTGAAGAATTTTGCAGGGACTATGACGATGTACTGTCTATCCCCGACTTGAGGACTTTACGTACTATAAAAAAACTGTTGACAGTAGGAACACTACTTACGCCAGGAGACTACAAGGCCTTACGTCCCATCTGGGGACAATTCATGTGGGGGGCTTTTAATCTAATGCAACGGTATCGCTTTTTACGTGATAACTTGTCTAAAAATCCAAAAATTATTATAATTGAAGACGAGGACGAAGTTTACGGTGCGAGGTACAGAATAAGGAAAGAAATGAGTAGTTGAGATTGAAAACTGCGTTAATGCAGATGACGTTGATGCCTTAAGGAAAGAAATCGATGAATTTTGTATTGAGTATGAGGATATTCTGCCCGATTTTGATTTAAAGACCTTACACAACATGAGGAAATTGATGACGGTAGGGGCGCATATATCATACAACGATATGAAGATTTCACGCCACATCAGAAAATGGTTCAGGGTAGGAGTTTATATTTTAATGCAACGCTATCAGGATTTGGGTGAGAGAATTGATAGACGTTATTAATTATATACACATATAATAACCTATATATATATATATAATAACCTATCAACAATTTATATATATATAGTGACGTATCTGCACTGCGATTTCTCAACGGCCACCAGTTCAAAGAACGAAACCGTTCACAAATAAACAGAATCGCCAATTTCGGTTTTGATTAAAAACGATACAGAAGCTCGAGATCCCGCAATGCAAACAAACAAAGAAAATTGATTAAGTACGAACGTCAACAATGTCGTAATTCCATAAACGTGAAAATCCAATAAGATCACAAAATCTAATAAGACCGAATTATGTAAGCATAAACAAAGAAGTGGCGATCGCATCATCCACTTGCGATTGCGCCACCTAATGCACTAACAGTAAATTCTAAGACTCAAACCGAGGTTTCATTCTAACCAATTCTGTAACATACAATTAGTCTTTTTCCAACGTTCTAATAAAGAATAACCAACAAATATAAATAACTCCTGATTTTTTGTTCGGGCGAAGAACGACTCATGTAAATGGGGCAGTCGGTAGGGTCTCTTTAAAAAATATCCTTGCGAAAAAAACAAAGTCGGGAAGTTACTGATCAATTAAAAGGATATTTCTAAACTACTAGGATATCCAGTTCAGCGCTTGGAATTGCCCACAAGTAAGCAATTTAATCGACTAGCTCGGAAGTGCAACTAAGAGATCCGCAAAAGAACCTAAGTGCAAGTTAAAGGCACTGAAAAAATATTATAATAAATTAAATTTCAATCGACTACTGAATAAATCCAATTCGGTCAGTAATAAAGTTGAGTGGAATTTAATTAAACACAACAAAATGGACCAACAACCACCAGCTCAAGGGCAACCACAAATTGGTGTGGCACCCAATCCATTGACGGGGCAAAACTTAAATCAGCTTTTGTCCCAGATCCGGAATATTCCAACGTTTGAAGGAGATCCATCTACCCTAGGAACCTTTGTCAGAAGAGTTTACTACCTTTTGCGTCTGTATCCTACAACCAATGCACTATGGGGAATTTGCACACTTTTTGTAGCATTAATTAATAACTTAAAAACGAAGAAACATTTTAAAGTTTTGTTTTTGAATTAAGTATATAAAATTCAAAGGAAGTAAATTAAAAAATATGGGCGTGGTCCCGCCTTTTTAAATAAAAAAATTTTTTTTTTCTTTTTGTCAATCAAATAAAAAAAATTTGTTCTTAATTTTTTTTTATAGAAGACCAAACTGAATTAAAAAAAAAATGTTGGCGTGTTTTATTTTTTATTTTCCTTATGAAATTGTAATTTTTTGTTTTGTTATCACTATAATTCTTAACAAAAATACTAAAATCCTTTATATCAACGGTTAGTAAGTGTAATGATGTTGTAAAATAATTTTAAAATAATCGTTATTTAATAAGCAATATAATTGCACACTGTTTCTCTTAAGATAACATCGAAACTGGCATTTACCAGACAAAAATGCGAGAAATATACTAAATTAGGTAGAGGTCTTTAAAGCTAAATTATAGAGAAAGTGCGCAAAAGTGCACTTTTATACTAACCGAGCTCAATGAGAATTAAATACTCTACAAGATAAAAAAGGTTTCAGAGGTGGAAACAGCTGGAATCACTTTGTAGCTCCATATATCCAAAAATATAAATTAACTTAAAGATTTTGTTTTTTTTGAGGTTAGAACTAGAACACGAATATACGAGCACCACAATCAATAAATATAATATCAAGGTCACAAACACAAGATACAAGTTCCTCTTATTGGATGGTATTTCAAAAACTTCAGTGCTATGTTTAGTTTTACACTTTTTGACAATTTAAACTTTTAAGAATAATAGGCGTTTTATCAGCGCTGCCACCTTGTTGAAATAAAAACAGGCCTTAAAAGCTGATAACTTAACAGTGGGGCGCACTGTTAAACTTTTCTGTTAGTAACATTAGATATTGATGTTATCCTGATGCATTGTGATAAACAAAACCAATTTTTAAGGATTTTTTAAAAATGGGTTTTGGCCAAGAAAAGTGGTCAAATTCTCCATAGTGCAATGATCGACAGACAAGCGTTATATTTGGAGCAATTGAACTCCAAATCACCGGTGATGCCCAGAGGATTCTGCAAGTTCTACAAGTCAACAACTGGCCAGATCTTAGAGCAGCCCTAATCGACGAGTACAAAACGCAAACACCTGTGGAGGAACTATTAAGGCGATTATACAATACTAATTTTCAAAGTAACCTAAGAAAATGTTGTAATGAGATCGAGCTTAAGCAGTTAATTATAAGCAACAAATTAGAACTTGGGGGAAATCCAAATGAATTAATATTGTACACGGAAGCAATGTTTAGGACTACAAAAAACCTAATACAACGAAAATTACCTGACAGAATTTTTATGACATTAGCAAGAAGCGATATTTTAACAGTACTTAAACTGAAACAATCGGCTCAGCAAGAAGGGCTATACGAAGAAAATTAAAATTTAAAAAAATATAACATGCATGTTAATAAAATTAGAAAGCAACAAGAAACAAATTATACACGTAACCCCTACCCTTACACTAATTTGTACAACACACAACAATTTAATCCTGGCCCAGCTCTTTCAATTCAACCACACCCCAATCAACCCCAAAGAATGGTTCCACAAAATTATAGGTTCCAATCGAATAACAGAAATAATACTTTTGACCAAAATAGGGGAAGTTACCAAGAGTTTCGAAGAAATTTAATTCATAGACAGCAAAATAATACAATGAATCAAAGCCAACAGCCAAGTGGACGATCGGGCTCAGAACCCAACCGATCACAAAAGAGAGTCAGAGAAGGTAATAGTGGACAATCAAGAATGCAAGTAGACGAAAATTATCAACAAAATAAAGAGTACAAAGAAGAAGATGTTTATAATGAAAATGAAAATTTTTCATTGCAAGCCTCGGACCAATTACATACATAGAAATAACTATAAATAATCATAATTATCGTTGCCTCGTCGATACCGGTTCATCAATTAACTTAATGAAAAAGAATTGTCTTAACGGGAGCATACATATAGATCCAACAATTATACGCACTATGACAGGTCATTATGAACTAAATGAATTTGTAAAAGTTGCACCTAATAGTTTATTTTCTCAAGAACAAATATTTTATATTCACGACTTTTCTTCCAATTATGACATACTACTAGGACGAAAGTTACTAGAGGCAAACCAGGCAAATATTGATTATTTAAATAATTGCACTACTATTAGTGGGCGCATTTTTATACACAAAAACCTAAGTTTGAAAAATCCAACACAATGATTTTGAGGCATTGCTTAAATCTAAAAATTATACTGATGAAATAAAGTATGCTGTTCAAAATGAATTAGCAGAGGGAAAAAATTATCGTTTAGAACACTTAAATGAAGAAGAAAAAGTTAAATTATTAAAATTAATAAACCAATATAAATGCATTCAATATCGTGATGGTAAAAATTTGACCTTTACGAATGTTGTTAAGCATGAAATAAAAACTCATCATGAAAATCCAATTTATAAAATACCGTATGGGTATCCTTTTTCATTTGAAAAAGAAGTTGAGTCTCAAATACAGGATATGTTAAAGCAAGGAATAATTAGGCACAGCCAATCACCTTATTGCAGTCCATTGTGGATAGTACCAAAAAAGAAAGATGCTTTAGGTAAAAAAAATTGACACTTGTAGTAGACTATAGGGGCTTAAATGAGATCACTATTAGGGATAAATTTCCCATTCCTAATATGGACGAAATACTAGGCAAGCTAGGACGGTGTCAATACTTTACCACCATTGATTTGGCTGAAGGTTTCCACCAGATCGAAATGGACCAAAATTCCATAAACAAAACTGCGTTTTCCACAAAGTGCGGACACTACGAGTACACACGAATGCCATTTGGATTAAAAAATGCACCTGCAACTTTTCAGCGATGCATGAACAGTGTCCTTCGTGAATTAATAAACAAGCATTGCCTTGTAAACTTGGACGATATAATTGTTTTCTCTAAGTCCCTTGACGAACACCTTACTTCATTAAAAATTGTTAACTTAAAAACGCTAATCTAAAATTACAACTAGACAAATGTGAATTTTTGAAAAAAGAAACAGAATTTTTGGGACACATTTCTTGGTCTTTGCGGTTATTACAGAAAATTCATTCTAAACTTCGCAGACATTTCAAAACCTTTAACTTAATGTTTAAAAGCTGGTTCTAAAGTGACATTCAAAGATGATACATTTATTGCAGCATTCAATAAATTAAAACAACTTATCATAAACGATCCCACACTGATTTGTCCAGATTTTGGAAAAAGGTTTCAATTAACTACTGATGCTAGCAACTTTGCATTAGGAGCAGTTCTTTCTATTTATTCGGAAGAAGATTTGAGATATTAAGTGACCATAAGCCGTTAGTCTGACTAAACAATATCAAAGAACCTAATATGAAACTGCATAGATGGAAGATAAGGTTAGGAGAATATGACTTCGAAATAAAATATTTAGAAGGAAAGCAAAATCACGTAGCCGATGCATTGTCAAGAATCAAAATTAACGAAGTATACTATGGCAGTAACAAAGCAACAGCACATAGCGCTGAAGAAGATAATGAAAATTTAATAACAATTACTGAAAAACCAATCAATCATTTCGCAAGACAGGTAGAAATGATTCAAAGCAGTACAGAAGGTGAAAAAAGCGAAAATTATTTTAAGAAAGTCATGATTAAAATAATGTTTAATGAATTAAACATCGAAAAAGCTAAGCAAATATTAATAAATCACTTTTGTACCAAGTCAAGTGCACTTTACATCGAACACGACTCTGATTTTAAAATCATTCAAGAAGCTTTTAAACAGGTTATAAACACTACTACAAAAATTTTAAGAGCAGTAATTAAATTACAGGACATAAAAGCTTACGCTGAATTTAAAGAAATTATTGTTAGCAACCACGAAAAACTATTGCACCCAGGAATTGAAAAAATGGTAAGGCTTTTCAAAGAAACCTATTATTATCCCGACTACTAGAATTTAATTCAGAATTTAATTAATGAGTGTAATGTTTGTAACCAAGCAAAAACCGAACATAGAAAAACATCGCTTTTATTAAAAACAACTCCAGAAACAGAATTTTGTAGGGAAATTTACGCCGCAGATATTTACACGATCAAAAATCAAAATTACTTAATTTGTATTGATTTATACTCAAAATTTGGAAGCGCGATTGAATTAAACGGAAAGGACTGGATGGAAGTTAAAAGAGGACTTTTTCGAATATTCAATTCAATGGGAAAACCCAGAACCTTGAAAACAGATAGGGATAGTGCTTTTATGAGTATAGCGCTTAAAAATTGGCTGGACACAGAAAACGTAAATATTCAGATAACAACAAGTAAAAATGGAGTATCAGATCTAGAACAGAACAATTAAGGAAAAAATACGTGTGATCAAGACCAGCGACAATCCGGAAAATAAACTTATGAAAGTGGAAGTAATACTGTATACTTACAATCAAAAAATAAATCACAATGCAACAGGTAGAACCCCAGCTGATATTTTTATTTATGCAGGTACCCCTGCATATAATAGCCAAATTATAAAAGAAGCTAAAATAGAACAACTTAATAAAAAACGACAACATTTTGAGGTAAATACCAAATTTAGAAAGGCTCCCATAATTCACGGGAAATTACACAATCCTTATAAAAAGACAGGAACTATAGAACAAATAGATAATGATCATTTTGAGGAAACTAACAGAGGTCGAAAAATAAAACATTACAAAACAAACTTCCTGAGACAAAAGAAAGTTAATAAAAGTAAATATTTGCAGGAGGACCCAGATCAAGACCCAGCGCTTTGACTTTCATCTTTCTGACATCAACGTTAATAATAATGATGTCAATGGGTAACAACCAATTTATAGAAATTAACTCTATAAAATCATAGAATGGCTATTTGTTATTTATGACCGACACAATCAACATCCCAGATAGTTTTGAATACCATTGCCTCACAATTAATATTACAAAAACGGATGGACCTTACAAAAATCTGCTATCACAAGCGTTTGGCTTTAAGGAAATAATACAGATTAAATATTTAACGGAAAAACTACAAAGAGAAATGAATGGGTTAAAAATTTTTAGGAGAAACAAAAGAGGATTATCTATTTTTGTAGGAACAGCTTAAATATATATATATATAAATAGCTTAAATATCTTCTTGGAACATTAGATAATAATGATAAAGAAGAATTAGAAGAAAAAATCAATGTAATAGCTCAAAACAGTGTACAGGTAAAAGAACTAAATACTATAATCGATACAGTTAACAAAGGCATCGATATAATAAACAAGCATCTCGAATACAACGAAAACGAAAAAATTCTTGAATTATTGGTTTTTAATTTAGAACATTTCGCAGAATACATTGAAGACCTGGAAATGGGAATGCAGTTAGCAAGATAAGGAATATTCAATCCAAAGTTATTAAAACACGACTACTTGACAAACATTAATTCTGAGATACTTCTGAACATAAAAACCTCAACTTGGCTTAGGTCAGATTCAAACGAAATTTTAATTATATCCCACATACCCAGAGAAATAAAGAAGCTTCCCGTATACGAAATATTACCTTATCCAGATGAAAATAATAAAATATTACATGATAACACCCAAAACAAATATTACGTATACAGAAATAGTTTGTATAATAAAGAAACAAAAAAACCTGTTACCAACACATGTCTTTTAGGTCTCGTTAATCAAACAGATACTAGTTGCAGGTACACAACAACGCTATTAACTACCCAAATTAGTTATGTCGAACCAAATATCATAGTTACATGGAATTTGTCAAAAACTATACTAAATCAAAATTTTATTAAAAATGAAATTGTAATTGAAGGAAACAATATGATCAAAAAACAAAATTGCTCAATTGCAATTAACGATTTATCCATAACCAATTATAATTCTGACTACACACAAAGCATATACACAAGAAATAATGTCACAAAATTAGACCCAATATCATACATACAAGCAAAAGAAATATTTTTTGAACAAAGTAAAGAAAACCAGACTTACATAATAATTGTAATTGTAACACTGGGTCTCTTAATATTAAGTATATCACTGTACCTACTTTATACATTTAAGGAAATACCTAAAAGAATACTTTAAAAATACAATAACACAAAAGGTGACGACCCAACAATAGACTCACAAGAGTTACAAGAAATTCCAAAACTATACCCCAAAATCACATAAATAACCATATGATTTTGTCTAAGTGATGGGGGAGTGACGTATCTGCACTGCGATTTCTCAACGGCCACCAGTTCAAATTTCATAAACGTGAAAATCCAATAAGATCCCAAAATCTAATAAGACCGAATTATGTAAACATAAACAAAGAAGTGGCGATCGCATCATCCACTTGCGATTGCGCCACCTAATGCACTAACAGTAAATTCTAAGACGCATACCGAGGTTTCATTCTAACCACTTCTGTAACATACAATTAGTCTTTTTCCAACGTTCTAATAAAGAATAACCAACAAATATAAAAAACTCCTGATTTTTTATTCGGGCGAAGAACGACTCATGTAAATATATATATACATATATCAATAAAAAAACTTATTTACTCCTGAAAATAGAATCTCTTAATATGCACGTTCTCATTTCAGCTTACAGTTTGCGATAATTGCATGCTCAGAAAAAAAACAATATCATGTGAGGTTTGTGGGAACTATACACTGTTAAAAAAAAAAAAAAAAAGATATTGTTTCTGTGCAACGATCTATGGCTAGTATTAATATTCACATAATATGGCACTAGAACGATGAACAGTAACAATATCTAATGCCTTCAACGACCGTGTGTGTGTGCGTTTGTGTGAATGGGGAAGTATATTCTTTCTTTTCAGTACACATTTTTGCAACCAAAGAAAAGAATATATAAAGACTTCAAACCTAGGACAGCAGAGAAAATATATTTAAAGCTTTCAAACGATTGGTGGGGGGGGGGGGGGGGAATGCCCTTAGGGCTCTCTAGGATTCTATCCTATTGGAATTTCGCAGTCTTTCTGCGATGCCATGTGGCCATGTTGCATACCGCAGACCAATTTATTTTTTATTCAAGCATAATGTCAACCAGGTTACAAGCGGCTGGCGTCCTCCCAACCCTTATGCTCAGATCTCTTCTTTCATTTTCGAATCTCGGACAGACAAAAAACACGTGTTCTGCGTCTTCATTATCCGACTCGCAGAGTGGGCAGTGCGGATAACGTTCATGCTTAAACCTATTCAGATAGTATTTAAAGCATCCATGTCCCGTCAACAGTTGCGTTAAGTAGTAGTCCACAAGTCCATGCTTCCGTCCCAGCCATCTCTGCAGTTCTGGGATAAGCTTATACGTCCATCGTCCTTTGCTACTATTTACCCACCTCTCTTGCCACTTAGGAATGGTGAGTTCTCTGCACCTTTTTCGTACGGATTCTGCAGTTGCGACCCCTGTGCTGCCTGCGCGGATGTTAGCTGATTCCACTGCCAGCAGATCAATCGGTATGCCTCCCGATATTACCAGCGCCGCGTCATGGGATACCGTGCGGAACGCACAGCATACCCGTAGTGCACACAATCTCTGCACGGAGTCGCCGTCTTGCATATAACTTCCATTTTTTGTGGCTCGAGCCCATATGGGAGCAGCGTACATCAGCGTCGATGTGACAGCACTAACCAGTAATCTACGTCCTGGTTGCCTTGGTCCCCGAGTGTTCGCCATAATTCGCGAGATCGCGGCCGCGGTCCTACTTGCCTTGCCACTAGCGTACGCTAGATGTTCTTTGAAAGAAAGCCGGTGGTCGATCATGACGCCCAAGTATTTTAGGCTTGGACGCGATGTAATTGTGGCTTCTCCAATTTTGATAGTAGCTGCCTCCACTTTCTGCCTGCTACTTATCAGGACTGCTTCAGTCTTGTGCGCTGCCAAGGCGAGTCCCTTGGAGTCGAGCCATGCGCTTGCTCGTTTCCCCGCTTCGTTTCAGATTCCTTCCGCATCTGGGAGTTTCTTTGCCGTAACCACTATGGCCACGTCATCCGCGAAACCAATGAGTCGTGCCCCTTCGGGCATCGTGATCCTAAGTATCCCATCGTACATGACATTCCATAACAAAGGGCCTAGGACTGATCCTTGGGGAACTCCCCCGGTGACCCTGTGGGTCGATTGCCCGGAATCAGTTTCGTACAGGAGCAGGCGGCCTTCAAAGTAGCTCGCTATTACTCTCTGTATATACACTGGTACATTTAGGTTGCTCAGTGCATTTAGTGTGTGGTGCCAGCTGGCGGAGTTGAAAGCGTTTTTTACATCCAACGTTGCCGCTATGCAGTACTGCTTAGTGCCGTATAACCACCTTTTCCCCTCAATGGCTTTATCTGCGATTTCACACAGTTTACCGACGGCGTCGATGGTGGATAGCCCCTTCCGAAAACCATACTGCATCTCTGAGAGGCCGTTGGTTTCGACAAGGGCACCTTCTAGCCGGGAGAGGATTATTCTTTCGAGAATTTTACCCACCGTGTCCAGCATGCAGAGTGGCCTATACGAAGAAGGCTCCTCCGCGGGTTTTTCCCCCTTTGGTATGAGTACCAGCCGCTGTGTTTTCCAGCGGCTAGGGAACACACCTTCCGTTAGGCATGCATTATACATGTCAACGTACTCTTTAGTATTTGCTTTTATGGCAATTTTGAGAAATTTATTCGGGACTCCATCTGGTCCCGGTGCCTTGTCGTCCAGTATTGTCTTCAATACCTGGAGGAATTCTTCGGCACTTGTGAGCTTTATGCTCGCCCTGTTCACGATCAGTGAGGTTCGCGCCATACCCTCTTGCTCTGGGAATAGTGTTTCCACTATCCTTTTTAGGCTGACTGGGCATGTCGGTGATGGCCGACTAAATACCCGCAGCCGTTTTGTGACGAGTTTATATGCGAAGCCCCATGGGTTGGAGTCTATTTCTTCGCATATATTGTTAAAGCACCTGCGTTTGCTCGCTTTTATAGTTTTTTCCAGGGCTCGTCTTTTTTCCCTGAAATATATTTGAAATGCCTCAAATTCGGGCCTTCCTCTTGAGCGTTGGTATAAGCGTCTTGCCCTGTGGCAGTCTTTCTTGGATTCCGCAATGGATTGGTTCCACCAGTATGCAGGTCTTCTTCTTGATGGGATTTTCCCTCTTCTCTGCATAGATGCATCACAGGCTACCTTGGTGTATTCTGCGATGTGGTTTGCCCTTTCTTCAGCTGAGTCGCTTGTGGAGAGGTCCTCGAACAACATCTGTACCATCTCCACGTCTAGCGATTCTAATTTGTACCCTGGCACGGTCTTAGGAACTCGTGGTGGGCCACTTCTAGAATTTATCGTGCAGATTATTGCTGCATGGTCACTACCCGTGTAGGTGTCGCTAACCTCCCAGCTGGAACCCGAGGCCAATCCAGCGTTCACAAATGTGAGGTCAATGATAGAACTGGTGCCGGCTCTTGAAAAAGTCGGTTTTGTTCCAGAGTTCAGCAGCACTAGGTCAAGTGCGGCGAAGCTCTCAAGTAGCGCCTTTCCCCTCACGTTGGTTCGGGGGGAGCCCCACTCCGTAGCCCAGGCATTAAAGTCCCCGGCAATTATGGCGGGGCGATTTTCCCGGGCGTCTTCTGCAATCTCTTCGAGCGCAGATGTTGCCTGGGGAAGGCTAAGGCTTGGCGGCAGGTAACAGCTATAGAAGGCTATACCATTCACTTGGGCCCTAGCGAAGCAATTTCCGCATTTTTTCTTGCTAATCTGTCGCCTTGGATTACCGCAGCTCCATATTGCCGATTTTTTGATTTTATTTGTTACCCATTCTCCGGAATTTTTATTCCTGTATTGCTCGCTTATGAGTGCCATGTCTACGTTTTTCTCGATGACATTTTGCTCTAGCAACGATTGGGCAACCTCGCAATGGTTTAGGTTAATCTGAAGGAACTTCATTTACCCCTAAGCCCTTGCATAGCCCTCCTGAAGTACGGGCATTTCCCACTCATTGTTGGGTGATCGCAATCTTTCTCCTTTTTGCGTTTGCATAGCATGCAGCAGGCCTTTGCTTTGCAGCCTCTGGCTTGGTGCTCCTTTGCGCCACAGTTGTAGCAGCATTTTGAGCAGTCCTCCTGGACCCTGCAATTCCCTGCTATATGGTTAAACTCCATACATTTAAAACACCTTTTAGGTGTTAGCTTTGGGCGGACTCTACACCAGGTCCCTCCCAGCCTTATTTTGCCCTTCTCCAAGAGTCGCCTCCCTATGTCGGGCATAACTCTTAGTGTGGCGGTTTGGGTGCCTCCGTATGCCACCCTTAGGTTTACCACCGCAGATTCTGGCAGTTCCACATCGAATTGTGATTGAACCGCACATAAGATGTCTGCTTTGTCGGTGGTCTCATCGATGTCTTTTACCTCGATCAGCATTGTCTCAGTCAGCGCTCTGACGTCGACATTGTTTCCCAGGACAGCCTTCATTGTGGTCAGAAGCTCTACGGTTTTAGGGTCAGAGAACTTGTTTAGAATCACTAGGAGTTCCCCCTTTGCTGTTCGCCTAACGGCCTGTACTGCTTGTCCTAGCTCCTTAAGCTGCGGTTCAGCCTTAACCTTTTTAAGGATGTCGGCATAGGACCCTCCAGCAGAGGCTGCGATGACTATCGCGTCGTTCCGGGGCGGTCGCACCTTGGGCTTCCGAACCTTCTGCTTCACCTGTGTCCACTCCTCTGGCTTCTTCCCAGGTTTTTGGGGCTTGCTGGTGCTAACTGTCCCAGCATGTTTCCCTTTCTTTAGACCTTGACTGGCATCACTTGCCGGTGCCTTATGCATCGCCTTTCTCGCTGGTACCGCTAACGTCATCCCAGTCTCTTGACCCCTAGGTCGCTTGCTGGTGCCGCTCGCGAGCACTTCTGCGCAGGTTTTTTTTGCTATCTCCTTAGCTTTTTCCTGTTCTTCGACTATGCATTGCACAACCGACAGGACTTCCCTCTGGAGATAGTCGATTTCGTCGACTATATCCCTCATGGGGTTAGTAATGGAACGCTTTCCTTCCATTAGCTTCTTCAGCTCCCTGGCCTTTGATCCCAGGCCCGTCAGCTGCTTTAGCATATCCCCCTGCTCCTCATCAGCAGCTTTTGGGCTGCTTTTATCTCCTGCTGGGGGGGTGCCAGGCTGCCTGCCACTGCACTCCACCCTTTTTTCTGGCGATCTAGCCATTGCACTGCTTTATTTTAAACGGGTCAGCTCCCGTGTTGGCCCAGTCAGGTAGACTGGACAAAGGCGTGTGGAAGCCGTCGGCATTAGCCGGCGCCGCTAGGCCTTTGTTTGCCGGCGTGCCTCCACTATTGGTTGGCCCAACCCCTAGGCTAGCGCCAGGGTGTTGTGCCCCCGATCTCCTGCCCGCCATTTCCCCGCCTGGGGAGTTCGATGGTACTGCAGTAAGCTTGGATCTTTACCCGCAGTATCTGCTGTTTTTCGATCGGACTTTAATATTTTTATGAATTATTTAATAAAAGGGATAAGTCTTAGTAATAAGGCTTATGGTTTTTATTTTCTAATTTTTTTTTTAAAAGAGCCACCCAAAATTCCCAACGTGCTACGGCACGCACTTATGTGCTTGGCCTGCACCCTGTCCGAAGCTTGCTGCTATAACACCCGCAGCCCCTTTCGCACACTACGATCAGCTGGTCGCGATATCGCTTTCCACCACTGATTCAGTGTTTGCAAAAATAGAAAGCGCGAGTGAAAAAAAATTTGGCAACTGCTAAACAAACAACGAGTCTAAAGTAATAAGAGGCAGAGATGCCTCCCCTCCCTCATCTACGATCGGCCCCTGCCTGGCCGCCAAACCTGTTGGGGATAGATTCCCAAGCTGCTCCACCAGCTGATGTCCAGGTGCGTGTCCCAAGTGCTCCACGCCGGATGACCGGCTGCGCTTCTGGTTTTATGCTGAAAACTTTAAGAAATAAACGGAGCGATTTTAGAACGCGTCCGCACTCTCTGCTTTCACAACTCTCTCCCGGTGTGTGTGTGTGTGTGTGTGTGTGTGTGTGTGTGTCGTGAGTTGAAGAGTACCTATATTTTTTCTGTGTCGAGGAAGAAGACTTGCTATATTTAATAGATCTTTTCCGCGATAACAAAAAAATATATTCTTAAAGCCTTCAAAAATGAGGAAAGTGAAATGAGATAAAGAGTATATTTTTTTAACTATCATAGAAAAAATATCTGCTATTTTAATTGATCTTTTGTCATGATAACAAAAAAATATATATATTTAAAGCCTTCAAATGAGGAAAGTGATATGTGTGATAAAGAGTGTATTGTTTTGATGCTATCATGGAAAAAATATCTGGTATATTTAATAGATATTTTACCCATGATTACATAAAAAATATATTTTTAAAGCCTTCAAAAAGCAGATTAGCAGATTTTTGTACTATATTAATATTCACATAGTAGAACAGTTTGCAACCAAAGAAAATAATATATATAACCTTCACACGAGAGTGGGAGGACAAGTGGGAGGGGTAGTGGGATGGGAGGGGGGAGTGGGGAGTGGGCGCGATCGCAGAGCAGACTATTCCACAACATTCCAGAACACTCCAGAACATTCCGGGGCAGCAGCAACAGCTACGACTTCCGCTATCGATAAGCGCCTGCACAACAAAAACAATTTTGGTCCAGAACATACAATGAAAATTGGTCAAGAACATACATATCCATCCTACTAAAATGTCATCGATTCTTGGTGGCGGGAATTTATCAATACCAATTTCTTGTTGAGATGTTTCTATGGTTTTTTCTATGTATATAACATGAAGAATTTCTTGATTTGGAATCAATACACTGTCTTCTGCTGAATCTAATTCGATTTTTCGGACAACTAGGGATCTTGCTGGCAGGATTATTGAATTATTGCCAGAACTGTATGTTATTGGGACATGGATTGGAAATTTAAAATTACTTGGTCTACTTATAAGCCAGTTTTCAGATGGCTTGAAGTCTAGTTGAGAGTTGAACAGGGAATGGCGAATTGTAAATTTACAATATGGAAATTATGTGGTATTATGTATTTAGTTGTCTGAATCTCAATGGAAATTAGTCCCTTTAATTTGGTGACTTCTAAACTAATTCCTTGAAAATGTATAGTATTGCTAGATTGGATGTCATGAAAGATATCATAATTTTCTTTAATGACTGAGATGTCTGCACCGGTGTCAAACAAAAAGACAAGTTCTTTGCCTGTTGCAACATTACTGAAGGATACGAATATATTTTGACTGAGATTGATGGTTCAATCTTATGGTTCCCTATTGTTGAGTATTGTTGAGTATCTAAAGGTTGTTGGGAGTTTCCCGAAGTGCTTTGTTCTACTGCTACTTTTATTTGCTACTGTTATTGGCGTTATTGCCTCCATTTTGACGGTTGTTTCCTCTGTAATACCCTCGTCCTCTACTGCTGTTGTTGTTGTTATAGTTATATTGGCCATTATTGCGGTTATAATTATTTGTATTATAATTAGTATTATAGCCACAGCCATTGGCTCTACCGCGGTAATTACCTCTATTGTAGTTACCGCGATAAGCCTGTACCCTCTTGGTGTGCAGAAAATTGTGCTCGCGTTGCCCGCCATTTCTGTGCTACAATTAATATACTTGCTCACAGCTTCATTTATTGAAGTGAATGTTCCTGCTTCAAGTATTGTTTTAAGCCTTTGATGCTCACAATTTTTCGTCCTGATTCGAATCGCTTCTTTGGTGCTGAGCTTATTAGCATGTACATAGGGTAAACCCTCATCTATATAAAATGATTCTAGCAATTTTTCTTAAATTGTCCATTTCATTTGTATATTGCGTTGCTGTTTTTCCCATTTGGTAAACTTTTGCCATTTTCGCTTTTATAATGTCCGAAGTTTCTCTTCCTATCGTGTCCTGCAACTTTTTAATAATTGCATCAGTTGTAGTTTCGTTACTAACCTTGTGTGAGGTTGATCCAATTATCTTGGACTTAATTACTTCTACAGCAAATGGTTCATATGATCCCTTCGTCATGTTTACTAACCTAACTGCCGTAATGAATCGGGGAAGATTTATTTCCTGTCCGTCAAATTCTGGCACTGCATGCGCAATTTCCTTAATATATGCCCCTTGGGCGGCAGATTCATCAGGAATGAATGAATGGTTTTCAGTTTCTGCATTTAAAGAGGTATTTAGGATTGTTGGAACCCAAATAGTTAAAGGGTACCTTTGCTGTATTGTTGTTGATTGATCGTAGTTTGATCAAGTATTTGCATACTTGAGACCAATGGGCGTTATGTAACTGGTCTCTCTTGTCTTGCTAAGTTATCTGCTCTGCTAATGTATCGTTTTCTAATTATCTTGTTGTGCTTCACATACAAGGTTAAATAAACGTGAAAATCTAATAAGACCGAATTATGTAAACATAAACAAAGAAGTGGCGATCGCATCATCCACTTGCGATTGCGCCACCTAATGCACGAGCAGTAAATTCTAAGACGCATACCGAGGTTTCATTCTAACCAATTCTGTAACATACAATTAGTCTTTTTCCAACGTTCTAATAAAGAATAACAAACAAATATAAAAAACTCCTGATTTTTTATTCGGGCAAAGAACGACTCATGTAAATATATATATACATATATCAATAAAAAAAACTTATTTACTCCTGAAAATAGAATCTCTTAATATGCACGTTCTCATTTCAGCTTACAGTTTGCGATAACTGCATGCTCAGAAAAAAAACAAAATCATTGTGGGAAAAAAAAGATATTGTTTCTGTGCAACGATCTATGGCTAGTATTAATATTCACATAATATGGCACTAGAACGTTAAACAGAAACAATATCTAATGCCTTCAACGACCGTGTGTGTGTGCGTGTGTGTGAATGGGGAAGTATAATGGCGAATTGTAAATTTACAATATGGAAATTATGTGGTATTATGTATTTAGTTGTCTGAATCTCAATGGAAATTAGTCCCTTTAATTTGGTGACTTCTAAACTAATCCCTTGAAAATGTATAGTATTGTTAGATTGGATGTCATGAAAGATATCATAATTTTCTTTAATGACTGAGATGTCTGCACCGCTGTCAAACAAAAAGACAAGTTCTTTGCCTGTTGCAACATTACTGAAGGATACGAATATATTTTGACTGAGATTGATGGTGTCAATCTTATGGTTCCCTATTGTTGAGTATTGTTGAGTATCTAAAGGTTGTTGGGAGTTTCCCGAAGTGCTTTGTTCTACTGTTACTTTTAATTGCTACTGTTATTGGCGTTATTGCCTCCATTTTGACGGTTGTTTCCTCTGTAATACCCTCGTCCTCTACTGCTGTTGTTGTTGTTGTTATAGTTATATTGGCCATTATTGCGGTTATAATTATTTGTATTATATTTAGTATTACAGCCACAGCCATTGGCTCTACCGCGGTAATTACCTCTGTTGTAGTTACCGCGATAAGCCTGTACCCTCTTGGGGTGCAGAAAATTGTGCTCGCGTTGCCCGCCATTTCTGTGCTACAATTAATATACTTGCTCACAGCTTCATTTATTAAAGTGAATGTTCCTGCTTCAAGTATTGTTTTAAGCCTTTGATTCTCACAATTTTTCGTCCTGATTCGAATCGCTTCTTTGGTGCTGAGCTTATCAGCATGTACATAGGGTAAACCCTCATCTATATAAAATGATTCTAGCAATTTTTCTTAAATTGTCCATTTCATTTGTATATTGCGTTGCTGTTTTGCCCATTTGGTAAACTTTTGCCATTTTCGCTTTTATAACGTCCGAAGTTTCTCTTCCAATCGTGTCCTGCAACTTTTTAATAATTGCATCAGTTGTAGTTTCGTTACTGACCTTGTGTGAGGTTGATCCAATTATCTTGGACTTAATTACTTCTACAGCAAATGGTTCATATGATCCCTTCGTCATGTTTACTAACCTAACTGCCGTAATGAATCGGGGAAGATTTATTTCCTGTCCGTCAAATTCTGGCACTGCATGCTCAATTTCCTTAATATATGCCCCTTGGGCGGCAGAGTCATCAGGAATGAATGAATGGTTTTCAGTTTCTGCATTTAAAGAGGTATTTAGGATTGTTGGAACCCAAATAGTTAAAGGGTACCTTTGCTGTATTGTTGTTGATTGATCGTAGTTTGATCAAGTATTTGCATACTTGAGACCAATGGGCGTTATGTAACTGGTCTCTCTTGTCTTGCTAAGTTATCTGCTCTACTAATGTATCGTTTTTTAATTATCTTGTTGTGCTTCACATACAAGGTTAAAAGGAATTGGGCAACAGTTAAAATTAGGAGCAGTATCGTTAAAGTTCTTATGTCGTCCGTATGGTCCACTATTTAACATTATTTACGACATTGGCCGTATTTTTATACCCGTTACTCGTAGAGTAAAAGGGTATACTAGATTCGTCGGAAAATATGTAACAGGCAGAAGGAAGCGTTTCCGACCCCATAAAGTATATATATTCTTGATCAGGATCACTAGCCGAGTCGATCTAGCCATGTCCGTCGGTCCGTCTGTCCGTCTGTCTGTCCGGATGAACGCTGAGATCTCGGAGACTATGAGACCTAGGCTATTGAGACTTGGCGTGCAGATTCCTGAGCTTCTTACGCAGCGCAAGTTTGTTTCAGTAGACTGCCACGCCCACTCTAACGCCCACAAACAGCCCAAAACTGTGGCTCCTACAGCTTTGATGCTAGAGTAAAAATTTAAATTGAAATGAATTGTTCTCATCAATTTCCTTCAGTACCAAAAAAAAAGTTTCACTTGTGAATCACCTTGGGAATCACGTGGGACATGTCCTCTTGAACAAGTGACGCTCCATATAGAAAATTGTATGGGATGTCCGCATTTTCACAAGTGAAAATTCAAATGAAAATTTTTCGAAGTCCTACGGGATTTCACTTGTTCCTTATACTCATTTTTCGTATAGCCTGTCACGTGCCGGTGACACGTCCCAAGTGAATCACTTGTGAAAATCAGAATTTTTCCATCAGTTTTCACTTGTGAAATCACTTGCAAGTGACACGTCCCAAGTGAAATCACTTGGGAAAATCAGAATTTTTCCATTCGTTTTCACTTATGAAAATATAGAATTTCAAATACATACATTTTTATTTACTTTTAAATTAATTTTAAATAAATAGTGTTATTTAGGTTAACTGTTGAAGAACAATTATTGTAGTAAGCCTAGTTTTATGTTACGTTATTGGCTTTTTACATTGGTCATCGCTTTCCTTAAACCTTTGTCCGGGTCCTCCGAATCCTTGGCTAACGCTCCTAAAAAATGTATGGGGATATGATTAAAAAGTGCGTTTTACTTGTTTATTTGTATATTTACCTTTTAGAGCTGTGTATAAACCCTTTGCGGGATTTTTTTTGCCACAAAACATTTCGTCATCCACTTTCGGCTAACGGAACCTATTGAATACCTTCAAAATATACGTACTTTAAACTAAGATCAATGCACAACATCTTAAACTTAACGTAGCACTTACCTGACTTTATTATATTAACTTAAAGAGACGACTAAAGTAACTCTGCTGCGCACACTTAAAATGGATGCTTCCCTTTCAATCACTTAAACAGAATGCACCAAGTCTTCTCACCCCTTTGGTTGATTTCTTTTGTTTTCTCTTCGCTGTTGGCGCGTGCCACTGCACTTATACCCTTTCTTAGGCGAAATATATCCGACTATATAATTTTTACTTCTTCAGTAAAAAATACAATACGAATTTTTTTAAAATGTTAATACTAATACTACTACTATTTCTAACATTATAAGTAAATCCAAATTACTTAATTTTAATTTACTTTTATAAAACAATTTTTACTTTTATAAAACAATATAAGTTGTATATTTTCGATACACAATAATGCTCCTAAAATATTAGGGCATTCACATGTCGCTGCTCCACGAAAAATTTTCCGCCGAAATATTAGTCGCTAGCCGAACATAACGGAGAGACGCAAAAAAAATAACGGATCGGCCGAAATTTGTCTCTGCGAGCGCGGAGTGCAGGCAGATTATAAATCAAGAAAGAGAGGGAAATATCCGAATATCTGCCTCTCTTTTTTGCACGATCGTTTTCGTGGGCAGTCTTCTACGCTGCGCCGACTGCTCTGCTGACGTCAACAGCGGCACAGCGTTTTAGGCACAAAAAAAACAAAAAAGCTTTTTGCCTTGAGCCATGTCACCGCGTCCCTACTGCAGAACTGAAGGTTACCTATCGATTAACATAAAAAAAAATTTTCCATGCTCACTTTAACGCCCACAAGCCGCCTACAAACTTCAAAAAATCGTAAGTATGAACGCGGATATCTCGGAAACTATCAAAGATAGAGAATTAGGATTTTAGATTCAGATTCCATAGCCTTGTACGCATGCCACGCCCACTCTAACGCCCACAAACCGCCCAAGCCTGTAGCGCCCACAATTTTCATGCTAGATAAAAAATTTTAACTGAAATGTATTGGTCTCGTCAATACCTATCGATTGATCAAAAAAAAAATGTTGCCACGCCCACTCTGCCTACGTCTGCCTACCGCCGGTAGGTGGCGCATTTCAACCTCGCTTTGCTGCTTGCATATCTCCATTTCCCTTTGGTCCCTTTAGCTGAGTAACGGGTATCTGATAGTCGAGGTACTCGACTATTGATTTCTTCCTTGTTTTTTTTTTTAAATCGAAAGTTCATAAAAAAAAATTATTATAAATCAAACAGTTCTTGGAATTCTATAATTCAAAGAGAAATGTTATAATGTATATATCTTTTTAGTATTTTAGTTCTGACTAATCGCACAGGATAAATATGTGAAATGGAAAAAATGATATTGACTTGCATGCAACTGATTTACAATAGTTCGCTCTATATATCATTCTCAATACTCTCTCGTGTGCAGTCGCTTTATTGAACGCTCTATAAAATAAACGATATTCCACCGAAAATAACATTTACAATCGATCACCAGCTCTATCCGCGGACAACACAACTTAGTGCTAATAAAGAAAGTAGACTCTGTAAATCAGGAAATAAATTCTTGCTCAACAAAAAGTGCTGTTGTGCGTGCACCTTCAGTGAGAGGCAATCGGAGCGGCAGCATCTTCGGAGTGCAAGAGAGAAAAAGGTTGCTCCATCAGCTACGCTACCGCCGATAAGGCAGCTATACACTATTGTCGATTATGCAGTTGGTCGGC
This sequence comes from Drosophila subpulchrella, assembly GCF_014743375.2. NCBI lineage: Eukaryota > Metazoa > Arthropoda > Insecta > Diptera > Drosophilidae > Drosophila > Drosophila subpulchrella. Next base: position 225,120 of record NW_023665645.1, read on the forward strand.
AAGGCTGCGAGTGGTTGCAAGCTAAGCTAGCATACAATTTAATCTTAAAGATTAAATCTGAAAGATACAATACAAACTCAACACACAAATACACCTAACTTTAAATCAAATCAAACAATAAATACACTTTAAAAAAGTCATGGGCTCTTCTGCTCCGCCCACTTAACGTACCCGCAACAATGCTGGAACTGCCAGCGAACGCAACTCAGATGTAAATTCGCCACAGCTTCTGGAGCTCCTAAAGACTCGCTTTGAGGAACAAACCGAGAAAATTGAGTCGGCCGTTCGGGAGGCTGAACAGCGATTGCTCAGTCGCCTTATGGATCGCTTGGACATAATCTCCAGGGAAGTAAAGCAAATGGATGCTCGTGTCCTGACGTTGGAGCGCGAGGATGCCGCTCCTCGCTCCATGAGAGACCGAATGGGTGAGCGGGTGAGACGCTGAACCGGGATATGGCAAATATGCAAGCAGCAGGCGAGAGGTTGGGTGCACTGGAGGCCAGGCTGGCAAAGCAATGCAGGGAGACTAGCTCGTGTGACCTGAGGGTTCATGGAGTTCCCTATGTCGAAGGTGAAGATCTCAAAACGCTCTGTCACAAGCTATGCTTTAATCTCCAGCTGACTCCACCACCAAAAGTAACCGACATCTTCAGTAGTAATAATTAAAATGTTAAACACACGCGAAAAGATCAAGCTGCATGGTATAATCATATTCTACAGGCGCGAGCACAAGAAACAACTTAGCTTGTAGTTTCTGGGTTTCAATTCAGAAGCGATCCTTTATGTTAATGAGCAATTGTTAAAAGAGCATAAAGTCTTTACACTACGCGGCCTTGTGCACGTACGCTACACTCGAAGAGAGGGTGGCCTTTGCATTACCAGTATAGAGTAACTTTCGTCCTTTAATTATTCGCCTGATCCACTTTCTACATCTCTCACTAACGCTTCGGCTGGACCTGAAGCTGATAGCTTTCGTTCTTAAGCGTATAACTTATATTCTCTTAATTCAAATGGGCTTAAAAATAGTTTACCTTAAGAAATTTATAACTTACGCCTTAAATATTGAGATTGCGCCCCTAATAATCATTGATAACAACAATGCAGGATGGGGAAGCTTGTTCCATAGCTAGTGCCATGATAAAAACTATAAGTAGTTATAAAAATGGTCTTAAAATGCACAAAGTCTGTTAAAGAAGATTGATGAGTTTAGACTCTTTTCATCCAGTCTAATGTCGAGGTGATATGTGTGTCTAAGACGCGGCTTGTACATGATCTATGTGATTGGTCTATTGTTTGTGAAGGCTTTAATGTTTATCGGTCCGATCGTGTCGGTCATGCTGGAGGTGTTGCTATATACGTGAATGTGAAGCTGAAATGTTAAGTGGTACTTAAAAAGCCAAGTGACAGTACTATTTAATACATTCTATTAGAAATTCTTAATAAGTCCCATGGAAGATCCCTTCTAGGTTGCATATATAAATGTTGTATCAGACATTTCGTTGGACTACACCGACATTATATTTGCAGGCGATTTCAACAGCAACCTATTTTCAGAACGCCATCTCGTGGATAACTTTAAATCCCTAGGTGCCCACGCAATATAGCAGCCACTGTGATACATTACATGACTTATTTCTTTTCAATGACCCTAGCAAAATCATACATTATTACCAGGATTCTGAACCAGCCTTCTCCAGACATGACTTAATATTTTTATCATGCGACTTGACCTTTCTTTTACGTATAAAGATTACAAAAAAATAAGCTATAATGAATTAAAAACAGCATTTTTGTGTTGTGACTGGTCATGTATTTACTATCTTCGTCATGTAGATTGTCAATTAGAGGTTTTAACCAACAATATCCAGTATTTGTTTAACAAGTTTGAGCTCCTAAGGACCAAGGTGATTAAGCCAATGCAAAATCCGTGGTTCAGTAGTGAAATTAAAAACCTAACCCGTCAGCGAGATGTAGCTTACCTTCGGTGAAAGCGATATAAAAATGATGAACTTCGCAAACAATACAAAGAGGCTAGGGTAAAAGTAAACCAAAAGATCAAATCAGCAAAGAGAGAGCATTGTAATATACATTTTAATAGCTGCGTTAACTCAAAAAACAGATGGACCAAACTAAAACGGTTGGGTATTAGAAAATGTAAATAGCAGACAGAGTCTGAGGTGGACGTTGAATTAATAAGCAACAAGTTTTTGGAAATAGATGGACCTAAAGCAACATGCAATCCGTACCAGAATACTCAACCCCTCTGTGATACTAGTTTTAGCTTTATATGTATAAACCAAAGTGATGTCCTAGCTAGTATTCTGCATGCCAAGTCCGATGTTGTAGGTCTCGATAATATGAGTCCAAAATTTGTTAAGCTTTTGCTCCACTTAATGTTGCCCCATGTTACATATAATTTTAACACTGCTAACAATATGGACAAACGTCAACATTTTCCCGATTCCTAATCTAAACAATGACTATAGGCCTATTTCAATATTACCTTTTCTATTAAAAGTCTTTAAAAACCTTATGTCCTCACAGATTCAACTATACTTAACTAATAATTCTCTACTAAATGAAACACAATCTGGATTCCGTAAGAAAAGGAGTTGTATTACTGCAATCACTAATATTGTTGAGGATATAAGACAAAAAATGGACAGGAACTGCGTAACTTTTTTAACGCTCCTTAACCACAGTAAGGCTTTTGATTTTGTGAATCCTAATATTCGCTGTACAAAGCTTAGGAATATGTTAAATTTCTCCACTAATGCGACGAGTCTTATTAGGTCGTATTTAACGAATAGGTATCAAGCAGTCGTCTCTGGGACGCAAGTATCTTTTCTCCGGAACCGGTAATTGGTAAAAAGCCAATTTCAACACTTTCTCTCCAAAAATTATATATAAACAATACGCCGATAAGCTATGAAGTGAATGCAGTTAGTCTGGGGATAACATTTAACAAAACTTTATCATGAAGCAACCACATAGTCAAAGCAACTGGACATACATATGCTCTGTTGAGAAAACTTTCATTCTCTAAATCGTTCCTAACTGAGGAACTTAGATTATTAATCGCCAAAGTTATCCTCATGCTCATTCTCTTTTACGGCATAGAAATTTTTGGAAATTGTGCTACGCTCGATATGCGCACATTAACTATTGCTTTTAATTCAATCGTTCGTTATGTGCTTAACTTAAGATATATAATACACTTGGCCTTAATTTGACCTCCTGGATCGATCTTAGAACTTCAAATTTCTTTCACAAAATAGTGACGAGTGGAGAGCCAAATTATTATACCCGTTACTCGTAGAGTAAAAGGGTATACTAGATTCGTCGGAAAGTATGTAACAGGCAGAAGGAAGCGTTTCCGACCCCATAAAGTATATATATTCTTGATCAGGATCACTAGCCGAGTCGATCTAGCCATGTCCGTCTGTCCGTCTGTCCGTCTGTCCGTCTGTCCGTCTGTCCGTCTGTCTGTCCGTCCGGATGAACGCTGAGATCTCGAAAACTATAAGAGCTAGGCTATTGAGATTAAGCGTGCAGATTCCTGAGCTTCTTACGCAGCGCAAGTTTGTTTCAGCAGAGTGCCACGCCCACTCTAACGCCCACAAACCGCCCAAAACTGTGGCTCCTACAGTTCTCATGCTGGAATAAAAATTTTAACTGAAATGTCTTGTTCTCATCAATACCTATCGATTGACCCAAAAAAAAGTTTGCCACGCCCACTTGAACGCCCACAAACCGCCCACAAACTTCAAAAAATCGTAAATATGAACGCGGATATCTTGGAAAATATCAAAGATTGAGAAATGGGATTTCAGATTTAGATTCCTTAGGCTTAAGCGCAGCGCAATTTTGTCACGCGAATATGCCACGCCCACTAGAACGCCTACAAACCGCCCAAACCTGTGGCGCCCACAATTTTCACGCTAGATCAAAAATTTTAACTGAAATGTATTGGTCTTGTCAATACCTATCGATTAATCCAAAAAAAATTTTGCCACGCCCACTCTAACGCCCACAACGCTTAAATCTGTCTACCGCCGGTAGGTGGCGCATTTCAATCTCGCTTTGCTGCTTGCATATCTCCATTTTCCTTTGGTCCCTTTAGCTGAGTAACGGGTATCTGATAGTCGAGGTACTCGACTATAGCGTTCTTCCTTGTTTTTTCAATAAACTTACCTTAGCAACATCTCTCAGAACCAAAAATTACATATGCCGCCGAATACAAACACTGTGTTCGAGGAGGCATAAATGGTTTCCGGTTATGGAACTTTCTACCGCACCAATACAAAACAATTAGGGGCGCAAATCAGTTCTATATTAAAGGTTAAGATCTTTCAAAATCTCAGTACACATAAATAAAAAATAAAAAAAATATAAAAAAAGTATTAAAATAAATAATAATAGTAACTAAGCAACTACGAAAAATTGATTTTAGTCATTAATATTAATTAAGAAAGTGAAAAAAATTGATTTAATATTTTAAAAATAATAATATCTTATAAGTATCAACTCAATGTGACTAGCGCGATAATTATAAGTGTGCACTTGTAGCGCTGGGGTATAAATATAATTAAACTAAATAAAAATCGATACCAGTTAAATGTCTTTAGTAATAGTCTACCGTTGGCTAATATTTTTCAAGCAGCGCTTTTGCGCATCAGCTTGAGTTAGAGATTCTAAAATTAATGGCAGCTTGGGCATTGGCGTTACTTTGTTGCGTTACTTTGCTCGTTTGCAAAGTAATTTTTCGAGAATGGCCAGGTTCTTCTCGTGCTCTTTGATCTCTTCAGTGGTTGAAGCCGCTTACAAGTAATCCTTAATCTTCTTTGTTGGAATAGCTTGATCCTTTGTCCACTTCTTTTCCTATTTTTTGTGATTGTCTTCCCTCTTTCCTGGCGTGCCCCTTTCTCAGCTATTGTGATCCATCGTCATAGAGTAAGAATCTATATAGAGGCGCCAATTGCTCTGCCCGAACCTCTGCCCAACCTCTGCTAAGAGCCAATTCAAGGCCAAGTTTGAAGCTAACTTAGGTGCGAAGCAACAGCAATAGGGTTTACGATTAATTAGAAAACCAAAACAGTGAGCAAGAGCGGTGCAGAATGAGGTGGGAAAAAATTACAAGTTCGATTAAACTTTGAAAAAGAGGGTAAATAAGCTTTTTTCGCCTAGGTGGCATCATAGCCTCAATTTCGAAAGAGAGGGGCAGAGCCAATGGCGCCTCTATACATAATTACTCTATGCCATCGTTTGAACACACCTCTAGAGCTTCTTGTTGACTCGGTGAGTCCCTTCGCTCGACATCAGCAGCTTCGTCCAGTCCAACGTTGCTCATGCGAACCATTTACCGCGTTGGTGGACGGGGCGGATTGCCTCCCACACTACGTTGGCTGCTGCAGATGTCCGGTGCCTTTTTGACTCGGGCGTAGCCGGTGCTGGTCTTCGCAAGGGGAGCAACTGTTTTTTATTGAGTTTTATTGGATGGCTTATTTTGTTTTCCATTTATTTTATTATTATTTTCATATTTTTGTTTGTTGATGGCAACATTTAATAAAAAAAATCGGCTTTAAATAAAATAATGATTTTTGATGGAGCACGTAGTGCCCTTTTGATTGTCGTTTATTGACTGTATCTTAAATGTCTAAAACATAAATGGTCAAGCCTTAGACTGCGCAGCTGCAAATCGCTGCGACAACATAGCCGGACATGCCGACTCCGCACTTAGGCTGCCCATTGCATTCTTTTGTGGTCATATTACTCCGCACTCGAAATGCTGGGAACAATTGGATTTAATTAAATGCTACAATGTATTTAAAATATAAAGGGTACAGTGTGTACCCGATATTTGAGCATACTACATACTACCCCCTGTCTGTCTGATGGCTTCGATTTTCGATTATATCCCTTGGATATAAAGGGCATTGCGGAATAAGAGGTGCCGAAGTAAATGTTCCAAGTTCAATACCTGATATTGTAAGTGCGCTTCCCCATACCTTTGATTCGATCCATGTGATCCAGGTTCACCTTAAAAGAATTTAAGAAATTGAAGCTGTGCGATACTTCGGTAATACTGAGCTCTATAATTTCAACTTATCTTTGAATGGTGATTGCCTTAATCAAATGGAAGATAGAGAAGAGATACCTTTTATTCAAGAGCAGCTTCTTCGTTAACAATCTCATTTTCTATAAAATGACCAACAGGAAACAGATTCAAATCCATCAGGTCATGAAACCCTATTGGAAAACGATAATTCTTGTCTTCAGCGTATCGGTATTGCTCCTGGATAAGGTCGCACCGCAAAAAGTTTAGCCCTTGACGACGACGCAGAAGAACTCTTCTTCTGAACTATTTTTGCGGCGAAATATTCAAGGGGGATACGACCTATGCTAAAAAAGCCAGATCACAAATTAGATTTTTCGACCTACGCTGCTCGATAGCACCCAAAGTACTGTATATGTAAAAGCTTCGATTTTTCCAGAATTCCATTTTTTGCATTACGGAAAAATCAGGTACTGTAACTGCTGCAAATGTGAGGAATAATTCATTAGATTGTGTGTTCGTCACACCAAATTTATATGACGTGACTGCCCGTAGATCTGTAAGAAAGTACAGAACTCAAAGAATAACAGTGGGTTAATTTTAGAATTTCCTATTCTAGCGGTGGGTGGCTCGGTTGGTCTCGTCGTCGTCTCGCTAATTCCAATTGCTGCTGGTAGTCGCTGGGCTCTCCAGGACAACGCCTCTTGAAACCACAAATCGATCGACCGTCCTTCGTGCCAGGTTCTGCTCAGTCGGGCAAGGCACTCTGGGTCTAGGCAACTTTCCCCTCGAGTTACGGTTCCTCGTCGTAGGACTCGATCGCTTGACTCTGACGGACCCGCCAGGCGATGTGCCAGGGTGTGGTCGCGACAAAGTAAGAAACGATCCGCATTGACTTAGCCGTGTGATGCCCTCTGGACCTCAGCTACCTCTATCTCAATTCGTAGATCCCTGAAGTCCCGATCCCGATCGTCTCGACGTAGCGATCTTGTTCCTTGTAGGCTTCCCACGGCGCTGTTTACGATGTCTTGACTTGTTGTTCTTGTGCTGCTGGTTGACTTGGTTCTTTGCTAACTGACTGATCTTGTTGGATTGACTCCTAGAACTCTGCGGTCTTATATAGGGCATCCGGGAACCGTTACTCGTAGAGTAAAAGAGTATACTAGATTCGTCGGAAAGTATGTAACAGGCAGAAGGAAGCGTTTCCGACCCCATAAAGTATATATATTATTGATCAGGATCACTAGCCGAGTCGATCTAGCCATGTCCGTCTGTCCGTCTGTCCGTCTGTCTGTCCGCATGAACGCTGAGATCTCGAAAACTATGAGACCTAGGCTATTGAGATTTGGCGTGCAGATTCCTGAGCTTCTTACGCAGCGCAAGTAGTAGACTGTCACAAACTCCCACAAACCGCCCAAAACTGTGGCTCCAACAGTATTGATGCTAGAGTAAAAATTTAAATTGAAATGAATTGTTCTCATCAATACCTGTCGATTGACATAAAAAAAGTTTGCCACGCCCACTTTAACGCCCACAAACCGCCTACAAACTTCAAAAAATCGTAAGTAAGAACGCGGAAATCTCGGAAACTATCAAAGATAGAGAATTGGGATTTCAGATTTATATTCCGAAGCCTTGTACGCAGCGCAAGTTTGTTATTCGAATATGCCACACCCACTCTAACGCCCACAAACCGCCCAAGCCTGTGGCGCCCACAATTTTCATGCTAGATAAAAAATTTTAACTGAAATGTATTGGTCTCGTCAATACCACTTTTACGCCCACAAACCGCCCACAAACTTCAAAAAATCGTAGATACGAACGTGGATATCTCGGAAACTATAAAAGATACATAATTGGGATCTCAGATTTAGATTCCGTAGCCTTGTGCGCAGCGCAACTTTGGTACGCGAACATGCCACGCCCACTCTAACGCCCACAAACCGCCGAAACCTGTAGCGCCCACAATTTTCATGCTAGATACAAAATTTTAACTGAACTGTATTAGTCTCGTCAATACCTATCGATTGATTAAAAAAAAATTTGCCACGCCCACCCTAACGCCCATAACGCTTAAATCTGACTACCGCCGGTAGGTGGCGCATTTCAATCTCGCTTTGCTGCTTGCTTATCTCCATTTCCCTTTGGTCCCTTTAGCTAAGTAACGGGTATCTGATAGTCGAATAACTCGACTATAGCGTTCTTCCTTGTTTTAATTAGTTTTACAACCATAGGATACATCTTTCCCCAACATAATCGGACATGTTCCCCTAAGATTTATATATCAATCTTTAGATGTTTTGGTTGTGTGATATTTCTAACGTACACAGCAAACACATTAAAAATCAGAGTGTAATTTTTTACTTCGCATCGAAAGTCGTCTAGTGATCAAGAATTTTTGATCATTCTTAACAAAAGATTATAACTGCTTGTAGAATTTAATAACAACTAGTAACCAGCTACCATCTAGTGAACAACTTGTATACATTTACTAAACAACCGGGAATGTTCCCTAAAAAATGAACTGAGTCGTCATCCGGAGCGAATTCGTTGTCACTTTCAATTTCCTCAACTGCCTCCTTTGCCGCCTTTTCGTAGTTAGCTTTATCTTCTTTTGAGTCCTCTTGAACTACATTATTGAGTCGTTTCGTCGCTTGGCGGCGTTGCAGTCATTAGATTGACGTTTGCTGTACTCGCCAACGCTGCCTAAACTTAAAGGAGGAATCAATCTCCATAGGTTGTGGGGCCTGCGATTGGTTGTCCCTGTTAGTCTGCTCTTAAGAGTTGCCCTTTGGGCGCTTGGCAAAATGGGGGTTTCTATCCTGATTTTGGTCTTCTTTTTGTTGATTTCGGTACCTTGAGCCCGCTCTTCCACAGCCTTAGCGTAAGAGTTTGCAAACATGCTTCTCTCAATACTAGACTCTGCCTCTCTAGCCAGAGCCAGCGCAGAAGGGAGGTCTTTAGGCTGTGCTAGAAAGACGACGGATCTGAGAGATTTCTTTAAACCTAAAATAAAAGCATGCAAGGCGTTGGCTCTAACTTCTGAGTTGAGCAAATCGGCACCCTCTTGTTCGTGCGTCATGACAATTTTATTGGTTACTAGCGTGAGCTTTTTTGGACTTCGTCATAGTATGCATTAAAGACATGTCGCCTTGCCTGACCATTTCTAGCCCCTGTCTTAGTAAACGCAGAGACGTCTTGTCCGAGTAGGTGCAATCTAATCTTGCCAATATGGCATCAAAATTCAACACTGTGTTGTGTGAGACAAGTAAGGCTCCCGCTGTGCCTCTGATTTTGTTTTTAATGATGGCAACAGCTTGGTAGTGGGCACTGCTGCCGTTGTAAGGCTTAAACAACTCATATGCGTATATGGCTGATTGCCTCCAAGCTACATATTCATCCTGAGTGCCTGTGAACTCAGGGACTGACTTGATTATGTCTAGCGGAATGTCGCATCCGACATCTGGGCCTGTAACTGGGACTGCTGTTGCGACAGCGCCTGTCTAACAGCATTGTCAATAAGGGCTTGTATCTGATTGGGGTCCATGACGTTCTCTGAATGGGCACCTGCTAATGGTTGGTTAACCTCCAAACTGTCGTCCCTGTCTTATTCAACTTTAACGTCCCTGTAGGAACCTGTCCAACTCATTGGCTGTTGGCTGGCACTACACAAATATTTTATTGCCGATCGCAACTGATCGGTCGAATAGCGATCAGGATCACTAGCCGAGTCGATCTAGCCATGTCCGTCTGTCCGTCTGCCCGTCTGTCCGTCTGTCTGTCCGGATGAACGCTGAGATCTCGGAAACTATGAGACCTAGGCTATTGAGATTTGGCGTGCAGATTCCTGAGCTTCTTACGCAGCGCAAGTTTCAGTAGACTGCCACGCCCACTCTAACGCCCACAAACCGCCCAAAACTGTGGCTCCTACAGTTTTGATGCTAGAGTAAAAATTTAAATTGAAATGAATTGTTCTCATCAATACCTGTCGATTGACATAAAAAAAGTTTGCCACGCCCACTTTAATGCCCACAAGCCGCCTACAAACTTCAATAAATCGTAAGTAAGAACGCGGATATCTCGGAAACTATCAAAGATAGAGAATTGGGATTTCAGATTTATATTCCGAAGCCTTGTACGCAGCGCAAGTTTGTTATTCGAATATGCCACGCCCACTCTAACGCCCACAAACCGCCCAAGCCTTTGGCGCCCACAATTTTCATGCTAGATAAAAAATTTTAACTGAAATGTATTGGTCTCGTCAATACCTATCGATTGATAAAAGAAATGTTACCACGCCCACTCTAACGCCCATAACGCTTACGTCTGCCTACCGCCGGTAGGTGGCGCATTTCAACCTCGCTTTGCTCCTTGCATATCTCCATTTCCCTTTGGTCCCTTTGTGGCACGCAGGTGCGCCGTCCTGCTGCTGAGATGTGGCACTTCTTCTCCTGGTCCAAAGTCCACGGCAGAGTCCAAAGTCCGTTGTGATCCGTTTTTTTATTTTCCACATCGCCATCGAAGTCTCCACTCTCTCTCTCTCTCCAACCTCTAGATCTACAAAATCTCTTTCTCCAACCTCTCGTTCTCCAATCTTTTTCTCCAAATTCTCTTTCTCCAAACTGTCATCTTCGCCATGCCGTTACTACGCTAATTCGCCGCGTATCTGGTAGCCGGCAGGATACCATGTATAATTGCCGCTGCAATTTGTGGGGAGTTATTCAACTCCTCACATTCCCCCCTTTCTTCGGGAAACAAAATAAACTCCTTCCTGCTCTCCGGCTGTAACCCTCGTGTATCCTGTAGCATTTGAGTCCTAGCGACGCTCTCAATGACTCCCTCTTCGCTCCCTCGACGCTCCCTCGTTGCTTCATTGATGCCCCGCGACGATCACAGCTCTTTCCACAGTTTCACAGCGCCGGGTCTCTATAAAGTTGGCATTCCACCGCCACCTGCTCGTTGCGATGTTTCACCCTTTGCCGATACTTCCAGTATTTTCTTGTGCACATCGATCGCCGATATCGTCCAGTGACAACTGACTACCTACTACCTACTTATCGAGGCACCCCGATCCCTAAGCAGTTGTGAATTGGCGAAAATGGTTCTGTCCGTACAGTTTTCGTTTGATTTGTCTTTCTTCTCCATTTTTTTCCCCTCGGCACCTACAAGCATTTGTCGTGCGTTGTTCTTAATGTTAAGTACAATGGCCCCAGCGGTTTTAAATATTGTTTGGCCTTCGTTTGCAGCAGGGTTTTTCTGCCCGTGGTGAGTTGCACTTTTGGTTGAACCGGCATTTACTCCTCTTTCCTTCCACGGTTTGCCCGTGTTTTTTTCCGGTAACTGTTGGTGCAATGCATGTTTCTGTCTTGTGTGACCTGCTGGGTACGGTCAGGGTCAATGTAAAATCATGATCTTGCCCGTGTGCCGTATCCTGTTTATGTCTTTTCCGCCTGACGTGATCATGAATGGTTCTTAAAAATGTCCGACGCTGAATCCTGTTGCCTTGTGGTCTGGGTCAATGTAAAACCCTAGCCTATATTCTTTTGCATGGCGTATGGATGACTCTCGCTTCGACCTGATGCATAATCCTGCTATCGTGCGGACTGAATCTGCACTTATTATGTGTCCGCCGTATACTCGCCTGCGGTTTGTGTTGGTTGTTGCTCAAGCTCGCCAACGTAAACAGTCCTCTCTTTCTTTTTATGCCTGAAGCTTATTTTGCTTATCACCGGAGAGACGAAATCTACAACCTGGTAAGGACCGTCGTACCTCGGGGCAGTGAATACCTCGGCCGCTTTGGACAGGTCGTGTTTCCTGGCCCATTGCCTGCTCCTCAGATTGTAGTGTCTGGCTTGGTCCTGGGATGTCTTCTCCATATTTCGCCGCACAATCTCAAAGAACTCCCTCAGTTTGTCAGTGTTTTATTCCGGGGTCTCCGTAGTTCGTCAAGTGCCTAGAGTTTGCTCATCATATAGGCTGCTGGGAGGTCGCGGCTCCCTGCCTTGGGTAAGAAACGCCGGGGTATATCCGGTGGACTCCGATATGCCAGTGTTCACTGCCAGCATAATCTCCGGCCACTTCTCGTCCCAATTTCTCAGGTCCTGCCCTGCGAACTGCCCAATCATAGTCTTGTCGAATTCTCTTGTAGTGTGTAGGGTGCGGTGAATTGTTGTCTGATGCCCATCTCAGCCAGGAAACTATTAAATATGCGGCTCGTAAACTGCACTCCGTTGTCCGTTATGACCACCTTTGGGACCCCGTACCATGCGACTATGCGCTCCCTAAACGCCTTCTTAATTCGCCGTCCATTCCAAAAATCTATCTATCAGAACCAGCAGCATTTGGTTGCCGTGCTTATATTGTCCGACGGACCGACGAAGTCTGCGCATACCGTGGACCATGGTTCCTCCGACGGAGTCCAGGTACTTCTACTTCTGGGTCATTATCTTTTCATGTCCTTGGTCGGCCGCACCCTCCTGAAGTAATCGCCTCTTTAAGTCCTCGTAGCATATCTGGTAGTGGATGTCTTGACAAGGCGTCGTCCACCACATTTAGCTGACCGTTTCTGTTCGCTATCTCAAAGTCGTACTGTTGTAGCTCCAGGGCCCATCTGGCGATCCTTCCTGAAAGGCTTTTGGTCGGTTACTACCTTAAAGTAGTAAAGAGCCCAGAGGATCGCCAAGCACTCCTTCTCCGTTGTTGAATAGTTCTTTTCCGCGCCGTTCAGTGTTCGGCTCGAATAGGAGATTACTCTTTCGACCTTTTTGGTGGCCTGGGTCAGTATTGCTACGATGCCGTAGTCGCTGGCGACTGCTTGTAGGATGAAAGTTCTACTGAAGTCCGGGGATGCTAGCACCGGGTCTGCCACGACTCTTGCCATTACTTCCTCAAACACCATCTGGTGCTCTGGTGTCCACTCCCACTTGCTACCTTTGCGTAGCAGGTCATTTAAGGATTTGACGATTCTTGAAAAATCTAGTTCAAGTCGGCGGTACCACGACGCTACTCCTAGGTATTGCAGGAGTTCTTTGACGGTCGAGGGTGGTTCCAGCTCTGCGATGGCGGCTACTTTTTCCGGATCTGTTCCTATTCCCTCGCTAGTCACTCGATGTCCCAGGTACTGCAATTCTTTCTTAAAAAATTGTAATTTTTCGTATTCAGCCTAAGGTTTGCTTCCTTCAGACGACGGATGACTTCTTTTAGGTTTTCCTTCTGTTCTTCTAGCGTGCGACAGATCACTATTATGTCATCTTGGTAATCGAGGAGGTAAGGTGACATCTCAGGGCCAATTACTAGGTCCAAGTCCCGCTGAAATGTTGCCGACGCCGAGTGGAGTCCGAACGGCACTGCTCTTCACTGGATTGGACCTTTTCCTGGTAATGTGAAAGCCGGGTATTGCCAGCTATATTCTTCTAGTGGGATCTGCCAGTATCCATTCTTTAGGTCCAAGCTGCTGATGTACCGCGCTTCTCTTAGATGATTTAGGATGTAGTTTATGTGGGGCATTGGGAAAGCATCCTTTGCCGACTTCGCGTTGATCTGTCTGAAGTCGACGCACAGTCTCCACTTGCCGGTCTTCTTTTTCAACATCACGATGGGGAAGCTGTATGTGAAGAAGCTCGTCCACCTTTGCGTTGAGTTCCGCTTGAATTAGCCTGCTCGATTAGCCTGCCAGTTAGTGTGGAGAGGTTGCATTGTGCGACCCCCGCTCGCCTCTCTGCGTCTAAGGTCGGTGGCGATTTCCCGATCGTTGGCAGCAATCGACGCTCCTAACCCCCACCTTGCCGCATACCGTTCAGAATAACAGCCGTTGGTTTCGACATTCTAAAGCACAGAGTCCGTTCCCACCACATCTTCGACAGGCCTTCTGCGGGTCTGTAATATGGGTTGGATCCACAAGGTATTGCTTGGCTGTCTCTTTTGCTGTTGGGGTGGCGTCCATTGGGTTCCGTGTGTTGCGCCTGTTGCCGTGGGACTCGATGTGGTGGTGACTATTGGTCACTTCCCCGTGTTTCCTGGTTGTCTATCTCTTCGCATCTCCTGCATGTGACCTGCGTTGGTGGTGCCGACTTGGACTTGGACGAGAACTTGATCTCCTGTGCCGACACTTTTTCAAGTTTCTCGTACTCATCGGCTAAGATCATTAGCGTATCCAGGTCCGACACTTTGTACGCTCTTAGGAAGATCCTTAGACTCGGGGTGCAGTTATCCTTAATGATCCTTAAGGTCTCTTTCGTAGAGTAACTAAGTGGCCACACCATTGTCAGCGTGTCGATCATGTAGTCCTTGAAAGACTCGTTGAAGCCCTGCTTTCGTTGCCTGACCTGATCCTGACCTCTCGGCAGAAAATAGGCGCAGAAGCGTTTTATGAACTCCGCGCAGGTTCTCCACTGCTTGTTGTTGGCAATGAGCCACTTCAAAGCCCTTCCCTTCAGCAATTCCGGCATCGCTCGGGGGATCATGTCTGAGTCCAAGCCGGACTCCAGGAACTGAAATGGTTTTTCCACCCCGTCGTACCTGAACGACCTCTCGCGGACTTGTTAAGCGACCTTTGCATAGTCTGACTGCCTTGGTCTCGAGATCAGCGCTGCTGTTTTCCTTTCCTGGCTTAATTCTCTCCTGTGGGCCTCCTTTTGCAAGTTGTCAATGCTTTGGCTTGCCACTAGGTTGTCCCCATCAGCGTTCGTTAACGTGATGCTTGGGCCGGCTCTGATTTGGTATGCTGCTTCCAGCTCGGCCCAGATATCGACAAGTTGAGGGTCATTCTCCGTTTCTAAATAATATTCCGACAATGCCTTTCTCATGTCGTCCAATCTGCCATCCAGGGCGGCATTAAGCCTCTGTGCGGCATGGGCGAAGTCCTCCTTCTTGAGGCAGTAAGTCCATTTCTTTTCCACTCTGGTTCTGTTTTCTCACTGTTGGCACCATCAAGTTGGGCGCCAGATGTAACGAACTGATTTTATTGGTCTGCTCGCTACGAGATTCTTGCGGCTAGCTCAGTAGTTTGTGTATTCGTCCCACCACATTTATTCGACGTTACTGCCCGTAGATCAGTGAAAAAGCACAGAATTCAAAGAATAACAGTGGGTTTATTTTCGTATTACTTATTACAGCGGTGGGTGGATCGGTTGGACTCGGTGTCGACTCGCGCTGATTCCAATGGGTGCTGATACTGCTCGTCTCGGCTCGTCGACGCGTTGACTCGGTGATCGCTGACCCCTTCCTGTATCTCGGCATACTTGCAGTGTCCCTCGCCGATGCCCCCTCGCCGACGCGTTGACTAGAGGCCGCTTGTCGCGCCTTGGACTCGCAGAGAGATCGACCTTGCGGGCTTCGGGAAGCGTCACGGTTCTCAGTCTAGGGTGAACAGGTGCCTTGCTCTCCAGGGCAACGCCTTTCGAGACAATGACCGAATGTCCCTTGCTCTGCCCGAACGTCCCCACTAGGGTCTTGCTCAGTTTGCGCTAACAGTCAAGGCTAACACCAGGAATCTGCCTTGCGGTCCATTTCACTTTACGCCTAGCGCAGACCAACGTTCCACTCCAGCCTCACCCTTTTGCTTGACGTCCATGACGTTCCTGCGCTCCTCAATGAGCTCTCCGCGGCGATCGTGACGTGGTTGCCGGTGATATCTACTGCGCGTCCTTTCTAGCTGGTGGTGTGTTTCTCTGGCACTCGGGGCCTCGGTCGGTTGCTGTTCAGGGACTTTACCGGTAATCGCAGAGCTCTCCAGGACAACGCCTCTTGAAACCACAAATCGATCGACCGCTCGTCCTTCGTGCCAGGTCCTGCTTAGTCGGGTAAGGCACTCTGGGTCTAGGCAACTTTCCCCTCGAGCTCCTTGAAGTCCCGATCCCGATCTTGTTTCTTGTAGGCTTCCCACGGCGCTGCTTACCATGACTTGACTTGTTGTTCTTGTGCTGCTGGTTGACTTGGTTCTTTGCTAACTGACTGATCTTGTTGGATTGACTACCAGAACTCTGCGGTCTTATATAGGGCATCCGGGAACCGTTATTTTTCTTTTGCGCACGGCCCGCTGGTACTCTCCACTCCAGGTCCAATGTCCACGGATCCAGTTTAGCCTCTTTGTCCTAGACTCACGGCTACCACCTGGAGTCCGATGTCTTGGCGCTATCCCTTTGTGGCACGCAGGTGCGCCGTCCTGCTGCTGAGATGTGGCACTTCTTCTCCTGGTCCAAAGTCCACGGCAGAGTCCAAAGTCCGTTGTGATCCTTTTTTAATTTTCCACATCGCCATCGAAGTCTCCACTCTCTCTCTCTCCAACCTCTAGATCTACAAAATCTCTTTCTCCAACCTCTCGTTCTCCAAACTTTTTCTCCAAATTCTCTTTCTCCAAACTGTCATTATCGCCATGCCGTTACTACGCTAATTCGCCGCGTATCTGGTAGCCGGCAAAATACCATGTATAATTGCCACTGCAATTTGTGGGGAGTTATTCAACTCCTCACATTCCCCCCTTTTTTCGGGAAACAAAATAAACTCGTTCCTGCTCTCCGGCTGTAACCCTCGTGTATCCTGTAGCATTTGAGTCCTAGCGACGCTCTCAATGACTCCCTCTTCGCTCCCTCGACGCTCCCTCGTTGCTTCATTGATGCCCCGCGACGATCACAGCTCTATCCACAAGTTGGCATTCCCTTTCGCCACCTGCTCGTTGCGATGTTTCACCCTTTGCCGATGCTTCCAGTATTTTCTTGTGCATATCGATCGCCGATATCGTCCAGTGACAACTGACCGCCTACTAATCGAGGCACCCCGATCCCTAGGCAGTTGTGAATTGGCGAAAATGGTTCTATCCGTACAGTTTTCGTTTGATTTGTCTTTCTTCTCCATTTTTTTCCCCTCGGCACCTACAAGCATTTGTCGTGCGTTGTTCTTAATGTTAAGTACAATGGCCCCAGCGGTTTTAAATATTTTTTGGCCTTCGTTTGCAGCAGGGTTTTTCTGCCCGTGGTGAGTTGCACTTTTGGTTGAACCGGCATTTACTCCTCTTTCCTTCCACGGTTTGCCCGTGTTTTTTTCCGGTAACTGTTGGTGCAATGCATGTTTCTGTCTTGTGTGACCTGCTGGGTACGGTCAGGGTCAATGTAAAATCATGATCTTGCCCGTGTGCCGTATCCTGTTTATGTCTTTTCCGCCTGACGTGATCATGAATGGTTCTTAAAAATGCCCGACGCTGAATCCTGTTGCCTTGTGGTCTGGGTCAATGTAAAACCCTAGCCTATATTCTTTTGCATGGCGTATGGATGACTCTCGCTTCGACCTGATGCATAATCCTGCTATCGTGCGGACTGGATCTGCACTTATTATGTGTCCGCCGTATACTCGCCTGCGGTTTGAGTTGGTTGTTGCTCAAGCTCGCCAACGTAAACAGTCCTCTCTTTCTTTTTATGCCTGAAGCTTATTTTGCTTATCACCGGAGAGACGAAATCTACAACCTGGTAAGGACCATCGTACCTCGGGGCAGTGAATACCTCGGCCGCTTTGGACAGGTCGTGTTTCCTGGCCCATTGCCTGCTCCTCAGATTGTAGTGTCTGGCTTGGTCCTGGGATGTCTTCTCCATATTTCGCCGCACAATCTCAAAGAACTCCCTCAGTTTGTCAGTGTTTTATTCCGGGGTCTCCGTAGTTCGTCAAGTGCCTAGAGTTTGCTCATCATATAGGCTGCTGGGAGGTCGCGGCTCCCTGCCTTGGGTAAGAAACGCCGGGGTATATCCGGTGGACTCCGATATGCCAGTGTTCACTGCCAGCATAATCTCCGGCCACTTCTCGTCCCAAATTCTCAGGTCCTGCCCTGCGAACTGCCCAATCATAGTCTTGTCGAATTCTCTTGTAGTGTGTAGGGTGCGGTGAATTGTTGTCTGATGCCCATCTCAGCCAGGAAACTATTAAATATGCGGCTCGTAAACTGCACTCCGTTGTCCGTTATGACCACCTTTGGGACCCCGTACCATGCGACTATGCGCTCCCTAAACGCCTTCTTAATTCGCCGTCCATTCCAAAAATCTATCTATTGTCCGACGGTCCGACGAAGTCTGCGCATACCGTGGACCATGGTTCCTCCGACGGAGTCCAGGTACTTCTACTTCTGGGTCATTATCTTTTCATGTCCTTGGTCGGCCGCACCCTCCTGAAGTAATCGCCTCTTTAAGTCCTCGTAGCATATCTGGTAGTGGATGTCTTGACAAGGCGTCGTCCACCACATTTAGCTGACCGTTTCTGTACGCTATCTCAAAGTCGTACTGTTGTAGCTCCAGGGCCCATCTGGCGATCCTTCCTGAAAGGCTTTTGATGCTGTTGAGCTACTTTAGGGCCATGTGGTCGGTTACTACCTTAAAGTAGTAAAGAGCCCAGAGGATCGCCAAGCACTCCTTCTCCGTTGTTGAATAGTTCTTTTCCGCGCCGTTCAGTGTTCGGCTCGAATAGGAGATTACTCTTTCGACCTTTTTGGTGTCCTGGGTCAGTATTGCTACGATGCCGTAGTCGCTGGCGTCTGCTTGTAGGATGAAAGTTCTACTGAAGTCCGGGTATGCTAGCACCGGGTCTGCCACGACTCTTGCCATTACTTCCTCAAACACCATCTGGTGCTCTGGTGTCCACTCCCACTTGCTACCTTTGCGTAGCAGGTCATTTAAGGATTTGACGATTCTTGAAAAATCTGGTTCAAGTCGGCGGTACCACGACGCTACTCCTAGGTATTGCTGGAGTTCTTTGACGGTCGAGGGTGGTTCCAGCTCTGCGATGGCGGCTACTTTTTCCGGATCTGTTCCTATTCCCTCGCTAGTCACTCGATGTCCCAGGTACTGCAATTCTTTCTTAAAAAATTGTAATTTTTCGTATTCAGCCTAAGGTTTGCTTCCTTCAGACGCCGGATGACTTCTTCTAAGTTTTCCTTCTGTTCTTCTAGCGTGTGACAGATCACTATTATGTCATCTTGGTAATCGAGGAGGTAAGGTGACATCTCAGGGCCAATTACTAGGTCCAAAACCCGCTGAAATGTTGCCGACGCCGAGTGGAGTCCTAACGGCACTGCTCTTCACTGGATTGGACCTTTGCCTGGTAATGTGAAAGCCGGGTATTGCCAGCTATTTTCTTCTAGTGGGATCTGCCAGTATCCATTCTTTAGGTCCAAGCTGCTGATGTACCGCGCTTCTCTTAGATGATTTAGGATGTAGTTTATGTGGGGCATTGGGAAAGCATCTTTCGCCGACTTCGCGTTGATCTGTCTGAAGTCGACGCACAGTCTCCACTTGCCGGTCTTCTTTTTCAACATCACGATGGGGAAGCTGTATGTGAAGAAGCTCGTCCACCTTTGCGTTGAGTTCCGCTTGAATTTTTGTGTTCATTACAGCTGCGCACAACTGCTGCTCCTTCTCGATTAGCCTGCCAGTTAGTGTGGAGAGGTAGCACTGTGCGACCCCCGCTCGCCTCTCTGCGTCTAAGGTCGGTGGCGATTTCCCGATCGTTGGCAGCAATCGACGCTCCTGACCCACACCTTGCCGCATACCCTTCAGAATAACAGCCGTTGGTTTCGACATTCTAAAGCACAGAGTCCGTTCCCACCACATCTTCGACAGGCCTTCTGCGGGTCTGTAATATGGGTTGGATCCACAAGGTATTGCTTGGCTGTCTCTTTTGCTATTGGGGTGGTGTCCATTGGGTTCCGTGTGTTGCGCCTGTTGCCGTGGGACTCTATGTGGTGGTGACTATTGGTCGCTTCCCCGTGTTTCCTGGTTGTCTGTCTCTTCGCATCTCCTGCATGTGACCTGCGTTGGTGGTGCCGACTTGGACTTGGACGAGAACTTGATCTCCTGTGCCGACACTTTTTCAAGTTTCTCGTACTCATCGGCTAAGATCATTAGCGTATCCAGGTCCGACACTTTGTACGCTCTTAGGAAGATCCTTAGGCTCGGGGTGCAGTGTTGTGTGAAACTCCTTGTGTTGGAAATGTTAATAATCTTTATCCATTTATTGAGAACACATCCTTTTGAGTAGTTTTATTATATTCTTTATTTATTTGGTTTGCATGATTGGGGCAGCGTTAATGCCGCTTCCAACGTCAAGTTGTTTCTGATTTTTACAATTTGCCTTAGGATCTAAGTAAGCCTAATTCTGGTTGCTGCGCTGCTTACAGTTGGGCGGCAGAGAGATGGCTATGTATATCTTATGTATATAAAGTGTATTTAATTATGCTCTCTTTGGCTGGAGCGCGAGGGCATGTGTATGTACTTGAGTTTGGCTGCGGCCGGCGTGTGCAACAGAATGCTGACACTTGCACTTTCTTTAAGCGCGCCGATCGACTCATGTTTCGGCCACTTAGGGTTTTTGACCGAGCCTTTTGTTTATAAAAACAATGCAACAAAGTGTTACAGTGTGTTTGTTTCAAGTACTCTTGGTACAGTAGATATTTGATATAAGTGCATACTACATCTCCCTCGTTTTGAAAAATAACGTAATATTATGAAGTTATTTTGTTAATATATTTTACTTAAAGGAATATTTATTTTGTTTTTTTGTTTTTAATCTTTTTTTTTTTTTAAATTTTTTATTTATTTTTTTTTAAAGAGAATGGAATTGGGAATAATATACGTATTAAAAGAAGAAGTATTTTTAAACATGGAGTGTAAAAGTATTTCTAAACATGGTTACACTCATAAGTATTTCTAAACATGGCCATGTTAAATGCAATTATGAAATAAACATTTTTAATCTATCTTTATGTACTATTTGTTTTTTATTTTTGTTATTTATTATAGTTATGTTATCTCTATCTCCTATTTGTTCTACCCTATAAGGACCTGTATATTTCGAATCTAACTTATGTCCTGTTTCATTTTTCAATAAAACCTGATCTCCTATTTTTAAATCGAAATCTAAACTAGTTTTGTCGTAACTAATTTTCTGTTTCAGCTTATGAGATTCTAGCATTAGTCTAGCTCTCTTAATTGCCTGTTCTAATCTAAATTTGGATTCCTTAGCATAATCTTCAATATTATAAAGGGGTTTTATTTTATCTATGCTATTAAAGTGTTTTGGTAGATTTGAAGTTTTACCGAAAACTAGCTCATATGGACAATAGTCATGTGCCATAGATGGGGTTGTATTAAAACAATATACGAAGTATCGTAGCCATACATCCCAATCTGTTTTGTCAACTGAGATGTATGAACGAATGAACTCATTTAGTGTTCTGTGGTTTCGCTCCACGGTACCTACTGTCTGGTGGTGGTGTGCAGTTGAAGTTATGTTTTTAATATGTAAGTATTTACATAGATCTTCAATAATTGAATTTTTATATTCTGTTCCCATGTCCGTAATGAACGTCTTCATTGGACCGTACTTTAGAATAAAATCTTCAAATATAGGTTTTGCTACTGTATTTGCACTTTTATTTGGTATAGGTATAGCTACTAGGTATTTGGTTAAATCGCAGATGAGTGTTACTGCGTATTCGTTTCCATTATTCGATTTTGGAAGTGGACCAATAGTATCTACAATTACTCTATCAAAAGCTCGTTGTGGAGTTTCGGTTATAGTTAGTGGGGTCTTAGTATGTTTAGTCGTTTTCGACTTTTGGCATTTAGGACATATCTTTATGTACTCTTTTATGTCTTTGGACATATTTTTCCAGTAATAGTGTCTCTGGACCTTGGCCAAGGTTTTTGTAATGCCTGTATGACCACCTTGTATTGGATCATCATGGAATGTAGACAATATAGCTTCTTTTCCTTTATTATGTTTTATTACGGTCACCAGGTTGAGTAGCGCTACTCTCAATGATTTCAATATTTTATTGCCCATAATTTTAAAATTATCAATTGAAACAAGTTCAAAGATATTTTCCCACGGTGCCACTTTGAGTTGGCTGACTTTGTGAATACCGGCCTGCTTTTCAAGCCTTTGAAAGAATTGACCTAAGTCAATGGTTCCATTAGTATACAAATCGCTTACATCATAACTTGCTGTAATTTTCTTTCCGTGCTTAAATAAACACATTTTATTATTTACATGCAAGGTCACTACTTTACGTACTTCATCATTGTTTATGACTTCATATACGTTGGGCTTTGAAGCTTTTTCTATAGGTTGCTTATGCAATTCCATTTGATCTTTTCCTGCGCAGGATTTCTGTCTACTTTGGTTTCTGGTAGTGACTTTCAGAATTTTATTACTTGTTTGTATATTTGTTAGGTCTGTGATTGTTATTCTGGAGAGCGCATCGGCTACATAGTTGTCTTTACCCTTTAGATACTCTACCGTAAAATTATATTCCTCTAATTCAAGTCTCATTCGTGTTAGTTTGGAACTTGGATTTACCATTGAAAATAAGTATGTCAGTGCTCTATGGTCTGTTTTGACAGTGAAGTGTCTACCATAAATATATGGTCTGAAGTGTGTTATTGCCCAATGAATGGCTGCTAATTCTTGTTCTGTGGTGCTCTTGTTGCTTTCACCTTTCGTAAAGGATCTTGATGCGTATGCCACTGGAAGCTGTAGTCCATTTTTGTTTTGAGTTAGGACTGCTCCACAAGCGTATTTGCTAGCATCTGTGATTATGCAAAATTCTTTGCTAAAATCTGGATATTGCAACAGAGTAGGATTTATTAATGCTGATTTAAGATGTTCGAAGGCGTTTTGACATTGTGTTGTCCATTCGAATTTTACATCTTTCTTACATAATCTTGTTATGTGACGGGAGTATTCAGCAAAATTCTTTATAAAACGTCGGTAATAATTGCAAAATGCAACGAATCTTCTAGTGCCGTCCGCATCATGTGGGACTGGATAATTTTGAATGACGTCGTATTTTTTGTCGTCGGGCAAGATTCCTTTATCTGTGCATTTATGTCCTAAGAAAGTGACTTCATGCATGAAAAATGAACATTTTTCAGGATGTAACTTCAGGTTGTGTTTCCTACATTTCTCGAAAACATCAGTTAAGTTCTTGAGCATATGTTTTTCGGAACAACCTATGACTATTAAGTCATCCATATAAAGAAATGCTTGCGAAGGTTCTAATCCAGAGAAAGCTATAGTCATCATTCTTTGAAAAGAGTTTGGCGCTATTTTTAAACCGAATGGTAATCGCGTGAAGCGGTACGAACCATTGTTTGTTGAAAAAGATGTTATATCCCGTGAACTTTTTTCCAGTTCAATTTGATGGAAACCTGACATTAAGTCAAGGCATGAGAAGTATTTTGCTCTACCTAGTTGATCTAAAATATCATCGATTCTAGGCAGTGGAAATTTATCAGACAAGAGTTTTTTATTAATTTGACGATAGTCAATTACTTATCGCCATTTTTTATTTTCCGTATTTGGAAGTGACTTTTTTGGTACTAACAGAAGTGGGCTATTATAAGGTGATACAGAGGGTTCCACTATTTCATTGTTTTCACTTGTTTTTGAATTTCGTCTTGTTGACTATGAGGATTTCTATAATTTTTTATATATACGGGTTCAGCATCAATTAATCTCAGCTTTTGTTTATAAAAATTATTGGTAGTGATCGATTCGGTTTCTAGTCCGAACACATCACTATACTGGGTGCATAATGCTGTAAGTTGTTTATTGAATTGAGGCGGGAAGTATTTTGTAAGTTGGGATAATACAATTTTTTGTCTGTCTTCTAAGTTCGTTTTTACTATGTCGTAGTTTGAAAGTGGTTCATGATGAATGTTTTTGATATAGACTACTTGATCTGTGTTTGTAGTATTTAGTAATCTTATATATGCATTTTGGACTGTTGCTATGGTATTTGCGATATAGATACCATGCTGAATTTCTTGATTCGGAATTAATACACTGTCTTCTTCTGAATTTATTTCGATTTTTCGGACGACTTGGGATCTTGCTGGCAGAATTAGGGAGTTGTTGCCTGAACTGTATGCTATTGGAACATAAATTGGATATTTTAGGTTATTTGGTCTTATTATAAGCCAGTCTTCAGACGGCTTGAAGTCTAACTGACAGTTGTATCTTTTGATAAAATCGATTCCTAGTATTCCATCACATGGAATAGCGAATTGCATATTTACGATATGGAAATCATGTTGAATTATGTACTTAGAAGTTTGAATTTCAATAGAAGTTAAGCCTTTAGATTTTGTAACTTCCTGACTTATACCCTGTATGTTTATGATGTGATTATCTTGAATGTTTTGAAAATTATCAGAATTTTCCTTCAATAAGGATATTTCCGCACCTGTGTCTAGTAAGAGAACTAATTCTTTTCCTGTTGCTACGTTCGTGAAAGTGACAAATGTATTTTGACTGAGATTTAAAGTGTGAATTTTGATGTTGTTTACTGTCGTGTATCTAAAGGTGTTTGGTAGTTTCCCGAATTTGTTTGCGCCACTCTAACATTGTTATTGTGGTTGTTGTTTCCCCCACGGCTGTTTCCGCCGCTGGTGTTTCCACCACGGTTGTTATACCCGTTACTCGTAGAGTAAAAGGGTATACTAGATTCGTCGGAAAGTATGTAACAGGCAGAAGGAAGCGTTTCCGACCCCATAAAGTATATATATTCTTGATCAGGATCACTAGCCGAGTCGATCTAGCCATGTCCGTCTGTCCGTCTGTCCGTCTGTCCGTCTGTCTGTCCGGATGAACGCTGAGATCTTGGAAACTATGAGAGCTAGGCTATTGAGATTTGGCGAGCAGATTCCTGAGCTTCTTACGCAGCGCAAGTTTGTTTCAGTAGAGTGCCACGCCCACTCTAACGCCCACAAACCGCCCAAAACTGTGGCTTCTACAGTTTTGATGCTAGAGTAAAAATTTAAACTGAAATGAATTGTTCATAGCAATACCTATCGATTGACCCAAAAAAAAGTTTGCCACGCCCACTTGGACGCCCACAAACCGCCCACAAACTTCAAAAAATCGTAAATATGAACGCGGATATCTCGGAAACTATCAAAGATAGAGTATTGGGATTTCAGATTTAGATTCCGAAGCTTTGTACGCAGCGCAGGTTTGTTATGCGAATATGCCACGCCCACTCTACCGCCCACAAACCGCCCAAGCCTGTGGCGCTCAAAATTTTTATGCTAGATAAAAAATTTTAACTGAAATGTATTGGTCTCGTCAATACCTATCGATTGATCCAAAAAAATTTGCCACGCCTACCCTAACGCCCACAATGCTTAAATCTGTCTTCCGCCGGTAGGTGGCGCATTTAAATCTCGCTTTGCTGCTTGCATATCTCCATTTACCTTTGGTCCCTTTAGCTGAGTAACGGGTATCTGATAGTCGAGGTACTCGACTATAGCGTTCTTCCTTGTTATTTCTGTTATAATTGTTATTTTGGTTATTTCTGTAATAACCATTGTTATACCCGTTACTCGTAGAGTAAAAGGGTATACTAGATTCGTCGGAAAGTATGTAACAGGCAGAAGGAAGCGTTTCCGACCCCATAAAGTATATATATTCTTGATCAGGATCACTAGCCGAGTCGATCTAGCCATGTCCGTCTGTCCGTCTGTCCGTCTGTCCGTCTGTCCGTCTGTCCGTATGAACGCTGAGATCTTGGAAACTATAAGAGCTACAATACTGGGATTAGGCATGCAGATTCCTGAGATTCCTGCGCAGCGCAAGTTTGTTTCAAAAGAGTGCCACGCCCACTCTAACGCCCACAAACCGCCCAAAACTGTGGCTCCTACAGTTTTGATGCTAGAACAAAAATTTTAACTGAAATGTATTGTTCTCATCAATACCTACCGACTGACCTAAAAAAAAGTTTGCCACGCCCACTTTAACGCCCACAAACCGCCCACAAACTTCAAAAAATCGTAAATATGAACGCGGATATCTCGGAAAATATCAAAGATAGAGAAACGAGTTTTCAGATTTAGATTCCGTAGGCTTGAGCGCAGCGCAAGTTTATTACGCGAATATGCCACGCCCACTCCAACGCCCACAAACCGCCCAAGTCTGTGGCGCCCACAATTTTCATGGTAGATAAAAAATTTAAACTGAAATGTATTGGTCTCGTCAATACCTATCGATTGATTTAAAAAAAAGTTTGCCACGCCCACTCTAACGCCCACAAACCGCCCAAGCCTGTGGCGCCCACAATTTTCGTGCTAGATAAAAAATTTTAACTTAAATGTATTGGTCTCGTCAATACCTATCGATTGATTTAAAAAAAACTTTGCCACGCCCACTCTAATGCCCACAACGCTTAAATTTGTCTACCGCCGGTAGGTGGCGCATTTGCTGCTTGCATATCTCCATTTTCCTTTGGTCCCTTTAGCTGAGTAACGGGTATCTGATAGTCGAGGTACTCGACTATAGCGTTCTTCCTTGTTTTGATTATATCCGTTATTCTGATAATATCTGGTATTGTTATAATTACCTCGATTATTACCTCGATTATTACCTCGTCCGCGATTTCCACCGCGCTGCGGGTAATTTTTGTAATATAGGACAGTGTTTGGCTGTCCGGTTGCTTCTGTGCAACTGCTTACAAATTTGGATATGGCTTCATTCATTGTATTGAAGGTACCGGCTTGCATTATAATTTTTACCTTATCTATTTGGCAATTTTTAGTCATTGCTTTCACTGTATGCCGAGTGCAATAACGTCTGGCTAACTCTAGGGATAAGCCATCTGTTATAAATGCACCTTCTAAGGATTTCGTCATCTGCTCAACCTCTTGTGTGTACTGGTTGGGAGTTTTATTGCGTTGTTGTAGGCTCATCAGTTTTGCTGACAACACTTCTACAGATTCGCCTTTGACGTTGTTTTTATACCCGTTACTCGTAGAGTAAAAGGGTATACTAGATTCGTCGGAAAGTATGTAACAGGCAGAAGGAAGCGTTTCCGACCCCATAAAGTATATATATTCTTGATCAGGATCACTAGCCGAGTCGATCTAGCCATGTCCGTCTGTCCGTCTGTCCGTCTGTCCGTCTGTCTGTCTGTCCGGATGAACGCTGAGATTTTGGAAACTATAAAAGCAAGGCTATTGAGATTTGGCGTGCAGATTCCTGAGCTTCTTACGCAGCGCAAGTTTGTTTCAGTAGAGTGCCACGCCCACTCTAACGCCCACAAACCGCCCAAAACTGTGGCTCCTACAGTTTTGATGCTAGAGTAAAAATTTAAACTGAAATGAATTGTTCTCATCAATACCTATCGATTGACCCAAAAAAAATTTGCCACGCCCACTTAAACGCCCACAAACCGCCCACAAACTTCAAAAAATCGTTAGTATGAACGCGGATATCTCGGAAACTATCAAAGATAGAGTACTGGGATTTATTATTTAGATTCCGTAGCCTTGTACGCAGCGCAAGTTTGTTATGCGAATATGCCACGCCCACTCTAACGCCCACAAACCGCCCAAGCCTGTGGCACCCACAATTTTTATGCTAGATAAAAAATTTTAACTGAAATGTATTGGTCTCGTCAATACCTATCGATTGATCCAAAAAAAATGTTGCCACGCCCACTCTAACGCCCATCACGCTTAAATCTGTAAGCCGCCGGTAGGTGGCGCATTGTAATCTCGCTTTGCTGCTTGCATATCTCCATTTCCCTTTGGTCCCTTTAGCTGAGTAACGGGTATCTGATAGTCGAGGTACTCGACTATAGCGTTCTCCCTTGTTTAATCTGGAAATGACTTCAGCTATTGTTGTTTCATCTCCGATTAGATTTCTGGCGACACCTTTTAGCTTTGTTTTTATAATTGAAACTGCTAATTGTTCGTGTTCGCCTTTTATTGATTCTATTATTTCTAATGCATCCATAAAACTTGTTAAGTTTTCAGATTTACCATCGAAAACTGGTATAAGTTTGGATGCTGTGTTAATGAAATCAATATTAGATTGTGCCATTGTGATATTGTTTCTTATTTTATTTTCTATTAAGGAATTATCATCAGAATCTGTAGAATTATCCAGATCTGACATTAAAACAGCTGGAATAGTAAGATTATTTAAATCTTGCTCTTCTATTTCTTCTATTTGGTCACTGTCAGTTTGTTTTGTTGATTTCGATTCATCACCAGTTTCAACTGCTAGGGAGGTGTTAAGTATAGTTGGTACCGATATGTCCAACTCAAACTTTTGTTTAATTGATATTAAATTATATCGTAGTCTGATCAAAAATTTTGATACTTGGGACCAATGATCTTGATTTAATTTTTCCTTCTGGCCATATATTAGTATTCGTGCTTCATTAAAGCATTTTACTAGAATTTCCACATGTTTTTTAATGGTATTCTTTTGAATTGGCCTGTTTTGAGTAAGTGACTTATATGATTTGTCAAAGTCAACTTTTTTGTTATTTAGCTGCTTATATAATTCATTCCATTCCATTATATTGTGGAGATGAATTATTTCTTGAAGACCATCATTACTATTGTTTTACCTAGTATTGGGTGTTCGTCTACTACTGATCTAACCTGTACCCCTGGGATGGTTGATAGGACAATTGCCTTTTGGGTGCTTGTGCAATGAATTAGTGGAGAGGCATCTAAATTAAATGTTTCAATGTATAAGTTTTCTAACTCGTAAATGCTTACTGAAGTTGGTGCAACTAATTGCAGAATTCTTTCTTTAAAATAGATGTCCCTATCAAATGTGTTTGCAATTGCTTTTAGCGTAGCCATTTTTAATTAATTTGTTTTTATTTATTTATTTGTTTTTTATTCCATTTTCTTTAACTTTTTAAAAATTTAAATACAGCAATATTTTTATAATAATGTTGTTTGTGCCAAAATGTTTAAATTTTGTCCAGATCATTTGCCTGGCTCATATATTTTTTTTTTAGACATTTATTGTGCAATTTATAAAGTTTATAGAAACAGTTTGCGCACATTATTACAACAATTATTATAAGCAATGTATGAATTAATTCTAAGTCTATGGGGTTTGATTCTACCTTATTAATAACATTTGCAGTGGAATCCACTGTTTTTGTATCTGTTAAACCCATCTTTGGGGTTGGTATTCTTAATATATATCTTGGTCTGTCAAATTCTTTTGATTTTTGAATCAATTCGTAAATGTTGTTAATGTTATTCATAAACAACTAGTTTAATATTATTAATTTTGATTTTACTTTTTTTTGTTTTTGACCAATTATTATCATATTTTACATATAATTTCCTGCCTATTTTGTGTATGGTTTTCAGGCCATACTCTAATCGGGCAACTTTTATGTCGCTCAATTTTTACAATTGTTTTTATAAAGTAAATGAAAAAATATGCATCGCAGTGCAATTAAAAAAATTTTTGCAACGCAAAGATAAAAAAATTATGCGCTCTTGGTAGCGCTGTCGGTTCACACTTCCTTATTACCGGTGCTGGCTGCACAGGTGTACTTCATGGTGGGGCACCGGTGCTGGTTACACAGGTGTACTCGCAGAACGGGGAGCACAGTGGTCCCTCGCAGTCATCTGGGCACGTCTTCTTTAGTTTTGGGATGGCAACTTTTCCTGGAGGAGGCAATGTGTTTTTATTTTTTGAAATATTTTGGATTACAGGGTAGGTGGATGTGGGTGTAGCTGTGGTCTGATTTTTTCGTTCTGATAGCAAATTTTTTAGGTATTCGACTTCGGCATGTATTTTTACCGAGTCGTTCCACTGTATTGCTTTGCCGCTGTTGAGCAGCTTCAGTACCACTTCTTTTGGCACACATCACACTCTACTCACTGCGTTTCTTCTCTTGTTCTTGTTGTTGCTGCCGTTTTTGCTGTTGTTGCCTTTGTTGTTGCTGTTGTCTTTGTTGTTGTTGATTGCTGCTGTCGCCTTGGTTGCTGTTTTATTTTTCGAAGTCTCGATCCATGTCCAGATCCAAGTCCAGATCCTTTAGGACCAAAGTCACGGTCGGCATGTTGTGTGAAACTCCTTGTGTTGGAAATGTTAATAATCTTTATCCATTTATTGAGAACACATCCTTTTAGTAGTTTTATTATATTCTTTATTTATTTGGTTTGCATGATTGGGGCAGCGTTAATGCCGCTTCCAACGTCAAGTTGTTTCTGATTTTTACAATTTGCCTTAGGATCTAAGTAAGCCTAATTCTCGTTGCTGCGCTGCTTACAGTTGGGCGGCAGAGAGATGGCTATGTATATCTTATGTATATAAAGTGTATTTAATTATGCTCTCTTTGGCTGGAGCGCGAGGGCATGTGTATGTACTTGAGTTTGGCTGAGCGGCCGGCGTGTGCAACAGAATGCTGACACTTGCACTTTCTTTAAGCGCGCCGATCGACTCATGTTTCGGCCACTTAGGGTTTTTGACCGAGCCTTTTGTTTATAAAAACAATGCAACAAAGTGTTACAGTGTGTTTGTTTCAAGTACTCTTGGTACAGAAGATATTCGATATAAGCGCATACTACGGCAGTTATCCTTAATGATCCTTAAGGTCTCTTTCGTAGAGTAACTAAGTGGCCTCACCATTGTCAGCGTGTCGATCATGTAGTCCTTGAAAGACTCGTTGAAGCCCTGCTTTCGTTGCCTGACCTGATCCTGACCTCTCGGCAGAAAATAGGCGCAGAAGCTTTTTATGAACTCCGCGCAGGTTCTCCACTGCTTGTTGTTGGCAATGAGCCACTTCAAAGCCCTTCCCTTCAGCAATTCCGGCATCGCTCGGGGGATCATGTCTGAGTCCAAGCCGGATTTCAGGAACTCAAATGGTTTTTCCGCCCCGTCGTACCTGTACCTGAACGACCTCTCGCGGACTTGTTAAGCGACCTTTGCATAGTCTGACTGCCTTGGTCTCGAGATTAGCGCTGCTGTTTTCCTTTCCTGGCTTAATTCTCTCCTGTGGGCCTCCTTTTGCAAGTTGTCAATGCTTTGGCTTGCCACTAGGTTGTCCCCTTCAGCGTTCGTTAACGTGATGCTTGGGCCGGCTCTGATTTGGTATGCTGCTTCCAGCTCGGCCCAGATATCGACGAGTTGAGGGTCATTCTCCGTTTCTAAATAATATTCCGACAATGCCTTTCTCATGTCGTCCAATCTGCCATCCAGGGCGGCATTAAGCCTCTGTGCGACATGGGCGAAGTCCTCCTTCTTGAGGCAGGAAGTCCATTTCTTTTCCACTCTGGTTCTGTTTTCTCACTGTTGGCACCATCAAGTTGGGCGCCAGATGTAACGAACTGATTTTATTGGTCTGCTCGCTACGAGATTCTTGCGGCTAGCTCAGTAGTTTGTGTATTCGTCCCACCACATTTATTCGACGTTACTGCCCGTAGATCAGTGAAAAAGCACAGAATTCAAGGAATAACAGTGGGTTTATTTTCGTATTACTTATTACAGCGGTGGGTGGATCGGTTGGATACTGCTCGTCTCGGCTCGTCGACGCGTTGACTCGGTGATCGCTGACCCCTTCCTGTATCTCGGCATACTTGCAGTGTCCCTCGCCGATGCCCCCTCGCCGACGCGTTGACTAGAGGCCACTTGTCGCGCCTTGGACTCGCAGAGAGATCGGCCTTGCGGGCTTAGGGAAGCGTCACGGTTCTCAGTCTAGGGTGAACAGGTGCCTTGCTCTCCAGGGCAACGCCTTTCGAGACAATGGCCGAATGTCCCTTGCTCTGCCCGAACGGTCCCACTAGGGTCTTGCTCAGTTTGCGCTAACAGTCAAGGCTAACACCAGGAAGCTGCCTTGCGGTCCATTTCACTTTACGCCTAGCGCAGACCAACGTTCCACCCCAGCCTCACCCTTTTGCTTGACGTCCATGACGTTCCTGCGTTCCTCAATGAGCTCTCCGCGGCGATCGTGACGTGGTTGCCGGTGATATCTACTGCGCGTCCTTTCTGGCTGGTGGTGTGGTTCTCTGGCACTCGGGGCTTCGGTCGGTTGCTGTTCAGGGACTTTACCGGTAATCGCTGAGCTCTCCAGGACAACGCCTCTTGAAACCACAAATCGATCGACCGCTCGTCCTTCGTGCCAGGTCCTGCTTAGTCGGGTAAGGCACTCTGGGTCTAGGCAACTTTCCCCTCGAGCTCCCTGAAGTCCCGATCCCGATCTTGTTTCTTGTAGGCTTCCCACGGCGCTGCTTACCATGACTTGACTTGTTGTTCTTGTGCTGCTGGTTGACTTGATTCTTTGCTAACTGACTGATCTTGTTGGATTGACTCCCAGAACTCTGCGGTCTTATATAGGGCATCCGGGAACCGTTATTTTTCTTTTGCGAACGGCCCGCTGGTACTCTCCACTCCAGGTCCAATGTCCACGGATCCAGTTTAGCCTCTTTGTCCTAGACTCACGGCTACCACCTGGAGTCCGATGTCTTGGCGCTATCCCTTTGTGGCACGCAGGTGCGCCGTCCTGCTGCTGAGATGTGGCACTTCTTCTCCTGGTCCAAAGTCCACGGCAGAGTCCAAAGTCCGTTGTGATCCTTTTTTAATTTTCCACATCGCCATCGAAGTCTCCACTCTCTCTCTCTCCAACCTCTAGATCTACAAAATGTCTTTCTCCAACCTCTCGTTCTCCAAACTTTTTCTCCAAATTCTCTTTCTCCAAACTGTCATCTTCGCCATGCCGTTACTACGCTAATTCGCCGCGTATCTGGTAGCCGGCAGGATACCATGTATAATTGCCGCTGCAATTTGTGAGCAGTTATTCAACTCCTCACATTCCCTCCTTTCTACGGGAAACAAAATAAACTCGTTCTTGCTCTCCGGCTGTAACCCTCGTGTATCCTGTAGAATTTGAGTCCTAGCGACGCTCTCAATGACTCCCTCTTCGCTCCCTCGACGCTCCCTCGTTGCTTCATTGATGCCCCGCGACGATCACAGCTCTATCCACAGTTTCACAGCGCCGGGTCTCGATAAAGTTGGCATTCCCTTTCGCCACCTGCTCGTTGCGATGTTTCACCCTTTGCCGATACTTCCAGTATCGATCGCACATCGATCGCCGATATCGTCCAGTGACAACTGACCGCCTACTAATCGAGGCACCCCGATCCCTAGGCAATTGTGAATTGGCGAAAATGGTTCTGTCCGTACAGTTTTCCTTTGATTTGTCTTTCTTCTCCATTTTTTTCCCCTCGGCACCTACAAGCATTTGTCTTCTTAATGTTAAGTACAATGGCCCCAGCGGTTTTAAATATTGTTTGGCCTTCGTTTGCAGCAGGGTTTTTCTGCCCGTGGTGAGTTGCACTTTTGGTTGAACCGGCATTTACTCCTCTTTCCTTCCACGGTTTGCCCGTGTTTTTTTCCGGTAACTGTTGGTGCAATGCATGTTTCTGTCTTGTGTGACCTGCTGGGTACGGTCAGGGTCAATGTAAAATCATGATCTTGCCCGTGTGCCGTATCCTGTTTATGTCTTTTCCGCCTGACGTGATCATGAATGGTTCTTAAAAATGCCCGACGCTGAATCCTGTTGCCTTGTGGTCTGGGTCAATGTAAAACCCTAGCCTATATTCTTTTGCATGGCGTATGGATGACTCTTGCTTCGACCTGATGCATAATCCTGCTATCGTGCGGACTGGATCTGCACTTATTATGTGTCCGCCGTATACTCGCCTGCGGTTTGAGTTGGTTGTTGCTCAAGCTCGCCAACGTAAACAGTCCTCTCTTTCTTATCACCGGAGAGACGAAATCTACAACCTGGTAAGGACCATCGTACCTCGGGGCAGTGAATACCTCGGCCGCTTTGGACAGGTCGTGTTTCCTGGCCCATTGCCTGCTCCTCAGATTGTAGTGTCTGGCTTGGTCCTGGGATGTCTTCTCCATATTTCGCCGCACAATCTCGAAGAACTCACTCAGTTTGTCAGTGTTTTACTCCGGGGTCTCCGTAGTTCGTCAAGTGCCTAGAGTTTGCTCATCATATAGGCTGCTGGGAGGTCGCGGCTCCCTGCCTTGGGTAAGAAACGCCGGGGTATATCCGGTGGACTCCGATATGCCAGTGTTCACTGCCAGCATAATCTCCGGCCACTTCTCGTCCCAATTTCTCAGGTCCTGCCCTGCGAACCGCCAAATCATAGTCTTGTCGAATTCTCTTGTAGTGTGTAGGGTGCGGTGAATTGTTGTCTGATGCCCATCTCAGCCAGGAAACTATTAAATATGCGGCTCGTAAACTGCACTCCGTTGTCCGTTATGACCACCTTTGGGACCCCGTACCATGCGACTATGCGCTCCCTAAACGCCTTCTTAATTCGCCGTCCATTCCAAAAATCTATCTATCAGAACCAGCAGCATTTGGTTGCCGTGCTTCTATTGTCCGACGGTCCGACGAAGTCTGCGCATACCGTGGACCATGGTTCCTCCGACGGAGTCCAGGTACTTCTACTTCTGGGTCATTATCTTTTCATGTCCTTGGTCCGGCTGCACCCTCCTGAAGTAATCGCCTCTTTTAGTCCTCGTAGCATATCTGGTAGTGGATGTCTTGACAAGGCGTCGTCCACCACATTTAGCTGACCGTTTCTGTACGCTATCTCAAAGTCGTACTGTTGTAGCTCCAGGGCCCATCTGGCGATCCTTCCAGAAAGGCTTTTGATGCTGTTGAGCCACTTTAGGGCCATGTGGTCGGTTACTACCTTAAAGTAGTAAAGAGCCCAGAGGATCGCCAAGCACTCCTTCTCCGTTGTTGAATAGTTCTTTTCCGCGCCGTTCAGTGTTCGGCTCGAATAGGAGATTACTCTTTCGACCTTTTTGGTGTCCTGGGTCAGTATTGCTGATGCCGTAGTCGCTGGCGTCTGCTTGTAGGATGAAAGTTCTACTGAAGTCCAACGACTCTTGCCATTACTTCCTCAAACACCATCTGGTGCTCTGGTGTCCACTCCCACTTGCTACCTTTGAGTAGCAGGTCATTTAAGGATTTGACGATTCTTGAAAAATCTGGTGCAAGTCGGCGGTACCACGACGCTACTCCTAGGTATTGCTGGAGTTCTTTGACGGTCGAGGGTGGTTCCAGCTCTGCGATGGCGGCTACTTTTTCCGGATCTGTTCCTATTCAATCGCTAGTCACTCGATGTCCCAGGTACTGCAATTCTTTCTTAAAAAATTGTCATTTTTCGTATTCAGCCTAAGGTTTGCTTCCTTCAGACGCCGGATGACTTCTTCATCCTTCGCCGACTTCGCGTTGATCTGTCTGAAGTCGACGCACAGTCTCCACTTGCCGGTCTTCTTTTTCAACATCACGATGGGGAAGCTGTATGTGAAGAAGCTCGTCCACCTTTGCGTTGAGTTCCGCTTGGATTTTTGTGTTCATTACAGCTGCGCACAACTGCTGCTCCTTCTCGATTAGCCTGCCAGTTAGTGTGGAGAGGTAGCACTGTGCGACCCCCGCTCGCCTCTCTGCGTCTAAGGTCGGTGGCGACCCACACCTTGCCGCATACCCTTCAGAATAACAGCCGTTGGTTTCGACATTCTAAAGCACAGAGTCCGTTCCCACCACATCTTCGACAGGCCTTCTGCGGGTCTGTGATATGGGTTGGATTCACAAGGTATTGCTTGGCTGTCTCTTTTGCTGTTGGGGTGGTGTCCATTGGGTTCCGTGTGTTGCGCCTGTTGCCGTGGGACTCGATGTGGTGGTGACTATTGGTCACTTCCCCGTGTTTCCTGGTTGTCTGTCTCTTCGCATCTCCTGCATGTGACCTGCGTTGGTGGTGCCGACTTGGACTTGGACGAGAACTTGATCTCCTGTGCTGACACTTTTTCAAGTTTCTCGTACTCATCGGCTATGATCATTAGCGTAACCAGCTCCGACACTTTGTGCGCTCTTAGGAAGATCCTTAGACTCGGGGTGCAGTTATTCTTAATGATCCTTAAGGTCTCTTTCGTAGAGTAACTAAGTGGCCACAGTGGGTGCTGATACTGCTCGTCTCGGCTCGTCGACGCTTTGACTCGGTGATCGCTGACCCCTTCCTCTATCTCGGCATACTTGCAGTGTCCCTCGCCGATGCCCCCTCGCCGACGCGTTGACTAGAGGCCGCTTGTCGCGCCTTGGACTCGCAGAGAGATCGGCCTTGCGGGCTTAGGGAAGCGTCACGGTTCTCAGTCTAGGGTGAACAGGTGCCTTGCTCTCCAGGGCAACGCCTTTCGAGGCGAATGTCCCTTGCTCTGCCCGAACGGTCCCACTAGGGTCTTGCTCAGTTTGCGCTAACAGTCAAGGCTAACACCAGGAAGCTGTCTTGCGGTCCTTTTCACTTTACGCCTAGCGCAGACCAACGTTCCACCCCAGCCTCACCCTTTTGCTTGACGTCCATGACGTTCCTGCGCTCCTCAATGAGCTCTCCGCGGCGATCGTGACGTGGTTGCCGGTGATATCTACTGCGCGTCCTTTCTGGCTGGTGGTGTGGTTCTCTGGCACTCGGGGCTTCGGTCGGTTGCTGTTCAGGGACTTTACCGGTAATCGCTGAGCTCTCCAGGACAACGCCTCTTGAAACCACAAATCGATCGACCGCTCGTCCTTCGTGCCAGGTCCTGCTCAGTCGGGCAAGGCACTCTGGGTCTAGGCAACTTTCCCCTCGAGCTCCCTGAAGTCCCGATCCCGATCTTGTTCCTTGTAGGCTTCCCACGGCGCTGCTTACCATGACTTGACTTGTTGTTCTTGTGCTGCTGGTTGACTTGGTTCTTTGCTAACTGACTGATCTTGTTGGATTGACTCCCAGAACTCTGCGGTCTTATATAGGGCATCCGGGAACCGTTATTTTTCTTTTGCGCACGGCCCGCTGGTACTCTCCACTCCAGGTCCAATGTCCACGGATCCAGTTTAGCCTCTTTGTCCTATACTCACGGCTACCACCTGGAGTCCGATGTCTTGGCGCTATCCTGCTGAACCTCCTGTGGCATATGGCACGCAGGCGCGCCGTCCTGCTGCTGAGATGTGGCACTTCTTCTCCTGGTCCAAAGTCCACAGCAGAGTCTAAAGTCCAAGGCCTCCACTCTCCCTCTCTCTCTCGGTCCAACCTCTAGTTCTCCATGCTCTCTTTCTCCAACCTTTCGTTCTCCAAACTCTCTTTCTCCAAATCCTCTTTCTCCAAACTCGCATTTTCGCCGTGCCGTTACTACGCTAATTCGCCGCGTATCTAGTAGCCGGCAGACCACCATGTATAATTGGCGCTGCAATTTGTGGGGAGTTATTCAACTCCTCTCAGTATCTCAAGCTTTCGATTGAGTATGGCTCGATAGCCTCATGAATAAAATTAAATCACACACCTTGTAACGAACTGATTTTCGTGGTCTGCTCGCTACGAGATTCGTGCGGCTAGTAGATTGTGTGTTCGTCCCACCAAATTTATATAAACGTGACCGCCCAGTAGCTCAGTGAGAAAGCACAGAGTTTTCGGGTTCGTAGTGGGTTTATTGCGGGAATATTAATACAAATATCTTGGTAGCTTGGTTGGCCTTGAGTCGACACTTGTGGCATGCGGTACTTCCAACGGTCCTGGTTGTCTCGACGACCTCTCGCCTTGTTGACACGGTGCTCCAGTCCTGTAGCTCCCTGAAGATCCTTGCGGCTCCCTGAAGATACTCGCTCGCCACTCGTCCCTGACGCGTTGTCTCGGTGACTGCTTGTAACGACTCGGACTCGCGAGGGAGATCAGCCGTACGGGCTTAGGGAAGCGTCACCGTTCTCAGACTAGGGTGAACAGAGCCTTTCGACGCACCGCCGCCTGTCCTTTGCTATGTCCCGGATGGTCCCACTGGGGGTTCTGCTCAGTCCGCGCGGACAGTCAAGGCGGAACGCCAGGAAGCTGCCTCGCGCTTTACTTCGCTTCCACGCCTAGTGTAAACAAACGTTCCACCCTAGCCTCACCCTTTTGACGGGACGTTTCCGGGTGGCTCGCTCTGTGTTGCGTGGCTGTCGTGATGTGGTGGCTGGCTTGCTGCTGACGCTATCTCGCGCACTGCTCCTGGCGGTGCTGGCTGCGCGGCTGGACGTAGCGTGGCCTTTGGTACTCGGGGTTCGGACACGACGCTTCGGGACCTCGCAAGTCGAAACCGTAGGGCTCTTCTGGACAATTCCACTCGAGA
The DNA here is from genome assembly GCF_014743375.2 of Drosophila subpulchrella. Taxonomy (NCBI): domain Eukaryota; kingdom Metazoa; phylum Arthropoda; class Insecta; order Diptera; family Drosophilidae; genus Drosophila; species Drosophila subpulchrella. Next base: position 263,125 of record NW_023665645.1, read on the forward strand.
CCGTACCGATCGACCGCTCTCCTTTCTGGCTTGTTATACTCTCTCCAGGCGTAACGCCAGAACTTTGTGGATAGGGTTCATCGACCGCCTTGACCTAGCCGTGTGATGTCCTCTGGACCTCAGCTACCTGCGTCTCAATTCGGAGATTTCTGGTATCCCAATCCCGAACGTCTCGACGAAGCAATCTTGCTCTCCGACGACTCGACTTGCTGTTGCTCCCTTGTAGATTATCTATTTGTTTGATTGTTCACTTTGGTATCTGATTGATCTTGACGGTTTGAATCCTCGTGATCGACTGATCCAGCTGCCAGCGCTCTGCGGCCTTATATAGGGCCTCCGGGAACCGTATTTTCCTTTTTGCGCACGGCCCGCTGGATCTCTCCACTCTGGGTCCAAAGTCCGTGACTCCTGGTTGACCCGACCCAACCGATGTTCTGCCCAACGTTCACGGGAGAGTCCAAAGTACGGTGGAGTCCCGTTAGCCCCACATGGCACTCTTGTTCTGCCCGGCAAGTCTCCACTCTCTCCTTAACCGCTCCTTGGTCTCCAAACTCTCTTGATCTCCATCCTTGGTCTCCAAACTCTCTTGATCTCCAGCCTGTCCCCGCCGCGCCGTTACTACGTGAATTCGCCGCGTATCTGGTAAGCGGCCGGCCATCTGCTACTGCTGCTTATATTTGTGGGGAGTTATTTAACTCCTCACAAGCTGATTGCACTCACAAGCTACTTGAGTCGTGTCCCCACAACGCATTCTTCGTCCAACACAACGATATCAGACGCGAACAATATCCGGTCGAAACTGGAGTCCCGCAAGAAAGCGAACTAGGGCATACTCTGATCGACCTATACACAGCGGATATTCCAATGAACAAGCAGATAACAACAGCTACGATCGCTGACGATACTGCAGTCCTAACTCGATCGAGGTGCCCATGCCGAGCAACAACGCAGCTAGCTAATCACCTGATCGTAGTTGAGAGGTGTCTATCTGACTGACGTATTAAAATAAATGAAAACACATAACGTTTACTCTCAACAGGTAAACATGCCCTCCACTATCATTGAATAGTCAACGAACTCAACGAAGTAACGTATCTCGGCGTCCACCTCGACAGACGACTAACCTGTAAAAGACTTTTCGACTGCCAGAATCTACATTTAAAACTAAAAGCCAGCAGCTTTGACTGGATCTTAAACGCTCGTGCGCTCCTGCGCCTGCTCTACAACTCCACTCTCAAGCCCATCTGGACATATGGCTCCCAGCTATGGGGGATCGCGAGCAGCAGCAACATAGACATTATACAGCGCGCATAATCAAAAATCTTGCCATCTAACAATGGGGCACCATGATATATTCGTAAAAACACGGTGCTCCAGTCCTGTAGCTCCCTGAAAATCCTTGCGGCTCCCTGAAGATACTCGCTCGCCGCTCGTCCCTGACGCGTTGTCTCGGTGACTGCTTGTAACGACTCGGACTCGCGAGGGAGATCAGCCGTACGGGCTTAGGGAAGCGTCACCGTTCTCAGACTAGGGTGAACAGAGGCTGCGCTAGCCAGGATCACTCCTTTCGACGCACCGCCGCCTGTCCCTTGCTATGTACCGGCTGGTCCCACTGGGGTTTCTGCTCAGTCCGCGCGGAGAGTCAAGGCGGAACGCCAGGAAGCTGCCTCGCGCTTTACTTCGCTTCCACGCCTAGTGTAAACAAACGTTCCACCCTAGCCTCACCCTTTTGACGGGACGTTTCCGGGTGGCTCGCTCTGTGTTGCGTGGCTGTCGTGATGTGGTGGCTGGCTTGCTGCTGACGCTATCTCGCGCACTGCTTCTGGCGGTGCTGGCTGCGCGGCTGGACGTAGCGTGGCCTTTGGTACTCGGGGTTCGGGCACGCCGCTTCGGGACCTCGCAAGTCGAAACCGTAAGGCTCTCCTGGACAATTCCACTCGAGACCGTACCGATCGACCGCTCTCCCTTCTGGCTTGTTATACTCTCTCTAGGCGTAACGCCAGGACTTTGTGGATAGGGTTAATCCACCGCGAGCAGCAGCAACATAGACATTATACAGCGCGCATAATCGAAAATCTTGCCATCTAACAATGGGGCACCATGATATATTTGTAAAAACACGGTGCTCCAGTCCTGTAGCTCCCTGAAAATCCTTGCGGCTTCCTGAAGATACTCGCTCGCCGCTCGTCCCTGACGCGTTGTCTCGGTGACTGCTTGTAACGACTCGGACTCGCGAGGGAGATCAGCCGTACGGGCTTAGGGAAGCGTCACCGTTCTCAGACTAGGGTGAACAGAGCCTTTCGACGCACCGCCGCCTGTCCTTTGCTATGTCCCGGATGGTCCCACTGGGGGTTCTGCTCAGTCCGCGCGGACAGTCAAGGCGGAACGCCAGGAAGCTGCCTCGCGCTTTACTTCGCTTCCACGCCTAGTGTAAACAAACGTTCCACCCTAGCCTCACCCTTTTGACGGGACGTTTCCGGGTGGCTCGCTCTGTGTTGCGTGGCTGTCGTGATGTGGTGGCTGGCTTGCTGCTGACGCTATCTCGCGCACTGCTCCTGGCGGTGCTGGCTGCGCGGCTGGACGTAGCGTGGCCTTTGGTACTCGGGGTTCGGGCACGCCGCTTCGGGACCTCGCAAGTCGAAACCGTAAGGCTCTCCTGGACAATTCCACTCGAGACCGTACCGATCGACCGCTCTCCCTTCTGGCTTGTTATACTCTCTCTAGGCGTAACGCCAGGACTTTGTGGATAGGGTTAATCGACCGCGAGCAGCAGCAACATAGACATTATACAGCGCGCATAATCGAAAATCTTGCCATCTAACAATGGGGCACCATGATATATTCGTAAAAACACGGTGCTCCAGTCCTGTATCTCCCTGAAGATCCTTGCGGCTCCCTGAAGATACTCGCTCGCGCTTTACTTCGCTTCCACGCCTAGTGTAAACAAACGTTCCACCCTAGCCTCACCCTTTTGACGGGACGTTTCCGGGTGGCTCGCTCTGTGTTGCGTGGCTGTCGTGATGTGGTGGCTGGCTTGCTGCTGACGCTATCTCGCGCACTGCTTCTGGCGGTGCTGGCTGCGCGGCTGGACGTAGCGTGGCCTTTGGTACTCGGGGTTCGGGCACGCCGCTTCGGGACCTCGCAAGTCGAAACCGTAAGGCTCTCCTGGACAATTCCACTCGAGACCGTACCGATCGACCGCTCTCCCTTCTGGCTTGTTATACTCTCTCTAGGCGTAACGCCAGGACTTTGTGGATAGGGTTAATCGACCGCCTTGACCTAGCCGTGTGATGTCCTCTGGACCTCAGCTACCTGCGTCTCAATTCGGAGATTCCTGGTATCCCAATCCCGAACGTCTCGACGAAGCAATCTTGCTCCTCGTAGGCTCCCACGTCGCTGCTTCTCCGACGACTCGACTTGCTGTTGCTCCCTTGTAGATTATCTGGTTGTTTGATTGTTCACTTTGGTATCTGATTGATCTTGACGGTTTGAATCCTCATGATCGACTGATCCAGCTGCCAGCGCTCTGCGGCCTTATATAGGGCCTCCGGGAACCGTTATTTCCTTTTTGCGCACGGCCCGCTGGATCTCTCCACTCTGGGTCCAAGGTCCGTGACTCCTGGTTGACCCACTTGTCCTTCACGTACCGCTTCTAACCGATGTTCTGCCCACTGCTGCCGTCCCGCTGATTCCCGTGATTCTTGCGGCACGCCTGTGTGCCGCTCCACTGCCGAGATGTGGCGGCTCTTCTCCCGGTCCAAAGTTCACGGGAGAGTCCAAAGTACGGTGGAGTCCCTATAGCCCTACATGGCACTCTTGTTCTGCCCGGCAAGTCTCCACTCTCTCCTTAACCGCTCCTTGGTCTCCAAACTCTCTTGATCTCCATCCCTGGTCTCCAAACTATATTGATCTCCATCCTCTCCTCGCCGCGCCGTTACTACGTGAATTCGCCGCGTATCTGGTAAGCGGCCGGCCATCTGCTGCTGCTGCTTATATTTGTGGGGAGTTATTCAACTCCTCACAAGCTGACTGCACTCACAAGCTACTTGAGTCGTGTCCCCACAACGCAGTCTTCGTCCAACACAACGATATCAGACGTCACCTGATCGTAGTTGAGAGGTGTCTATCTGACTGACGTATTAAAATAAATGAAAACACATAACGTTTACTCCCAACAGGTAAACATGCCCTCCACTATCATTGAATAGTCAACGAACACAACGAAGTAACGTATCTCGGCGTCCACCTCGACAGGCGACTAACCTGTAAAAGACTTTTCGACTGCAAAAATCTACATTTAAAACTTAAAGCCAGCAGCTTTGACTGGATCTTAAACGCTCGTGCGCTCCTGCGCCTGCTCTGGAGATATGGCTCCAGCTATGGGGGATCGCGAGCAGCAGCAACATAGACATTATACAGCGCGCATAATCGAAAATCTTGCCAACTATCAATGGGGCACCATGATATATTCGTAAAAACAAGACGAAATAGGCAAACAAAAAGCGTCATACAATGAAAAACTCTCTGTACACCCAAATCGGCAAGCAAGAGGCTTGCCTCGGGTTTCCAGCAGATCTCAGAAGATTTTCAGGACCCCTTAACTCAATACCTGTCATATAACTATAAGTTAGGCTATTATTATAATATTATTTATTTATTTATTAATATCCCAGTGCACACTTATAATTACCGCGCTAGTCATGTTGAGTTGATATTTTTAAATTATTATTATTTTTAAATTATTAAAACAAATTTTCTCACTTTCCTAATCACTGTGGACGGCAGTACACGTAGTGGCGAAGCGCGCAAGAGAGCGTGCGAAGACAACTACTATATATAGCCAAAGAATTGAAAATCTGCCATTATGGTCCGATCGTAACGAGTGATACACCAATCGAAAGGTATCGCAAAAACTAAGAAGATTGCATACCAAGACTTTCGAAATATAGATTTGTTTCGGAGAAAGAGTGGTGAAAGTGTAAAAGTAATAATTTTGAAAATTGGAGCTGCTGGATACGGTGGATATAAAAGCCCCCGGCTCTTACTGAGAATACGCGTCAAATGACACCTCATTTATTGAAATCCGATGTCCCGTTCAAAAGTAATTCAAAAAACAAGATTTTCTTCATCTTCCCAAAATGAAAATGTTTGTCCCTTTGTTTGTGGGTTTGTATGCATCCCATCTTAGTTTTAGGGTTTTGAAAACCCTATGGGTGTATAATGTAGCTTGAAATAGAAAACGTTTGTTCTACGACTTTTAAAAAAACCCGCTAGCTTAGCGGAAAATCAAAAAAAAAGACAGATTTAAAATGGTTATAGTATCTCAACACCTAATGCTACAGAAACGTGCTATATATCTCTGAAAAGATAATTTAATTAGCTAAATACTCTTCATATAGTAAAATTGTCTGAATATAATTGATTTAGAGTTATGACAAAAATTGATTTCTTAAAACCATTTATTGACTATTTTCTCAAAATTGAGTCGAACGATTTCTTTTTAAATTTCAAATCATATAGCCCTTGAGATCCCTCAACTTTTGATGTACAACATTTTTTGCCCTAAAAATTACCGTTTGGAAAATATTAGGCGAAAAAAAGTGCAACTCGTTTCAGCTCCGTATACGAAATATTTCTTACTTATTGGAATAAACAAGAAAAAAACCAATTTGATGAAAAATATTCTTATTAGATTTTTTCAAACGGAAAATCTGTTATGGTTTTAGGGTCCTTTAGTTGCATGAAGCTAATCAAAATAGGAAACTTGATCTATTTGTTCTACCACTTTGGAAAAACCCGCTAGTTCGGCGGGAAATGCAAGAAACGACAGATTTCTCTTGGAATCTGAAACCATACAGTCCTTGAGATTCCAAACTTGTGCTATTAAAATAGGTAATTGAAGCGATAAAACTTGTTGTGCCTAACTTAAGGTGGCGTTCAGCTAAGATTAGGGGTCGAATCTGTGTGTTTGGTTTTTCAATAGCCAAGCCATATGGGGACGACTCCTAGTCATGGTATTGGGGTACTTAAACTCTTGAGCAAAAAAAAACTTCTGATATCAAACAAAAACACCTCTTAACGAAGTAGAAAGTAGTGGCGAACGCGCCTTTAACAAAAATTTCTGATATCAACAATTGTGACGAAAAATGGGATTACATTCGATAAAATAAATAAACTTAAATCACGCCCACTTTAACACCCACAAACCGCCCACAAACTTCAAAAAATTTTAAGTATGAACGCGGATATCTCGGAAACTATCATAGATAGAAAATTGGGATTTCAGATTTAGATCCCGTAGCCTTGAGCGCAGCGCAAATTTGTTACGCGAATATGCCACGCCTACTCTAACGCCCAGGCCTACGGAATCTAAATCTGAGATGCCAATTCTCTATCTTTGATAGTTTCCGAGATATCCACGTTCATATTTACGATTTTTTGAAGCTTGTGGGCGGTTTGTGGGCGTTAAAGTAGGCGTGACAAAATTTTGGGTCAATCGATAGATATTGATGAGACAATATATCTCAGTTAAAATTTTTATTCTGGCATCAAAACTGTAGGAGCCACAGTTTTGGGCGGTTTGTGGGCGTGAGAGTGGGCGTGGCACTCTACTGAAACAAACTTGCGCTGCGTAAGAAGCTCTGGAATCTGCACGCCAAATCTCAATAGCCTAGCTCTTATAGTTTCCGAGATCTCGGCGTTCATCCGGACAGACGGACAGACGGACATGGCTAGATCGACTCGGCTAGAGATCCTGATCAAGAAAAAATATACTTTATGGGGTCGGAAACGCTTCCTTCTGCCTGTTACATACTTTCCGACGAATCCATTATACCCCTTTACTCTACGAGTAACGGGTTCAATAATTTGGTTCTCCACTTGTCACTATTTTGTGAAAGAATATTGAAGTTCTAAGATCGATCCAGGAGGTCAATTAAGGTCATGTGTATTATATATCTTAAGTTAAACACATAACGAACGATTGAATTAAAAGCTATAGTTAATGTGCGCATTAGGGTGGTCCAAAAAATGAAAACTGGTTCTCACCATTGAGATTAAGGTCTTGGTAGATTAAGGTCTGGAAAAGATGTAATCAAAAGTAAAAAAAATTTTGTTGATGTTTAGACCTTGCGAATCGTTCTCAAAGTTTGCTTTAAAATTACTCATACGAAATGTGTTCCAGCCAGAACTTTATTCGAAAAAATCGATTTCCCACCCCCCAACTTTGTCAACATTCTAAGCTCAGACAATATAAGTAAAAAATTGACAATTTTGAAATGTTTTTGGTTGGACATCTAAGATCCGAATTTGACACAACTGATTTACCATCTAAAAGGTCCGTATTATCTAGTGTCCTCTATTGGACTAGATTTTCCGGAAAAACTTTGTTACAAAGCGCCAAAGATGTTACACAAATGCTAGTTACCATTTGGAGTCAAAGGGGATTTCTAGTCCGGCCTCACCATCATATTATTAAATCCATATCGCGGCTTCACAAAGATTTTGTTAGCCTAAAAAAATGTTAATAAAAAAAGTAGAGCTTCACCGAAACAGGGAAAGCCGTTTCAGAATCATGTTGAATGAACGCTTTAATATCAACCATGCCCTGGCATCTTCATCTGCTTTGTCGGAAGAAAGTGATGGCAATGTAACTGATGACAGTTTTTAAATAATAAATAAACATATATAATTAAGTATTGCCCTTCTTGTCCTTCCTCTTTTGGGTATATATTGAGAAAAAATGTTCATTAGGCCGTAGAACCTGGTGCGGACCAGGGGGTGAGAAAAAATGGCGTAATATCCTCTGGAGTGATGAAACCAAAATAAATTTATTTGGAAATGATGCCAAACAGTGGCGGATCTAGGGTTGCTGGCGCCCGGGGCAAAGCGAAAAATTCCGCCCCCTCCCCATTTGCTGTACGAATAACATTAGGAGTATTTAAAGTGTAAATAGGTTATTAATTATTAAAAGCTTATATGTTTGAAGAATTGTATTTCATATCGATTCTTTTGTCAGTTACAACGGAAAAAACATTATTATTTGTGTTTTTGCAAGACAAAAAAATATTACTTTTAGAATATAACTTTTCTGGCCTTGATTGCCGCAAAATCAGCAATAATATCATTGTAGTCGAGTGATGCTGCTACTTCATTTTCGATAGATAGTATAGCTAAATTTGACAGCCTGTCTTGGTTCATGGTTGTGCGGAGATAAGATTTTATCAATTTCAGTTTACTGAATGATCGCTCACTCGAAGCCACGGACAATGGTAGAGTCAACAAAATTTTCAATGCCGTCACAAGTGTTTTGTACGCCTCTAACCCCAACGATGAAATATACAATAGTATTCCTTTTGGAGTGAGATCAAGACTTTCTCCCTTCTTATTGGCCCTTTTCAGAAGAAAAATGACATCTTTGATATCGTGAAACAATTCCGTACCATTTAAATCATTAGAATAAATTTCAGCTAATGATTTGCATTTATCGTTAACTTCCAATAGTTTTCCATTCAAAACTTCTTTATCGTCATCAAGATATTCTTTGAAGTTGAAGAAAAATCCGAAGCGCTCATTCAGCACTCTCAAGCTAGCAAAACGAGTAGAAACTTCGATTGAAAGGCTGTCCAAAATTTCAACTAAAAAGCGTCTTGTTTCTTCGTAGGTATCGAGCGCAGCGTCATCAGCAAGTTCACCTGGCATCTTACGTTTCTTGATTCTTCTCTTTGAAATCGTTACGCCCATTTCTTCACACAGTTTTTTAGCTTTCAATATGACTGTGTCGCAAAGACTAACTCTCCACTCTTTTATGTGGTCTGACAATGTCTTAAGTAATTCTGTCGCTTCGTAGATGGTGATCCCTTTGGTTTGGAACATTTTCTGCATTCTGTCAATAGAAGGGAGGATCTCTGCCCATAAGAGGAGCAGAACCAGGAAATCAAATTTTTCAACAGCACCAATGACAAGTGCTGCATCTTGTCTTGTGTCCACGGTTTCAGAAGAGGTATCTCGGAGTATTTCTAGAGCTGTTATTACTTCATCAAGTTGGGTAGATAAAGTATTTACTGCTGCTGCGTTGGCACTCCATCTAGTATCAGACTGACGTTTGACTGTGATTGTGACGTGTTGTTTCAAAACATCCCATCTATGAGTCGATTTTGAAAAGAAGGTATATACTCGTTCCACTGTTCCGAGGAATGTAACTGCCTGGGCATTAACATGAGCTGCATGCACTCCCACCAAATTCAGCGAATGATTATTACAAGGAATGAATGTTGCCAATGGGTTCCGATCTAAAATTCTTTGCTGCACCCCAGAACGAGTACCAGCCATTGTTGCTTGATTATCGTAAGCTTGGCCTCTGCAGTTATTGACATCTAACCCATCATTTTCGAGCTTACTCAAGATTTCATTTGTCATCCCTTCTGCATCTTTTATCTTTAGAGGGATAAAATCGATGAATGATTCTTTAATCTCAACAGAATTCTTTTTCACTTCAACGTATCTTATGATCTGAGCCATTTGTTCTTCATGACTAGAATCTGGAGTTGTATCAAAAGAAATGCTGTAGTATACCGCATCTTTAACGGCATTTATGATGGATTTTCTAACTTTGTTGCCTAGCAGCGCAATGATTTCGTTCTGAATGTTGTGAGAAAAATATGATAGGTGTCCCTTATTAGCAGAAACAAATTGCACGTGAGCTTTCATCACAGGATCAAATTTGCTCAGATATTTTATAAGAGCAAGGAAATTTCCTGGATTTTGATCTTCAGAAACGGATTCTCGGTGTCCTCTGAGTGCCAAATTCTGCTGTGCGAGTGTTTGTATTGTGGCAATAATACGCTCGAGAATATCCCTCCATACTTTTGTTTCATTTCGAATCTGCTGTTGAAGACGATCGTCGAGAAGTCCTCCCTTCTTCAAAGAGCGTTCCATGTCCTTCCATTCTAGAAACGAGGAACGATGAGCTCTGCTACTTTCATGTTCTTCTATTCGAGGATTCAGTTTCTTCCATGATGAAAAACCAGTTTCATTGCTGAAAATACTCTGGTAGTTTTTGCAGGGGAACAACTTGCAGCACAGACAGAATAATGCCTTTTTCGTAACAGAATAGCACATCCAGGTTCTTTCAGTTTTTTCGCCATTTTTATGTGTTCGTTGAAACCAAGCCTTATTCAATGATCTTCCAGAATCATCTTGATGAAATGGACCATTTTTATTCTGTAGAGATTCTGTTTCAGTATTGACAATCAAATCACGAAACGATTGTGAAATTTTCTCGGGCCAAGAACCTATGTCTTTGTTTATAGATGGTTCGATATTCTCTGTTCCTGTATTTTCCTGTGATAAAACAGTCTCCTAGAAAAAATCAGTCACTCAAAAATATTGTTCACACTTTCATATTAATGTTATCTGGCTTTTAAAAATTAGAAGCATTTCATACCACGTTTTCTTCAACACTTATTACATGTTGTTTTTCACTATCAATTCCAACAGATGATTGTCCAGCGTTTTCTATCTCCGGAATCTCCTTTGATAAAGATTCCACCTGAATAAAAAATCAATTTGGTTCATTAAAAAAAAAATTACAACATATTCCAAACATTGCACCACCTTTCATCATACCTCATTTTCAATATCGCTTGTACACTCGTCTATAACATGCTGTGTTGGATTTTCCAGGTTGGATCCAGAAACCGAAGGATTATTTGAGGTGTCTGAGGTTTCCTTGTTATGACTTTTCACGTAATTTAACATAAATTCTTTCGACAAATTTTCGGTATGTTGTTTTTTTGCCCGGATTTTTTTGAACTGGGCACCACTTGGTTTTATTCGTTTCATTTTTGTGTTTTCCACGCCTTTTGATCCCTTTCCCTTTTGATTCCCTTTGATTCCCTTTTCCTTTTGATCACACCATAAAACACTTACACGTTACATGCGCAGCGCCGCGGGAAAATATGAATTCTCAAAACATAAGGAATGTGCCGAAAAGAAACTGCACACTTTCAATTGTCAAACGCTCTCAGTGGGAGCTTTCGATCATGCCATGCGATGCACCGTTAGAAAGCTCTATTAATTCTGCGTTGTTTGCATGTTCTCTTTTCACTATTCGTTTTGTACATTTCGCAATGTCTCGAATTGAAGAGCATGTTCGCCAAAAAATTGTGCACAATTACTGTACAGAAAACGGTGTTTCGTACCGAAATTTGGCAAAACGCTACAAAATTCGTGTTAATAGTGTTAAAAATATTATAATCAAGTTTGGGGAGACATGCTCTCTAAAAGATTTGCCAAAGACTGGTAGAAAAAAAGGTCCAGTCGGACTCGATTTAGCGCCTCTTAGATTTGGCGCCCGGGGCGCTTGCCCCTTTCGCCCCCCCCTAGATCCGCCACTGATGCCAAAAGGAATGTTCGTCGTCCGAAAGGCAAAGAATTTGATCCTTAATACACATATAAGACTGTGAAACATGGAGGTGGTAGCCTAATGGTATGGGGCTGCTTTTCATGGTATGGTGTTGGTCCGATTCATAATATAATTGACAGATTTGTTTACAAAGATATATTGGAGACGGTGATGCTACCATATGCCGAGGATGATATGCCACTTTTATGGAAGTTCCAGCAGGATAACGACCCGAAGCACGCCTCTCGAGTAGTAAAGGATTGGTTCCGAGAGCAAAATGTGGATGTTCTTGAGTGGCCAAGTCAATCCCCGGACCTCAATCCCATCGAGAATCTCTGGGGTGAACTCAAAAGAGAGGTGGGAAAGACTTTATGTCAAAATAAAAGTCAACTTTGGATTATGGTCCAAAGAGCATGGTACAATATTCCAATTGGAACATGTCGCAAGCTAATATCCTCCATGCCAAGACGAATGGAGAAAGTCCTGCAAAATAATGGCGGATATACCGGCTATTAGCTGCCAGATACTAAGTTTAATATAAAAAAGACCAAACATAGTGAAATATTGATTTAATTTAAACATTAATCTTTGTACACCTATTATTGTGTCCAGCCAAAATTGGAGGATTTAAGGAAATATTTAATTTAGTTGTTTATGAAAGGGTTTGTGAAACCTTTGTTACTTTTTGTTTAAAGACAATTAATATAAGTTTTGAAAAAAGTTTGTTTGGTTGAGATTAGAGATGATAAGAACTAGAAATAAAAAGTTAAAAATGAAAAAAAAAACACACCTATTATATTGTCCATGAGAATAAGTGTTTACTGAAGGTCCATTTATGAAACGGTTTTTTCAAAAATAAATAAAACAAGGAAGAACGCTATAGTCGAGTATCTCGAATATCAATCGATAGATATTGACGAGACCAACACATTTCAGTTAAAGTTTTTTATCTAGCATGAAAATTATGGGCGCCACGGGCTTGGGCGTTTTGTGGGCGTTAGAGTGAGCGTGGCATATTCGCGTAACAAACTTGCGCTGCGCTCAGGCCTACGGATTCTAAGTGTGAAATCCCATTTCTCTATCTTTGACATTTTCCGAGATATCCACTTTCATATTTACGATTTTTTGAAGTTTGTGGGCGGTTTGTGGGCGTTAAAGTGGGCGTGGCAAACTTTTTTTTGGTTCAATCGATAGGTATTGATGAGAAGAATACATTTCAGTTAACATTTTTATTCAAGCATCAAAACTGTAGGAGCCACAGTTTTTTGCGGTTTGTGGGCGTTAGAGTGGGCGTGGCACTCTGCTGAAACAAACTTGCGCTGCGTAAGAAGCTCAGGAATCTCCACGCCAAATCTCAACAGCCTAGCTCTTATTGTTTCCGAGATCTCAGCGTTCATCCGGACGGACAGACAGACGGACATGGCTAGATCGACTCGGTTAGTGATCATGATCAAGAATTTATATACTTTATGGTGTCGGAATCGCTTCCTTCTGCCTGTTACATACTTTCCAACGAATCTAGGATACCCTTTTACTCTACGAGTAACGGGTATAATTATTTGCGAAATGTTTTAAATGACTTATTATGCAACTCGATGATTTTAATACGTTATTGTCAATATTTTCAAAAATTAACTCCAATTCGATCTTGTATGACCATGTAATTTCTGGTTTTAGCAACTAGAAAAGTTTTTCAATTTTTAAAGCTTTCAAAGTAGTTCGGAAAGTTGACAAACGAATTTGAGAAATAAAACCAAGTCAAGGCCACCCGTATGAAAATAATATATTTGATCATGGGCAACAGTGCGTATGAGTTATAAACTTTAACTTTAATCGCAGACCCTAAGACGCGTTTTTTTCAAAAATTTCTTTTGGTATACATTAATACCTCAAAGCGCTCCTTATAGGCGGGTGAGAGTAGGACCTTAAAAGTTTCCATACAAATGTGGACCGCCCTAGTGCGCATATCGCGCGTAGCACAATTTCCAAAAATTTCTATGACGTAAAAGAGAGTGGGCATGAGGATAACTTTGACGATTAATAATCTACCTTCTTCAGTTAGGAACGATTTAGAGAATGAAAGTTTTCTCAACAGAGCATATGTACGTCCAGTCGCTGTGACTATATTTTTGCTTCATGATAAAGTTTTGTTAAATGTTATCCCCAGATTAACTGCATTCACTTCATAGCTTATCGGCGTATGGTTTATATATAATTTTTTAAGAGAAAGTGTTGAAATTTGCTTTTACCAATTACCATGCACCTCGACTTCTTAGGGTTTATACCCAAGCCAATGTCCTTTGCCAATTTTTCAATTAGTGACAACATTTTATTACTTACTACGGACACAAGCATGTATTTCAGTTACGGGTCTATTAACATATATTTGGACATCGTCAGCATATAAATGTACTTCACTTTCAGACAGGGTACAAGGGAGAACATTGACATATATAGAAAACCCTTTATTGTGGCCCTTCCCTGGATAAGTTCCGGAGAAAAGGTACTTGCGTCCCAGAGACGACTGCTTGATACCTATTCGTTAAATACGACCTAATAAGATTCGTCGCATTAGTGGAGAAATTAAACATATTCCTAAGCTTTGTACAGCGAATATTAGGATTCACAGAATCAAAAGCCTTACTGTGGTTACGGAGCGTTAAAAAAGTTACGCAGTTCCTGTCCAGTTTTTGTCTTATATCCTCAACAATATTAGTGATTGCAGTAATAGAACTCCTTTTCTTCCGGAATCCAGATTGTTTTTCATTAAGAAGAGAATTATTAGCTAAGTATAGTTGAATCTGTGAGGACATAAGGTTTTCAAAGACTTTTAATAGAAAAGGTAATATTGAAATAGGCCTATAGTCATTGTTTAGATTAGGAATCGGGAAAATTTTGACGTTTGTCCATATAGTCGGTCATGAAGACGTGGTAATAGCAGTGTTAATAATATATGTAACATGGGGCAACATTAAGAGGAGCAAAAGCTTAACAAATTTTGGACTCATATTATCGAGACCTACAGCATCGGACTTGGCATGCAGAATACTAGCTAGGACATTACTTTGGCTTATACATATAAAGCTAAAACTAATATCACAGAGGGGTTGAGTATTCTGGTACGGATTGCATGTTGCTTTAGGTCCATCTATTTCCAAAAACTTGTTGCTTATTAATTCAACGTCCACCTCAGACTCTGTCTGCTATTTACATTTTCCAATACCCAACCGTTTTAGTTTGGTCCATCTGTTTTTTGAGTTAACGCAGTTATTAAAATGTATATTATAATGCTCTCTCTTTGCTGATTTGATCTTTTGGTTTACTTTTATCCTAGCCTCTTTGTATTCTTTGCGAAGTTCATCATTTTTGTATCGCTTCCACCGGAGGTAAGCTACATCTCGCTGACGGGTTAGGTTTTTAATTTCACTACTGAACCACGGATTTGGCATTGGCTTAATCACCTTGGTCCTTAGGAGCACAAACTTGTTAAAAAAATACTGGATGTTGTTAGTTAAAACCTCTAATTGACAATCTACATGACGAAGATAGTAAATACGTGACCAGTCAAAACACAAAAATGCTCTTTATAATTCATTATAGCTTTTGTTTTTGAAATCTCTATACGTAAAAGAATTGATTTTGCTGTCAAAGGTCAAGTCGCATGAAATAAATATTAAGTCATGTCTGGAGAAGGCTGGTACAGAAACCTGGTAATAATGTATGATTTTGCTAGGGTCATTGAAAAGAAATAAGTCATGTAATGTATCACAGTGGCTGCTATAGTGCGTGGGCACCTAGGGACTTAAAGTTATCCACGAGATGGCGTTCTGACAATAGGTTGCTGTTGAAATCGCCTGCAAATATAATGTCGATGTAGTCCAACGAAATGTCTGATACAACATTTATATATGCAACCTAGAAGGGATCTTCCATGGGACTTATTGAGAATTTCTAATAGAATGTATTCAATAGTACTGTCATTTGGCTTTTTAAGTAACACTTAACATTTCAGCTTCACATTCACGTATATAGCAACACCTCCTGCATGACCGACACGATCGGACCGATAAACATTAAAGCCTTCACAAACAATAGACCAATCACATAGATCATGTACAAGCCGCGTCTCAGA
The DNA here is from genome assembly GCF_014743375.2 of Drosophila subpulchrella. Classification (NCBI taxonomy): domain Eukaryota; kingdom Metazoa; phylum Arthropoda; class Insecta; order Diptera; family Drosophilidae; genus Drosophila; species Drosophila subpulchrella. The sequence continues at coordinate 278,661 of NW_023665645.1, forward strand.
CACACATGTCACCTCGACATTAGACTGGGTGAAAAGAGTCTAAACTCATCAGTCTTCTTTAACAGGACCATTTTTATAACTACTTATAGTTTTTATCATGGCACTAGCTTTGGAACAAGCTTCCCCATCCTGCATTGTTGTTATCAACACTATACGAGTGCAGCGTACGTGCACAAGGCCGCGTCGTGTAAAGACAGCCGTAAGGACTTTATGCTTTTTCATACGCGTAGCCTCTTTAAAGATGAGATAATGCTCTTTTAACAATTGCTCATAAACATAAATGATCGCTTCTGAATTGAAACCCAGAAACTGCAAGCTAAGTTGTTTCTTGTGCTCGCGCCTGTAGAATATGATTTTACCATGCAGCTTGATCTTTTCGCGTGTGTTTAACATTTTAATTATTACTAATGAAGATATCGGTGACTTTTGGTGGTGGAGTCAGCTGGAGACTAAAGCATAACTTGTGACAGAGCGTTTTGAGATCTTCACCTTCGACATAGGGAACTCCATGAACCCTCAGGTCACACGAGATAGTCTCCCTGCGTTGCTTTGCCAGCCTGGCCTCCAGTGCACCCAACCTCTAGCCTGCTGCTTGTAGATTTTTCACATCCCGGTTTGGTCTCTCATGGAGCGAGGAGCGGCAACCTCGCGCTCCAACGTCAGGACACAAGCATCCATTTGCTTTACTTCCCCGGAGATTATGTCCAAGCGATCCATAAGGCCACTGTTCAGCTTCCCGAACGGCCGACTCAATTTTCTCGGTTTGTTCCTCAAAGCGAGTCTTTAGGAGCTCCAGAAGCTGTGGCGAATTTACATCTGAGTTGCGTTCGCTGGCAGTTCCAGCATTGTTGCGGGTACGTTTAGTGGGCGGAGCAGAAGAGCCCATGACTTTTTTTAAAGGGTATTTATTGTTTGATTTGATTCAAAGTTAGGTTTATTTGTCGGTATTGTTTGTATTGTATCTTTCAGATTTAATCTTTAAGTTTAAGTTATGATATTTATGATATTGTGTATACAGAACAGATCATGTCATTTACATGTGTTGCATTTACTGTTACATTTACATTACATAGTTTCAACAAGCCCACTCAAAGTGACAAGGTAAATTTAAATTTCAGTGATGCCTAAAGATCTTATGCAGGTTTTATGCTTGTTGTGGCTAAGACCCTTAGTCAATAGATCTGCTGGCATGAGTTCGGTCGGACTTCACCACTTCGCTGCTTCTCTTGGATGTAGTTGTGGCGCACGTCTATGTTTTGGTGCGCGGGTTGTAACCAAATCCTGAAGCAAGTTTTTGGGCGCTTTGGTTGTTGTTGAACATACGGATCGAGTCGCACCCTCTCCCAATGCCGGTTAAGAGACTCCTTCAGTATATGGCTTCTTTGACCGCTTCAAACATGGCCAGATACTCCGATTCCGTGCTCGAAAGTGCAAGAGTTCGCTGTTTTTGGGCTTCCCAACATATGGCTGTGCCCGACAACACGAACGCTAGTCCAGAGTAGGAGCGTCTGTCCCTAAGATTGGCTTCCCAGCCGGCGATGGCCACGCCGTACAGATCTTCCTTGCTCGGTAGGTATAACAGCCCCAGCCCTTTGGTCCCTGACAGATACCGTAGGACGCGTTTCGTTGCTTTCCAGTGTTCTCCATTGTTATTCGCGTTGAACTGGCTCAGAAAACTGACAGCAAACGTAATGTCAGGACGGGTGGAAACTGAAAGAATCATTAAAGCACCGATTATGTTTTGATAAGGATATTTCGTCATTTCCGCTTCATCAGCTACGTCGGGCGTTAAATGTTGCTCTTCGCTTGAATGGAGGTCAACTCTGCTTTGCAATCCGACATTTCGAATCTGTTCAGTTCTCCTTAACGTTTTCCGTTAACTTCATACCTAGGCAGGTACTAACTGTTCCTATATCTTTCATATCGAACGATTCCGTAAGACTCTTTTTGGTTTCGTCTATCCATGCGGGGTGGTTCAAGGCAAAAAGAAGATCGTCGACATATATGGTTACAAGTAATATCTTCTCTCCTTGCCGTTTCACAAATAAGCATGGATCCTCTTTTGGTCGCTATCAATCCACTGTCTTACAACTTCGCAGTTAGCTTTTGATACCATCTTAGTCAAGACAGTCGTAGTCCATATAACGCCTTTTGAAGCACACATACAGGCTTTTGATATTTTCTCATGTTGTGAATCCAGTTTTTCGCTGGAACTCGACTTAGAGGTCTCCCGTTAGATCCAGTAGGCGCGCCAGTTGTCATTCTGGTGACGAAATCGCGAAATCCCTCCGGAATTTCAATAAAGATTTTCTAGTCGAGCTCTCCATTTAAGTAAGCAGTCACAACGTCCATCTGGTGAACTTCCATACATTCTTCCATGGATAATGCCACGAGAAGTCGGATCGTACTGAATCGAACTGCGGGTGAGTATGTTTCTTGGAAATCCTCACCTGGTCTCTGGGCGTAACCTTCACCTACCAAATGCACCTTTTCTTGTACTCTTCGCTTCCAGTATCCTTTGTGCGGAATACCATTCTGTTGCCGATCGTCTTTCGGTCATCTGGTTTCTCCACGATGTTTCGGATGCTTTCAGATGCGCCATAAATTCGTCTTCGATTGCCTTTATCCATTTATCCGCATCGTCAGAGCTGTTCGCTTCTGCAATATTCACAGGATCGTCAGATAGCACGTTGGCTATGTCACACTCTTCGTAGGGTTCGTCGTCTTCAAGTTGTCATCTCGTTGCTAATCTCTTTTGAGTTGATCTCCGTACAAAATTCCACGAAATTGGTACTGAAACCTGGAAGACTCAGAAATTTAGATATTATTACTTTTCGCCTTTCCGGGACATAGAGTCGATATGCCAAGTAGCTGCATATCCGAAAAAAATGCATTCAACTGATCTGGGATCAAATTTTACCTTGTTGATGAAGAAGATAGTAAATACGTGACCAGTCAAAACACAAAAATGCTGTTTTTAATTCATTATAGCTTATGTTTTTGAAATCTCTAAACGTAAAAGAATTGATTTTGCTGTCAAAGGTCAAGTCGCATGATAAAAATATTAAGTCATGTCTGGAGAAGGCTGGTACAGAAACCTGGTCATAATGTATGATTTTGATAGGGTCATTGAAAAGAAATAAGTCATGTAATGTATTACAGTGGCTGCTATAGTGCGATGGCACCTAGGGACTTAAAGTTATCCACGAGATAGCGTTCTGACAATAGGTTGCTGTTGAAATCGCCTGCAAATATAATGTCGATGTAGTCCAACGAAATGTCTGATACAACATTTATATATGCAACCTAGAAGGGATCTTCCATGGGACTTATTGAGAATTTCTAATAGAATGTATTCAATAGTACTGTCACTTGGCTTTTTAAGTACCACTTAACATTTCAGCTTCACATTCACGTATATAGCAACACCTCCTGCATAACCGACACGATCGGACCGATAAACATTAAAGCCTTCACAAACAATAGACCAATCACATAGATCATGTACAAGCCGCGTCTCAGACACACATGTCACCTCGACATTAGACTGGGTGAAAAGAGTCTAAACTCATCAATCTTCTTTAACAGACTTTGTGCATTTTAAGACCATTTTTATAACTACTTATAGTTTTTATCATGGCCCTAGCTTTGGAACAAGCTCCCCCATCCTGCATTGTTGTTATCAATGATTATTAGGGGCGCAATCTCAATATTTAAGGCGTAAGTTATAAATTTCTTAAGGTAAACGATTTTCAAGCCCATTTTAATTAAGAGAATATAAATTATACGCTTAGGAACGAAAGCTATAAGCTTCAGAAAGTGTAGAAAGTGGATCAGGCAAATAATTAAAGGACGAAAGTTACTCTATACTGGTAATGCAAAAGACACCCACTCTTCGAGTGCAGCGTACGTGCACAAGGCCGCGACGTGTAAAGACAGCCGTAAGGACTTTATGCTTTTTCATACGCGTAGCCTCTTTAAAGATGAGATAATGCTCTTTTAACAATTGCTCGCTTCTGAATTGAAACCCAGAAACTGCAGCTAAGTTGTTTCTTGTGCTCGCGCCTGTAGAATATGATTTTACCATGCAGCTGGATCTTTTCGCGTGTGTTTAACATTTTAATTATTACTAATGAAGATATCGGTGACTTTTGGTGGTGGAGTCAGCTGGAGACTAAAGCATAACTTGTGACAGAGCGTTTTGAGATCTTCACCTTCGACATAGGGAACTCCATGAACCCTCAGGTCACACGAGATAGTCTCCCTGCGTTGCTTTGCCAGCCTGGCCTCCAGTGCACCCAACCTCTGGCCTACTGCTTGTAGATTTTTCACATCCCGGTTTGGTCTCTCATGGAGCGAGGAGCGGCAACCTCCCGCTCCAACGTCAGGACACGAGCATCCATTTGCTTTACTTCCCCGGAGATTATGTCCAAGCGATCCATAAGGCGACTGAGCATTCGCTGTTCAGCTTCCCGAACGGCCGACTCAATTTTCTCGGTTTGTTCCTCAAAGCGAGTCTTTAGGAGCTCCAGAAGCTGTGGCGAATTTACATCTGAGTTGCGTTCGCTGGCAGTTCCAGCATTGTTGCGGGTACGTTTAGTGGGCGGAGCAGAAGAGCCCATGACTTTTTTAAAGGGTATTTATTGTTTGATTTGATTCAAAGTTAGGTTTATTTGTCGGTATTGATTGTATTGTATCTTTCAGATTTAATCTTTAAGTTTAAGTTATGATATTTATGATATTGTGTATACAGAACAGATCATGTCATTTACATGTGTTGCATTTACTGTTACATTTACATTACATAGTTTCAACAAGCCCACTCAGAGTGACAAGGTAAATTTAAATTTCAGTGATGCCTAAAGATCTTATGCAGGTTTTATGCTTGTTGTGGCTAAGACCCTTAGTCAATACATCTGCTGGCATGAGTTCGGTCGGACTTCACCACTTCGCTGCTTCTCTTGGATGTAGTTGTGGCGCACGTCTATGTTTTGGTGCGCGGGTTGTAACCAAATCCTGAAGCAAGTTTTTGGGCGCTTTGGTTGTTGTTGAACATACGGATCGAGTCGCACCCTCTCCCAATGCCGGTTAAGAGACTCCTTCAGTATATGGCTTCTTTGACCGCTTCAAACATGGCCAGATACCCCGATTCCGTGCTCGAAAGTGCAAGAGTTCGCTGTTTTTGGGCTTCCCAACATATGGCTGTGCCCGACAACACGAACGCTAGTCCAGAGTAGGAGCGTCTGTCCCTAAGATTAGCTTCCCAGCCGGCGATGGCCAAGCCGTACAGATCTTCCTTGCTCGGTAGGTATAACAGCCCCAGCCCTTTGGTCCCTGACAGATACCGTAGGACGCGTTTCGTTGCTTTCCAGTGTTCTCCATTGTTATTCGCGTTGAACTGGCTCAGAAAACTGACAGCAAACGTAATGTCAGGACGGGTGGAAACTGAAAGAATCATTAAAGCACCGATTATGTTTTGATAAGGATATTTCGTCATTTCCGCTTCATCAGCTACGTCGGGCGTTAAATGTTGCTCTTCGCTTGAATGGAGGTCAACTCTGCTTTGCAATCCGACATTTCGAATCTGTTTAGTTCTCCTTAACGTTTTGCGTTAACTTCATACCTAGGCGGGTACTAACTGTTCCTATATCTTTCATATCGAACGATTCCGTAAGACTCTTTTTGGTTTCGTCTATCCATGCGGGGTGGTTCAAGGCAAAAAGAAGGTCGTCGACATATATGGTTACAAGTAATATCTTCTCTCCTTGCCGTTTCACAAATAAGCATGGATCCTCTTTTGGTCGCTATCAATCCACTGTCTAACAACTTCGCAGTTAGCTTTTGATACCATCTTAGTCAAGACAGTCGTAGTCCATATAACGCCTTTTGAAGCACACATACAGGTTTTTGATATTTGCTCATGTTGTGAATCCAGTTTTTCGCTGGAACTCGACTTAGAGGTCTCCCGTTAGATCCAGTAGGCGCGCCAGTTGCCATTCTGGTGACGAAATCGCGAAATCCCTCCGGAATTTCAATAAAGATTTTCTACTCGAGCTCTCCATTTAAGTAAGCAGTCACAACGTCCATCTGGTGAACTTCCATACATTCTTCCATGCATAATGCCACGAGAAGTCGGATCGTACTGAATCGAACTGCGGGTGAGTATGTTTCTTGGAAATCCTCACCTGGTCTCTGGGCGTAACCTTCACCTACCAAATGCACCTTTTCTTGTACTCTTCGCTTCCAGTATCCTTTGTGCGGAATACCATTCTGTTGCCGATCGTCTTTCGGTCATCTGGATTCTCCACGATGTTTCGGATGCTTTCAGATGCGCCATAAATTCGTCTTCGATTGCCTTTATCCATTTATCCGCATCGTCAGAGCTGTTCGCTTCTGCAATATTCACTGGATCGTCAGATAGCACGTTGGCTATGTCACACTCTTCGTAGGGTTCGTCGTCTTCAAGTTGCCATCTCGTTGCTAATCTCTTTTGAGTTGATCTCCGTACAAAATTCCACGAAATTGGTACTGAAACCTGGAAGACTCAGAAATTTAGAAATTATTACTTTTCGCCTTTCCGGGACATAGAGTCGATATGCCAAGTAGCTGCATATCCGAAAAAAATGCATTCAACTGATCAGGGATCAAATTTTACCTTGTTGATGAAGAAGATAGTAAATACGTAACCAGTCAAAACACAAAAATGCTGTTTTTAATTCATTATAGCTTATGTTTTTGAAATCTCTAAACGTAAAAGAATTGATTTTGCTGTCAAAGGTCAAGTCGCATGATAAAAATATTAAGTCATGTCTGGAGAAGGCTGGTACAGAAACCTGGTCATAATGTATGATTTTGATAGGGTCATTGAAAAGAAATAAGTCATGTAATGTATTACAGTGGCTGCTATAGTGCGATGGCACCTAGGGACTTAAAGTTATCCACGAGATAGCGTTCTGACAATAGGTTGCTGTTGAAATCGCCTGCAAATATAATGTCGATGTAGTCCAACGAAATGTCTGATACAACATTTATATATGCAACCTAGAAGGGATCTTCCATGGGACTTATTGAGAATTTCTAATAGAATGTATTCAATAGTACTGTCACTTGGCTTTTTAAGTACCACTTAACATTTCAGCTTCACATTCACGTATATAGCAACACCTCCTGCATAACCGACACGATCGGACCGATAAACATTAAAGCCTTCACAAACAATAGACCAATCACATAGATCATGTACAAGCCGCGTCTCAGACACACATGTCACCTCGACATTAGACTGGGTGAAAAGAGTCTAAACTCATCAATCTTCTTTAACAGACTTTGTGCATTTTAAGACCATTTTTATAACTACTTATAGTTTTTATCATGGCCCTAGCTTTGGAACAAGCTCCCCCATCCTGCATTGTTGTTATCAATGATTATTAGGGGCGCAATCTCAATATTTAAGGCGTAAGTTATAAATTTCTTAAGGTAAACGATTTTCAAGCCCATTTTAATTAAGAGAATATAAATTATACGCTTAGGAACGAAAGCTATAAGCTTCAGAAAGTGTAGAAAGTGGATCAGGCAAATAATTAAAGGACGAAAGTTACTCTATACTGGTAATGCAAAAGACACCCACTCTTCGAGTGCAGCGTACGTGCACAAGGCCGCGACGTGTAAAGACAGCCGTAAGGACTTTATGCTTTTTCATACGCGTAGCCTCTTTAAAGATGAGATAATGCTCTTTTAACAATTGCTCGCTTCTGAATTGAAACCCAGAAACTGCAGCTAAGTTGTTTCTTGTGCTCGCGCCTGTAGAATATGATTTTACCATGCAGCTGGATCTTTTCGCGTGTGTTTAACATTTTAATTATTACTAATGAAGATATCGGTGACTTTTGGTGGTGGAGTCAGCTGGAGACTAAAGCATAACTTGTGACAGAGCGTTTTGAGATCTTCACCTTCGACATAGGGAACTCCATGAACCCTCAGGTCACACGAGATAGTCTCCCTGCGTTGCTTTGCCAGCCTGGCCTCCAGTGCACCCAACCTCTGGCCTACTGCTTGTAGATTTTTCACATCCCGGTTTGGTCTCTCATGGAGCGAGGAGCGGCAACCTCCCGCTCCAACGTCAGGACACGAGCATCCATTTGCTTTACTTCCCCGGAGATTATGTCCAAGCGATCCATAAGGCGACTGAGCATTCGCTGTTCAGCTTCCCGAACGGCCGACTCAATTTTCTCGGTTTGTTCCTCAAAGCGAGTCTTTAGGAGCTCCAGAAGCTGTGGCGAATTTACATCTGAGTTGCGTTCGCTGGCAGTTCCAGCATTGTTGCGGGTACGTTTAGTGGGCGGAGCAGAAGAGCCCATGACTTTTTTAAAGGGTATTTATTGTTTGATTTGATTCAAAGTTAGGTTTATTTGTCGGTATTGATTGTATTGTATCTTTCAGATTTAATCTTTAAGTTTAAGTTATGATATTTATGATATTGTGTATACAGAACAGATCATGTCATTTACATGTGTTGCATTTACTGTTACATTTACATTACATAGTTTCAACAAGCCCACTCAGAGTGACAAGGTAAATTTAAATTTCAGTGATGCCTAAAGATCTTATGCAGGTTTTATGCTTGTTGTGGCTAAGACCCTTAGTCAATACATCTGCTGGCATGAGTTCGGTCGGACTTCACCACTTCGCTGCTTCTCTTGGATGTAGTTGTGGCGCACGTCTATGTTTTGGTGCGCGGGTTGTAACCAAATCCTGAAGCAAGTTTTTGGGCGCTTTGGTTGTTGTTGAACATACGGATCGAGTCGCACCCTCTCCCAATGCCGGTTAAGAGACTCCTTCAGTATATGGCTTCTTTGACCGCTTCAAACATGGCCAGATACCCCGATTCCGTGCTCGAAAGTGCAAGAGTTCGCTGTTTTTGGGCTTCCCAACATATGGCTGTGCCCGACAACACGAACGCTAGTCCAGAGTAGGAGCGTCTGTCCCTAAGATTAGCTTCCCAGCCGGCGATGGCCAAGCCGTACAGATCTTCCTTGCTCGGTAGGTATAACAGCCCCAGCCCTTTGGTCCCTGACAGATACCGTAGGACGCGTTTCGTTGCTTTCCAGTGTTCTCCATTGTTATTCGCGTTGAACTGGCTCAGAAAACTGACAGCAAACGTAATGTCAGGACGGGTGGAAACTGAAAGAATCATTAAAGCACCGATTATGTTTTGATAAGGATATTTCGTCATTTCCGCTTCATCAGCTACGTCGGGCGTTAAATGTTGCTCTTCGCTTGAATGGAGGTCAACTCTGCTTTGCAATCCGACATTTCGAATCTGTTTAGTTCTCCTTAACGTTTTGCGTTAACTTCATACCTAGGCGGGTACTAACTGTTCCTATATCTTTCATATCGAACGATTCCGTAAGACTCTTTTTGGTTTCGTCTATCCATGCGGGGTGGTTCAAGGCAAAAAGAAGGTCGTCGACATATATGGTTACAAGTAATATCTTCTCTCCTTGCCGTTTCACAAATAAGCATGGATCCTCTTTTGGTCGCTATCAATCCACTGTCTAACAACTTCGCAGTTAGCTTTTGATACCATCTTAGTCAAGACAGTCGTAGTCCATATAACGCCTTTTGAAGCACACATACAGGTTTTTGATATTTGCTCATGTTGTGAATCCAGTTTTTCGCTGGAACTCGACTTAGAGGTCTCCCGTTAGATCCAGTAGGCGCGCCAGTTGCCATTCTGGTGACGAAATCGCGAAATCCCTCCGGAATTTCAATAAAGATTTTCTACTCGAGCTCTCCATTTAAGTAAGCAGTCACAACGTCCATCTGGTGAACTTCCATACATTCTTCCATGCATAATGCCACGAGAAGTCGGATCGTACTGAATCGAACTGCGGGTGAGTATGTTTCTTGGAAATCCTCACCTGGTCTCTGGGCGTAACCTTCACCTACCAAATGCACCTTTTCTTGTACTCTTCGCTTCCAGTATCCTTTGTGCGGAATACCATTCTGTTGCCGATCGTCTTTCGGTCATCTGGATTCTCCACGATGTTTCGGATGCTTTCAGATGCGCCATAAATTCGTCTTCGATTGCCTTTATCCATTTATCCGCATCGTCAGAGCTGTTCGCTTCTGCAATATTCACTGGATCGTCAGATAGCACGTTGGCTATGTCACACTCTTCGTAGGGTTCGTCGTCTTCAAGTTGCCATCTCGTTGCTAATCTCTTTTGAGTTGATCTCCGTACAAAATTCCACGAAATTGGTACTGAAACCTGGAAGACTCAGAAATTTAGAAATTATTACTTTTCGCCTTTCCGGGACATAGAGTCGATATGCCAAGTAGCTGCATATCCGAAAAAAATGCATTCAACTGATCAGGGATCAAATTTTACCTTGTTGATGAAGAAGATAGTAAATACGTAACCAGTCAAAACACAAAAATGCTGTTTTTAATTCATTATAGCTTATGTTTTTGAAATCTCTATACGTAAAAGAATTGATTTTGCTGTCAAAGGTCAAGTCGCATGATAAAAATTGTTCACGTCAAAAGGGCGTTTAATTTCAGGAGGCAGTGTCGAGCGGCAGTTTTATCCAGATGTCTACATCTCGCGCGCTCGCACTGCCGTCCGCTCTCCCTCTCCATCTCTCCCCTAAGTCTCCGCTCTGCTCTGGAGCGCTTAAGTTAAGTTAGGCTTAGGCAGTTCATGTTTCAAAGTGTACTAATAAACACCTACGCTCGTCGCTTAAAAACCCCAAAAGTACTCCCGTGTTTTTTGGGTACCATTCAGTCTTGGGGCTTCAACTATTTCCATCGATCAAGCCGCACCGCCCCAACAAAAATATTAAGTCATGTCTGGAGAAGGCTGGTACAGAAACCTGGTCATAATGTATGATTTTGCTAGGGTCATTGAAAAGAAATAAGTCATGTAATGTATCACAGTGGCTGCTATAGTGCGTGGGCACCTAGGGACTTAAAGTTATCCACGAGATAGCGTTCTGACAATAGGTTGCTGTTGAAATCGCCTGCAAATATAATGTCGGTGTAGTCCAACGAAATGTCTGATTTAACATTTATATATGCAACCTAGAAGGGATCTTCCATGGGACTTATTGAGAATTTCTAATAGAATGTATTCAATAGTATTGTCACTTGGCTTTTTAAGTACCACTTAACATTTCAGCTTCACATTCACGTATATAGCAACACCTCCTGCATGACCGACACGATCGGACCGATAAACATTAAAGCCTTCACAAACAATAGACCAATCACATAGATCATGTACAAGCCGCGTCTCAGACACACATGTCACCTCGACATTAGACTGGGTGAAAAGAGTCTAAACTCATCAATCTTCTTTAACAGACTTTGTGCATTTTAAGACCATTTTTATAACTACTTATAGTTTTTATCATGGCCCTAGCTTTGGAACAAGCTCCCCCATCCTGCATTGTTGTTATCAATGATTATTAGGGGCGCAATCTCAATATTTAAGGCGTAAGTTATAAATTTCTTAAGGTAAACGATTTTCAAGCCCATTTTAATTAAGAGAATATAGAGAGAACGAAAGCTATCAGCTTCAGAAAGTGTAGAAAGTGGATCAGCCAAATAATTAATGGACGAAAGTTACTCTATACTGTTAATACAAAGGACACCCGCTCTTCGAGTGCAGCGTACGTGCACAAGGCCACGACGTGTAAAGACAGCCGTAAGGACTTTATGCTTTTTCATTCGCGTAGCCTCTTTAAAGATGAGATAATGCTCTTTTAACAATTGCTCGCTTCTGAATTGAAACCCAGAAACTGCAGCTAAGTTGTTTCTTGTGCTCGCGCCTGTAGAATATGATTTTACCATGCAGCTTGATCTTTTCGCGTGTGTTTAACATTTTAATTATTACTAATGAAGATATCGGTGACTTTTGGTGGTGGAGTCAGCTGGAGATTAAAGCATAGCTTGTGACAGAGCGTTTTGAGATCTTCACCTTCGACACGAGCATCCATTTGCTTTACTTCCCCGGAGATTATGTCCAAGCGATCCATAAGGCGACTGAGCATTCGCTGTTCAGCTTCCCGAACGGCCGACTCAATTTTCTCGGTTTGTTCCTCAAAGCGAGTCTTTAGGAGCTCCAGAAGCTGTGGCGAATTTACATCTGAGTTGCGTTCGCTGGCAGTTCCAGCATTGTTGCGGGTACGTTTAGTGGGCGGAACAGAAGAGCCCATAACTTTTTTTAAAGGGTATTTATTGTTTGATTTGTTTCAAAGTTAGGTTTATTTGTCGGTATTGTTTGTACTGTATCTTTCAGATTTAATCTTTAAGTTTAAGTTTTATGCTAGCTGTGCTTGCAACCACTTACTCCTTTACTTTGCCTTATCGACAATAGTGAATAGCTGCCTTTTCTTTTTCTCTTTTGCACCCCGAAGATGCTGCCGGACCCATTGTCTCTCACTGAAGGTGCAGATTTGATACTGAAGCAGCGAATGAAAGAAGCACGAGTACTTGTAGATTAAAAAATAAATGCTCTTTCAATATCTAAGTATATATGAACGGTTGATACATAAATCGCGCGATCTGCTGCTTGGAGCTGACTAACTAACTATCTTCACTTCTTTAAATTACAAATGAGGGAGGAGACTTAAGCTGTTACTTGTAAGCTTTACATATGATTCTTATGATATTTATGATATTGTGTATACAGAACAGATCATGTCATTTACATGTGTTGCATTTACTGTTACATTTACGTTACATAGTTTCAACAAGCCCACTCAAAGTGACAAGGTAAATTTAAATTTCAGTAATGCCTTAAGATCTTATGCAGGTTTTATGCTTGTTGTGGCTAAGACCCTTAGTCAATACATCTGCTGGCATGAGTTCGGTCGGACTTCACCACTTCGCTGCTACTCTTGGATGTAGTTGTGGCGCACGTCTATGTTTTGGTGCGCGGGTTGTAACCAAATCCTGAAGCAAGTTTTTGGGCGCTTTGGTTGTTGTTGAACATACGGATCGAGTCGCACCCTCTCCCAATGCCGGTTAAGAGACTCCTTCAGTATATGGCTTCTTTGACCGCTTCAAACATGGCCAGATACTCCGATTCCGTGCTCGAAAGTGCAAGAGTTCGCTGTTTTTGGGCTTCCCAACATATGGCTGTGCCCGACAACACGAACGCTAGTCCAGAGTAGGAGCGTCTGTCCCTAAGATTGGCTTCCCAGCCGGCGATGGCCACGCCGTACAGATCTTCCTTGCTCGGTAGGTATAACAGCCCCAGCCCTTTGGTCCCTGACAGATACCGTAGGACGCGTTTCGTTGCTTTCCAGTGTTCTCCATTGTTATTCGCGTTGAACTGGCTCAGAAAACTGACAGCAAACGTAATGTCAGGACGGGTGGAAACTGAAAGAATCATTAAAGCACCGATTATGTTTTGATAAGGATATTTCGTCATTTCCGCTTCATCAGCTACGTCGGGCGTTAAATGTTGCTCTTCGCTTGAATGGAGGTCAACTCTGCTTTGCAATCCGACATTTCGAATCTGTTCAGTTCTCCTTAACGTTTTCCGTTAACTTCATACCTAGGTAGGTACTAACTGTTCCTATATCTTTCATATCGAACGATTCCGTAAGACTCTTTTTGGTTTCGTCTATCCATGCGGGGTGGTTCAAGGCAAAAAGAAGGTCGTCGACATATATGGTTACAAGTAATATCTTCTCTCCTTGCCGTTTCACAAATAAGCATGGATCCTCTTTTGGTCGCTATCAATCCACTGTCTTACAACTTCGCAGTTAGCTTTTGATACCATCTTAGTCAAGACAGTCGTAGTCCATATAACGCCTTTTGAAGCACACATACAGGCTTTTGATATTTTCTCATGTTGTGAATCCAGTTTTTCGCTGGAACTCGACTTAGAGGTCTCCCGTTAGATCCAGTAGGCGCGCCAGTTGCCATTCTGGTGACGAAATCGCGAAATCCCTCCGGAATTTCAATAAAGATTTTCTACTCGAGCTCTCCATTTAAGAAAAGCAGTCACAACGTCCATATGGTGAACTTCCATACATTCTTCCATGGATAATGCCACGAGAAGTCGGATCGTACTGAATCGAACTGCGGGTGAGTATGTTTCTTGGAAATCCTCACCTGGTCTCTGGGCGTAACCTTCACTTACCAAATGCACCTTTTCTTGTACTCTTCGCTTCCAGTATCCTTTGTGCGGAATACCATTCTGTTGCCGATCGTCTTTCGGTCATCTGGTTTCTCCACGATGTTTCGGATGCTTTCAGATGCGCCATAAATTCGTCTTCGATTGCCTTTATCCATTTATCCGCATCGTCAGAGCTGTTCGCTTCTGCAATATTCACTGGATCGTCAGATAGCACGTTGGCTATGTCACACTCTTCGTAGGGTTCGTCGTCTTGAAGTTGTCATCTCGTTGCTAATCTCTTTTGAGTTGATCTCCGTACAAAATTCCACGAAATTGGTACTGAAACCTGGAAGACTCAGAAATTTAGAAATTATTACTTTTCGCCTTTCCGGGACATAGAGTCGATATGCCAAGTAGCTGCATATCCGAAAAAAATGCATTCAACTGATCTTGGATCAAATTTTACCTTGTTGATGAAGAAGATAGTAAATACGTGACCAGTCAAAACACAAAAATGCTGTTTTTAATTCATTATAGCTTATGTTTTTGAAATCTCTATACGTAAAAGAATTGATTTTGCTGTCAAAGGTCAAGTTGCATGATAAAAATATTAAGTCATGTCTGGAGAAGGCTGGTACAGAAACCTGGTCATAATGTATGATTTTGCTAGGGTCATTGAAAAGAAATAAGTCATGTAATGTATCACAGTGGCTGCTATAGTGCGTGGGCACCTAGGGACTTAAAGTTATCCACGAGATAGCGTTCTGACAATAGGTTGCTGTTGAAATCGCCTGCAAATATAATGTCGGTGTAGTCCAACGAAATGTCTGATACAACATTTATATATGCAACCTAGAAGGGATCTTCCATGGGACTTATTGAGAATTTCTAATAGAATGTATTCAATAGTATTGTCACTTGGCTTTTTAAGTACCACTTAACATTTCAGCTTCACATTCACGTATATAGCAACACCTCCTGCATGACCGACACGATCGGACCGATAAACATTAAAGCCTTCACAAACAATAGACCAATCACATAGATCATGTACAAGCCGCGTCTCAGACACACATGTCACCTCGACATTAGACTGGGTGAAAAGAGTCTAAACTCATCAATCTTCTTTAACAGACTTTGTGCATTTTAAGTCCATTTTTATAACTACTTATAGTTTTTATCATGGCCCTAGCTTTGGAACAAGCTCCCCCATCCTGCATTGTTGTTATCAATGATTATTAGGGGCGCAATCTCAATATTTAAGGCGTAAGTTATAAATTTCTTAAGGTAAACGATTTTCAAGCCCATTTTAATTAAGAGAATATAGAGAGAACGAAAGCTATCAGCTTCAGAAAGTGTAGAAAGTGGATCAGCCAAATAATTAATGGACGAAAGTTACTCTATACTGTTAATACAAAGGACACCCGCTCTTCGAGTGCAGCGTACGTGCACAAGGCCGCGACGTGTAAAGACAGCCGTAAGGACTTTATGCTTTTTCATTCGCGTAGCCTCTTTAAAGATGAGATAATGCTCTTTTAACAATTGCTCGCTTCTGAATTGAAACCCAGAAACTGCAGCTAAGTTGTTTCTTGTGCTCGCGCCTGTAGAATATGATTTTACCATGCAGCTTGATCTTTTCGCGTGTGTTTAACATTTTAATTATTACTAATGAAGATATCGGTGACTTTTGGTGGTGGAGTCAGCTGGAGATTAAAGCATAGCTTGTGACAGAGCGTTTTGAGATCTTCACCTTCGACACGAGCATCCATTTGCTTTACTTCCCCGGAGATTATGTCCAAGCGATCCATAAGGCGACTGAGCATTCGCTGTTCAGCTTCCCGAACGGCCGACTCAATTTTCTCGGTTTGTTCCTCAAAGCGAGTCTTTAGGAGCTCCAGAAGCTGTGGCGAATTTACATCTGAGTTGCGTTCGCTGGCAGTTCCAGCATTGTTGCGGGTACGTTTAGTGGGCGGAGCAGAAGAGCCCATAACTTTTTTTAAAGGGTATTTATTGTTTGATTTGATTCAAAGTTAGGTTTATTTGTCGGTATTGTTTGTATTGTATCTTTCAGATTTAATCTTTAAGTTTAAGTTTTATGCTAGCTGTGCTTGCAACCACTTACTCCTTTACTTTGCCTTATCGACAATAGTGAATAGCTGCCTTTTCTTTTTCTCTTTTGCACCCCGAAGATGCTGCCGGACCGATTGTCTCTCACTGAAGGTGCAGATTTGATACTGAAGCAGCGAATGAAAGAAGCACGAGTACTTGTAGATTAAAAAATAAATGCTCTTTCAATATCTAAGTATATATGAACGGTTGATACATAAATCGCGCGGTCTGCTGCTTGGAGCTGACTAACTAACTATCTTCACTTCTTTAAATTACAAATCAGGGAGGAGACTTAAGCTGTTACTTGTAAGCTTTACATATGATTCTTATGATATTTATGATATTGTGCATACAGAACAAATCATGTCATTTACATGTGTTGCATTTACTGTTACATTTACATTACATAGTTTCAACAAGCCCACTCAAAGTGACAAGGTAAATTTAAATTTCAGTGATGCCTAAAGATCTTATGCAGGTTTTAGGCTTGTTGTGGCTAAGACCTTTAGTCAATACATCTGCTGACATGAGTTCGGTTTGGACTTCACCACTTCGCTGCTTCTCTTGGATGTAGTTGTGGCGCACGTCTATGTTTTGGTGCGCGGGTTTTAATCAAATCCTGAAGCAAGTTTTTGGGCGCCTTGGTTGTTGTTGAACATACGCATCGAGTCGCACCCTCTCCCAATGCCTGTTAAGAGACTCCTTCAGTATATGGCCTCTTTGACCGCTTCGAACATGGCCAGATACTCCGATTCCGTGCTCGAAAGTGCAAGAGTTCGCTGTTTTTGGGCTTCCCAACATATGGCTGCGCCCGACAACACGAACGCTAGTCCAGAGTAGGAGCGTCTGTCCCTAAGATTGGCTTCCCAGTCGGCGATGGCCACGCCGTACAGATCTTCCTTGCTCGGTAGGTATAACAGCCCCAGCCCTTTGGTCCCTGACAGATACCGTAGGACGCGTTTCGTTGCTTTCCAGTGTTCCCCATTGTTATTCGCGTTGAACTGGCTCAGAAAACTGACAGCAAACGTAATGTTAAATGTTGCTCTTCGCTTGAATGGAGGTCAACTCTGCTTTGCAATCCGACATCTCGAATCTGTTTAGGAAGTTGTTTTATATACTGCTCCTGTGAGATAAATATCCAGTTCTCCTTAACGTTTTTCAGTAACTTCATACCTAGGCAGGTACTAACTGTTCCTATATCTTTCATATCGAACGATTCCGTAAGACTCTTTTTGGTTTCGTCTATCCATGCGGGGTGGATCAAGGCAAAAAGAAGGTCGTCGACATATATGGTTACAAGTAATATCTTCTCTCCTTGTCAATCCACTGTCTAACAGCTTCGCAGTTAGCATTTAATACCATCTTACTCAAGACAGTCGTAGTCCATATAACGCCTTTTGAAGCACACATACAGGCTTTTGATATTTGCTCATGTTGTGAATCCAGTTTTTCGCTGGAACTCGACTTAGAGGTCTCCCGTTTGATCCAGTAGGCGCGCCAGTTGCCATTCTGGTGACGAAATCGCGAAATCCCTCCGAAATTTCCATAAAGATTTTCTCCTCGAGCTCTCCATTTAAGTAAGCAGTCACAACGTCCATCTGGTGAACTTCCATACATTCTTCCATGGATAATGCCACGAGAAGTCGAATCGTACTAAATCGAACTGCGGGTGAGTATGTTTCTTGGAAATCCTCACCTGGTCTCTGGGCGTAACCTTCACCTACCAAATGCACCTTTTCTTGTACTCTTCGCTTCCAGTATCCTTTGTGCGGAATACCATTCTGTTGCCGATCGTCTTTCGGTCATCTGGTTGCTCCACGATGTTTCGGATGCTTTCAGATGCGCCATAAATTCATCTTCGATTGCCTTTATCAATTTATCCGCATCGTCAGAGCTGTTCGCTTCTGCAATATTCACTGGATCGTCAGATAGCACGTTGGCTATGTCACACTCTTCGTAGGGTTCGTCGTCTTGAAGTTGTCATCTCGTTACTAATCTCTTTTAAGTTGAGCTCCGTACAAAATTCCACGAAATTGGTACTGAAACATGGAAGACTCAGAAATTTAGAAATTATTACTTTTCGCCTTTCCGGGACATAGAGTCGATATGCCAAGTAGCTGCATATCCAAACTTTACCTTGTTGATGCAATTTACGAGCGCAAACGTCTTGGTTCCGAATGCTCTCGAGTGTGTCACTGTTGCGATTTTCTTTGACCAGAACGTATAGGGAATATCTCCTGACAAGCCTGCTGCTGGACATCGTTTACGTATGTAGCACGTCTTTGTCTTTCTGCTAGGCCGTTTTGCGGGGGGGGGGGTAAGTGGTGCACTTAGTCTTCGTTGTATCCCGTTCTATTCTAGGTAGGCGTCAATCTCCTTGTTACAGTATTTCGTCCCGTTATCAGATTGTAGCATCTTTATTTTCATTCCGGTGTAATTTTCGGCTTTAAATACGTCAGATTTCTGTTTAATAAATGTAACTTCGCAATATCTAGAGAAATCATCAATAAATATTACGTAATACTTGCATCCGCTCATGTATTCTTTTCGCATGGTCCCGCACACGTCGCTGTATTTGATTTCCAGTAGTTCAACTGTTATGCTTCCAGAGGAGCTTTTGTACGAATTCGCCGCTTGTTTTTCGCACACACAGATTTCGCACACCGACGTTTTCTCTTATATTCATTCCGGGCACTTTACCTTCCTTGGCCATGTTAGATCTCTTTCGTTTAAGTGTCCCATTCAATACTGCCATGCGTTGACGTTGCTTATGTTGATTTTCCCTATGGTATTTGATTGATGCCCTACGCTTGTCAAGTACTACCGATTTTCGCGTATTTGTGCGCGTTACCAGCCTAAGCACCAGCTTTATTCGCGCAGAAATTCGCCTGCCATGCGAATGTCGGTTCCTATGCTTTCTTTGCTCTGTCTCTATTGTCGGGCTCTTCGCCCTTTCCATTCGATCTATTCCAGCAGTTTTTGGATATGTGTCCGACTACGTTACAGTTAAAGCATTTTCTAGTCCCTTTGTTTCTAGTTTGCTTTCCACTCTTGTCTTTACGACGTTTTGCAAACATTGCGTTTTGTTCATCTGCCACTTGCCTATTTTTTCTGGCTTCGGCCTCCTCTAATGTCCACATAATGACACAGGTCGTTTTTCACGAGCACTGCCCGCATTTGAACTGTCCATGTGTCATATTTATCCGCACAAAACTGATAATTTTTATAATGACGGCCTACAGGTGTTATTTTATTGCGCAGTGGAAGCATGCTGGGCCCATAACCTGAAGCAGCGAATGAAAGAAACACGGGTACTTGTAGGTTAAAGAACAAATGCTCTTTTAACATCTAAGTATATATGAACGGTTGATACATAAATCGCGCGAATTGCGGCTTAGAGCTGACTAACTCATAAAAGGGTTAAAGGCGCGCTTATCTACACTTCTTTAAATTACAAATGAGGAAGTTGAGATAAGCCGTTACTTGTAACGCTATATTTTGGTGGTGCCCAAATAAAATAAAACCGTACAAATTTTCAATTAATTATGCACTAAGTTTATTCTAAATGGCACCAAGGCCTTATTTACATAGCTAAATATTTATGATTGCTTATGTTTAAGATTGGTTGGTTGGGCAGGCAGACCGATTTGTCTGTGCCTTTTAACTAGCGGACAGCTCTTCGAGTGGTTCCTGTTGATGTTCGTATCACTGTCACACGAGCAACTCCATCAGATCCAGGCACCAATTCCATGACCCTGGCTAATAGCCATTTATAAGTAGGCAAGTTCTCGCTTTGAACCAGAACAAAATCGTTGACTTGTAGCGCAGGATTGGAGATGCGCCACTTTGACCGTTGCTGCAACAGGGTCAGATATACTGCCAGCGGTCCAAACGGTTGAGGTTCAGCTTTGTGACGTCAGGCTCAGAGTACTATAAAACGATTTAGCGTCGCTTGTGAACGGTTGTGTTTACTCTTGTGCTCTGAATTTTTGTCTATTCTGTGATTTTTTGCGAGTGTTTTGTGTTTGTTTATTAACAAAGCTCAGTCTAACCGCTGGGTAAGTGTGTTTAGTGTTTTTTACTAGATCTCCCAGTGATTATAGTTATTTTAACATTTATATTAGATTTGTTTAATCTCCTAGCTTTGTTAGTGCAATTTTATACTCACTAAACTCATTGATTTTCACTCTCTCTCCCGCTCTATATTACAACTGTAACTTAAACTCTCTCTGAACCTGCCAAATTTCTGGTAGACTTTTGGTGTGCTATTCTCTTGTCTCTCTCTCTCTCTCTCTTGCTTGCTTTACATTGTAACTGTTCCTGCGTAAAGTTGTCAGTGTCCCACAAGCAACGCTCAATCGATAAAAGATTTATTCTCTCGTGCTCTCTTACATTTAAAATAATACGCGATCTCGCGCTCTTATTTGTTTTCGTGTTTTGTGCCTATGTGGTTTTGGAATTTGATCCCAGTGCCAAATTTACTTGAGGTATTTTTCATATATTATTTTATTTTATTTCATTTCCTTTAAATGGCTCTTGTTTGCTCAAAGAAAAATTGTACTCTTTCGTGTTCAACTAAAGACCCTTTTATTTTCTGCTGGCTCTGCGAATCGATGATGCACGTTAAATGCGCAGGATTTACTGGTAGAGTCAAAGACTTCATTGATCAGAATTCTGGACTCATGTGGTCATGCGGATCCTGCAAGGAAATGGTTGTTGAGATGAGCGGCTTTATGAAGCAGACTCGAGACAGCCTTTTGAATCTCTCTGGTGCTTTTAAACAGCTCAATGAGGGGTTCAATTCCGTTTGTGCCCAATTTAATAATAAAAAATTACTAACTGAGTCGCCTAAACGTAAAAAAACCAGCTTAGCGGCAGTTAATACGGTCACGGTATCCACCCCAAATCCGAACTTGGTGGCTGCAGCAGTCTCTGTTAACACTGTGGTAAGTGAACCTACTGCGCCTATTTATACAGCTGTTTCAGGTGAAGTCACTGCTTCTCGAAGTCGGGTGGTAAAGAAACCTTCAGTGCCTACCGTACCTATAGGTACAGAAGTTACTGTTTCTGGCTCTCAGCTTAGTGAGGTGCAACCTGCTGCTGGGGGACGTAAGAAATTATCAGTTGTTCCACATAGAAAACAATTATTTGTTTCGAGATTCACCCCAGATACCACATCTGAGGATGTTTTGGAATTTATTCGTGAAAAATTCCCATCCGAGAATATTTCAGTTGAACAATTTAGATTTTCATATGCTCGTAGTATATCGTCTTTTAAAATATTTGCTCCGCCTGATGTGTTTAAGGTACTACTTTCTGAAAGCTTTTGGCTTAATGATGATTTAGTAATAAAAGAATTTGTTCCCAATAAACCGAGAACAAATAACAGACCTTCCACTGCGCCAAAAAACTAAAAAGTTTATTTTTGGCTTATCAAAATGTTAGGGGACTAAATATGAAGCTACCCAAGCTTTATGCTGACTCCTCTGCATTTACTGCAGATATTTTGGCTTTTACGGAAACTTGGCTGAAACCAGAGATATCTGACAATGAAGTTCTGTCTAACAATTTTAATGCCTATAGGACCGATCGCTCCTCATGTAGGGGAGGCGGTGTGCTGATTGCCGTTAGCACTAGCCTAACATCCGAGAGAATTCACTCTGATACTCCTAATGAAATTGAATTTGTTAGTGTGAAAGTTTCCTTGCAATCATTCTCAATATTTGTTACATGTTCCTATATTCCACCTGGCTCTGATATAATAATTTATGAGCACCACCTGTCTGCGATAAAATCTGTTCTATCCCTTCTTTCTAACAGTGACCTTTTGATTGTTTTGGGTGACTTTAATCTCCCGGATATTTCTTGGTCTCCTCCTACTGACTCACTAGTCGCTATACCTCTATCCGCCCATGATTTTGTAGATGGTCTTCTAGAACTATCGTTACAGCAAGTAAGCTTTATACGGAATTCATTAAATAGACAACTAGATCTCGTGTTTGTTTCAGACCCGTCTGAAGTCACGGTATCTAGAATTGACGCTCTTGTTGTACCTGAAGACCGATATCATCCAACAATGGAATTGACAATCTGCCTCCCATGCGTTGATACCCTCTCTTCTTTAGTTTCTCAAACTAAAGTGAGATGTTTCCGAAAATGTAACTATAAAAAACTTAACGACATGATTTCTCAATATAATTGGACAGAATTGTACATTTGTATGGATATTGAAAGTGCCACTGAACACTTCTATATAGTGTTAAATACCTTTTTTAATGAATGCGTTCCTGATAGGTTTCCTTCAAAGACAAACAGGCCACCTTGGTTTACCAACGCGCTTCAAAGACTTAAAAACCTTAAGACAAACACTTATAAAAAGTATAAGAAATCGGGTAAGCCATCTGATTTTTTTGAAATATGTGGTGGCTCGATCGGATTTTAATGTTCTCAATAGTCATTGCTATTCTATGTATTTAAGTCGATGTAAATTTGAATTTTCAAATGATCCGAAGCAGTTTTATAACTTTGTCAATGCCAAGCGTAAGTCGTCAGCATTGCCTTCATCGGTACGTTTTAACTCAATGGAGGCATCGACGGATTCTGAAATTGCTGATTTATTTGCCGAGTTTTTCCAAACTACTTATAGTTCGGCTGCTTGGTCAAATTCTAACTACCCTAATCCCTTAAATAAGGCAAATTGTATCTTTACCCCTGAAACTACGGAAATTTCTCTCGTAAGAGACTTAGAAAAAACAACGCCAACTTATTCTCCCGGTCCTGATGGACTCCCCGGGTGTGTGCTTAAGTTTTGTGCGTCAACCATATGTAAACCGATTCTTAAACTTTTTAATTTGTCTATTTCATCGTCAGTTTTTCCTACTATCTGGAAGGACTCTTTTATCATTCCACTTCACAAAAAGGGTGCGAAGGCGGATGCCCAGAATTACAGAGGTATTTCTAAATTGTCGGCAATTCCTAAAGCATTTGAACGTATTATTACTTCTCATTTGCAACATTTATGTTCCTCGCTAATATCACCGTGCCAGCATGGTTTTGTTAAGCGAAGATCGACCACCACCAACCTTCTGGAATTGTCATCTATTGTAATAAATGGATTTAAGAATAAAATGCAGACTGACGTTATATACACAGATTTTAGTAAGGCCTTTGACTCTGTCAACCACTCTCTTCTCTTATTTAAATTAAATCAGCTTGGGTTTCCATGTAATCTATTAACTTGGATTTCAAGTTATTTGAATGGTAGGACTCAGAGGGTTATATTCAAGAACTCTGCCTCAAAACTGATCTATGTGACATCTGGAGTGCCTCAGGGTAGTCATTTGGGCCCTTTGCTGTTTACTTTGTTTATTAACGATCTTCCCTCTATCATAACACACTCTCGTGTACTAATGTATGCTGATGATGTTAAGCTTTGTTTATCACATAATGATATAGCGTCGAGTTTCAACTTACAGTCAGATATTGATTGTTTTCAGGGATGGTGTGAGTATAACCTTTTAAATTTGAACTGCCTTAAATGAAACGTTATGACTTTTCATAGGGGTACTCCTACTTTTGTTAGTTACTCTCTTCAAAATACGCCACTCGACCGCATATATTCAGTTAATGACTTAGGCGTTCTTCTGGACCCAAAACTTAAATTTGACTGCCACATAATGTCCACTGTCAGCAAGGCCATGAGTGTTCTTGGGTTTATAGAGCGTTGGTCAAAAGAATTTGATGA
The DNA here is from genome assembly GCF_014743375.2 of Drosophila subpulchrella. Taxonomy (NCBI): domain Eukaryota; kingdom Metazoa; phylum Arthropoda; class Insecta; order Diptera; family Drosophilidae; genus Drosophila; species Drosophila subpulchrella. The sequence goes on from NW_023665645.1 coordinate 302,645, forward strand.
CCCTTATACAACCAAATTATTATTTACCTCCCTTGTCCGTCCTATTTTGGAATATTGTTCTTCGGTTTGGAGTCCACAATATCAAGTGCATATTGACCGTATTGAGTCGGTACAAAAAAAATTTCTTCTTTTTGCCCTTCGTAGTTTGAACTGGGATCAAAACCTAAGGCTACCTTCCTATCAGAGTAGATTACTATTGCTTAATTTACCTACCCTTGCAAATCGTAGAACAATGCTTGGTACTATTTGTATGCAAAATCTTATAAGAGGTGATATTGATTCTGTAGAACTTGTAAACCGCCTAACTTTCAATGTTCCTGTTAGACTTACACGAAATTATTATCCCCTAATTTGCCACGATGTACATCTAATTTTTGTCTGCACGAGCCCTTTCGCGTTTTATGTAATAATTATAATAACCTTTATCATTTACTTTGCACTTCAACTTCTATCCCGGTATTAAAAACTAGTATTTTAACTCATTTGCTTCTTTCTTAGATGCTTCTTTTATTTTCATTTGTGTCCCGTCTCTATTTGTTTTTTGTATCTTCCTCGCGAACTCGTATTTTTGCCCAAATTGATAAAAGGGCCCCGCGCGTAACAAGCACGGGCTTGGTGTCGTTGGGCCACTTGTTTGTACTGCTCGTAGTGCATCAACGTCCATCAATAATTATTTATCTATCCCAACTTATATGTAATCCAGGTGTGGTTTTGGTAGCAAGAGGAGCGACTTGATCGCTCACTCCAATGTTCTTTTATTGAATGCTCTTTAATTCTATTACATTGGCGCATACAGCTACCCTTCAGTTCTGCAAGGCAAACAGCTTTTCTGTTTTTTTTTTTTGCATAAAACGCAGTGCCGCTGTTGATGTCAGCAAAGCAGTCGGCGCAAACGGTCGTGCAATAAAGAAAGGCATATATTCGGAGATGCAAGAGGACATGTCCCTCGGGATTCACAAGGTGATTCACAAGTGAAACTTTTTTTTTGGAACTGAAGGGAAACGATCGCTCAGCTAAGTCGGCAGAGAGATGGCAGATGGGTACATATATGTGAGACTGACGGTGTGTCGCCGCGGGAGAGGGGGTTACTATGTTCACTTGGAGACATATCGGTCGCGCATGGCAATTATGGTGACTCTGTCCAGTCCCAGTGCACTCAAGGGTGGTCATATTACCGAGCGCTTGGGGAACTGCTTGGGTCTTAGATTTGTATGTTAGTGTTGTGGACAAATGCTACAATCTGTTTGTACTTATATTAATGCATAGCACAGAGCACAGTGTGCATTCGATATTTGAAAAAAAGAGTAATTCTATGAAGTCATTTTCTTAGTATACGTATATATATTATAAGTGAACATCTTATTTTATAAATATATTTTTATACCCTTGCAGAGGGTATATTGATTTCAGTCAGAAGTTTGCAACGCAGTGAAGGAGACGTTTCCGACCCCATAAAGTATATATATTCTTGATCAGCATCACTAGACGAGTCTACGCAAACAAGTCTCTCAGTTTTAAGGCTATCGGGCTTTCCCAAACGTCTTATTTCTTTTGCAGGTCGGAACCAGTCGGTTCGGACAACTATATCTTATAGCTCCCATAGGAATAATTGGAAAAAAAACTTAAAAAAACTAAAAAAAATTATATCTTTGGTGTTTTTTTACATATAACCACCTTCGCTTAGAAATATCATTTTTTAATTAGTTCTGAATTTCGAATTTTATTTTATAAAAATCGGACGATTATATCATATAGCTGCCATAGAAACGTTCGGAAAATTGGTGGGAAAATAATATGAAACAAATCATAGCTTCGGTGTTTTTATACCCGTTACTCGTAGAGTAAAAAAAATATCAAAGATAGAGAAATGGAATTTCAGATTTAGATTCCGTAGGCTTGAGCGCAGCGCAAGTTTGTTACGCGAATATGCCACGCCCACTCTAACCCCCACAAACCGCCCAAACCTGTGGCGCCCACAATTTCCATGCGATATAAAAAATTTTAACTGAAATGTATTGGTCTCGTCAAAACCTATCGATTGATCAAGAAAAAATTTTCCACGCCCACTCTAACGCCCATAACGCTTAAATCTGTCTACCGCCGGCAGGTGGCGCATTTCAATCTCGCTTTGCTGCTTGCATATCTCCATTTCCCTTTGGTCCCTTTAGCCGAGTAACGGGTATCTGATAGTTGAGGTACTCGACTATAGCGTTCTTCCTTGTTTGACATGTTATCTTATACTATTGGGAATAACAGTTTGCGTATTTTTAACAATTTTGAATTAAATTTCATAAAATTCGGACGACTCTAACATATAGCTGTCAATAAAACGGTCAGAGAAATAATGAAATAATTGTTATTATTCCCTTGCATTTAGTAAAGGACCATCCGTTTCTACACAAACGAGTCTCTCAGTTTTAAAGCTATCGGGCTGAAACGTTCCAAAAATCTAATTTCTTTTGCAGGTAGTATATAAGTCGGATCGAGCCGAATCGGACAACTATATCTTATAGCTTGTAAGGATGCTTTCTCGGCCGGGGTACAGATCTCAGTCGGATCCAAGAGTCCTTTACAAGAAAATTTGTAAATCACCGAAACGCCGGACTAGAGGGATCCACTCCACAGGGGAACGGGTAACTTTGAGGGGAGTCTTCACCAGAGGTCCTTATTCACGTCGAAGAAAAGCAGATGTCGTTGGTTATGCAGAATCCGATTCCTGGGCTGCGACCTAACGGGCTGGCCGGAGTCTTGCACCTCGCGTCAGAGGCGAAAAATCCACCGGGCTGGACCTTCGGGCGAGGCCGAGCCGGGAGATTACTTTGCGGGCGTAAGTCTTGGGTTTCGCGTCGGAGACGAAAAATCCACCGGGCTGGACCACCGGGCGAGGCCAAGCCGGGAGATTACTTTGCGGGCGTAAGTCTTGGGTTTCGCGTCGGAGACGAAAAATCCACCGGGCTGGACCTTCGGGCGAGGCCAAGCCGGGAGATTACTTTGCGGGCGTCTTGGGTTTCGCGTCGGAGACGAAAAATCCACCGGGCTGGACCTTCGGGCGAGGCCAAGCCGGGAGATTTTTTGGCGGGCGTAAGTCAGCACGAGGGCGGGGCCGCGCACGGGCCCCAGGATGGCGAAGGAGCTAGTATTGTGGATAAGGCGGGAAGGGCGTCCACGCGCAAATCCCAAAACTACAGGGGAGGCAGGAAAACTAGGCTCGTGGATACGGCGGGAAGGGTGTCCACTCACGAATCCCAAAACTACGGGAGAGGCAGGAAAACTAGGCTTGTGGATACGGCGGGAAGGGTGTCCACGCACGAATCCCAAAAACTACGGGGGAGGCAGGAAAACTAGGCTTGTGGATACGGCGGGAAGGGTGTCCACGCACGAATCCCAAAACTACGGGAGAGGCAGGAAAACTAGGCTTGTGGATACGGCGGGAAGGGTGTCCACGCACGAATTCCAAAACTACGGGGGAGGCAGGAAAACTAGGCTTGTGGATACGGCGGGAAGGGTGTCCACGCACGAATCCCAAAACTACGGGGGAGGCAGGAAAACTAGGCTTTTGGATACGGCGGGAAGGGTGTCCACGCACGAATCCCAAAAACTAAGGAGGCGGTGGGAAAGCTACTAGACCGGACGGGAAGGGGGTCAACATCCAGGTCGGAAGCAGCGGTATGATCGGGGTAAAGTTAGGTTAGCTTTGGTACCTGACTGCGAGAAGGGAACACAAGATCGAGAGATGTCATTAGATATTCTTCACCGTTTATTCAATTCGTCCACACTCGGTTCCGCCACACCGTTTTGAACACATGAGAACCTGATCGTACTAACCTTAGCTGACTTGCTTATATATATATGTGTGTGTCTTGTAATCGTCCGCATGACCACTCTGATGAACTTGATCGCCTCCGGTTGGCGATCTCGAGGAGCACGCGCGACTTTCGAAACCTCGCTAAGCCGTGTCCGAATCACACGTCTTTTCCGTTCCGCGATCCCGAGAGAAGAGACCCGCCACGATCGCCGCGTGACCCTCCCTCATTTTCCGGCCTTTTCCTCTATTCGGGATTTCTAGTATTTTCCTACTTCTGGTATTTTAGCTCCTTCGCTTTTCTAGTATTTAACATGTCTTGATGCCGCCCAGGGTTCTGAACTTAACTATGACTTATTTATTCTTAATTAAACTTAACATTTATTATAATTCACTGTATTTCTCTTAAAGCTATAATAACGAAAGTAGTACTTATTGTGGCGCACGCGCCTTCTAGGCGGGTTCGTCACAAGCTCCCTTAGAAATTATCGGAAAAAAAACTTTAAAAAATTATATCTTTGGTGTTTTTTAACATATAACCACTTACGCTTGGAGATAACATATTTTAACTAGTTCTGAATTTCGAATTTAGCTTATTTATTATATATTATAGCTCCCTTAGAAATAATCGGAAAAAAAACTTTAAAAAATTATATCTTTGGTGTTTTTTAACATATAACCACTTACGCTTGGAGATAACATATTTTAATTAGTTCTGAATTTCGAATTTAGCTTAATCAAAATCGGACGACTACATCACAAAGCTGCCATAGGAACGGTCGAAAAATTTTTGGGAAAATAATATGAAACTAATCATAGCTTCGGTGTTTTTTGACATATTATCTTATACTATTGTGAATAACAGTTTTTGTTTTTTTAAGAATTTCGAATTAAATTTAATAAAAATCGGACGATCCTTACATATAGCTGTCAAAGAAACGGTCAGAGAAAACAATCCTTAAAATTTTAACATGGTGTTACTAACATTGACTATTTCTTATAACTAAAAGGGTATACAAACTTCGGCTTGCCGAAGTTAACTTCCTTTCTTGTTATTATTTGAAATTACTATGTTATCTTTTTCTTCTATACTTTCAACCTTGAAGGGTCCAGTAAATTTAAAGTCTAGCTTATGCCCTGTTTCATATTTCAATAAAACCTGATCTCCTATTTTTAAATCAAAATCTAATGTATTTTTGTCATAGCTAATTTTTTGTTTCTGTTTATGAGACTCTAATATTAATCTAGCTCTCTTAAATGCTTGTTCTCGTTTAAGCTTAGGTTCTTTAGCATAGTCATCTATATTATATAGTGGCTTTATTTTGTCTATACTATTAAAATGTCTAGGTAAATTTGAAGTTTTACCAAAAACTAACTCATATGGACAATAGTTATGTGCCATAGAGGGTGTTGTGTTGAAAGAATATACGAAGTATTGGAGTCATACATCCCAATCTGTTTTATCAACTAAGATGTATGAGCGGATAAACTCATTAAATGTTCTGTGGCTTCGCTCCACAGTTCCTACAGTCTGGTAATGGTGTGCGGTAGAAGTTTTTACATCGATCTTCAAATATCGAATTTTTATATTCTGTTCCCATGTCCGTTATGAACGTCTTCATTGGACCGTACTTCCGAATAAAGTCTTCGAATATAGCTTTTGCTACTGTTTTTGCACTTTTGTTTTGAATTGGTATTGCCACAAGGTATTTAGTTAAATCGCAGATTAGGGTTACTGCATATTCATTTCCTTGTTCAGATGTAGGTAGTGGACCGATCGTATCCACAATTACCCTGTCAAAAGCCATTTCTGGCGTTTCAGTAATAGTCAATGGTGTTTTTGTTTGTTTGGTTGTTTTGGATTTTTGGCATTTTGGGCATTTTCTTATATAATATGTTATATCTAGGGTCATATTTTTCCAATAGTAATGCCTTTTTATCTTTGCTAATGTTCTAGCTACGCCTGTATGAGGAGCGCTACTCTTAAGTATTGTAATTTTTTATTGCCCATTATTTTCAAAGATTCCATTGAGATTGAGTCAAAGATCTTTTCGCTCGGTGCCACTTTGAGTTGGCTGATATTTAGTATACCGGCTTCTTTTTCAAGCCTTTGAAAAAACTGACGAGTCGAGAATTCCATTGGAATTAGCGATACGTACGCTAACATCAATTCTAGCTATAAGTTTTTTCATTGCTTTACAAGTAGTTAGCATAGTGAATCTGTTATTCGCAAGGTCACTACTTTTTGTATCTCGTCATTTACAAAGACTTCGTATACGTTGGGCTGAGAAGCTTTATTTAGAGTTTGCCTAGGCAAATCTATTTTTTCTTTTTCTTTTCCTGCTCAGGAACATTTCTGTTTACTTTGGTTTCTGGTAGTGACTCTCAGAATTGTATTATTCGCTTGAATATTTTTAAAGTCCCTAAAGATATTCCACAGTAAAATCATATTCTTCTAAGTTTTATCTCATTCGTGTTAGTTTTAAGCTCGGGTCTGTCATTGAAAATAAGTAACTTAATGGCCTACGGTCTGTTTTGACTGTGAAATGTCTTCCACAAATATATGGTCGAAAATAATTTATCGTCCAGTGGATAGCTGCTAACTCTTGTTCAGTTGTATTTTTGTTGCTTTCTCCTTTTGTAAATGATCTTGATGCATAGGCTATTGGTAGCTGGCTGTTATTGTAATCGTGAGTAAGAACAGCTCCACACGCTTGTTTGCTTGCATATGTTGTTATGCAAAATTCTTTATTAAAATCTGGATATTGCAGTAGTGTGGGTTTCATCAATTGAATTTTAAGGTATTCGAATGCGTTTTGACATTCATCTGTCCGTTCAAATGTAACGCTCTTTTTACATAATCTAGTTTTGTGACCCGAGTAATCGGAAAATTTTTAATTAAACGTCTGTAGTAATTGCAAAATGCATCGAATATTCTAGCGCTGTCTTCGTCCGTTGGGTCTGGGTATTTTTCTATTACATCGTATTTCTTACTGTCTGGCAAATTACCTTAGATAGGTGCAATTTAAGGTTGTGTTTCCCACACAAATCAAAAACGCTTATAAGATTTGTAATCATGTGCTTTTCCGAACAACCGATGACAATTAGGTCATCCATATACAAAAATGCCTGTGAAGGTTCGATACCTGAAAAAGCAATTGCCATCATTCTTTGGAAAGAATTTGTCACTATTTTTAAACCATTAAGTAATCGCGTAAAAGGACGTTATATTTCAAGACGTTTCTTCGAGCTCTATTTGATGAAATCGTGACATCAGATCTAAACATGAAAAGTATTTAGCTCTGCCTAATTCGTCAAGAATATCGTCTATTTTTTGTAGTGAAAATGTATCTGATAAAATTTTTTTTGTTAATCTGGCGGTATTCAATTACTAAGCGCAATATTTTTGTATCGCAATCTTATAATGATTTTTTCGGGACGATTATTAATGTTGTATTCGGAAACTGAAGGTTATACTATTTTGTCTTTAATTCATTATTCCCGTTACTCGTAGAGTAAAAGGGTATACTAGATTCGTCGGAAAGTATGTAACAGGCAGAAGGAAGCGTTTCCGACCCCATAAAGAATATATATACTTGATCAGGATCACTAGCCGAGTCGATCTAGCCATGTCCGTCTGTCCGTCTGTCCGTCTGTCCGTCTGTCTGTCCGTCCGGATGAACGCTGAGATCTTGGAAACTATAAGAGCTAGGCTATTGAGATTAGGCGTGCAGATTCCTGAGCTTCTTACGCAGCGCAAGTTTGTTTCAGCAGAGTGCCACGCCCACTCTAACGCCCACAAACCGCCCAAAACTGTGGCTCCTGCAGTTTTCATGCTAGAATAAAAATTTTAACTGAAATGTATTATTCTCATCAATACCTATCGATTGACCCAAAAAAAGTTTGCCACGCCCACTTTTACGCCCACAAACCGCCCACAAACTTCAAAAAATCGTAAATATGAACGCGGATATCTCGGAAAATATCAAAGATAAGTAAATGGGATTTCAGAATTAGATTCCGTAGGCTTGAGCGCAGCGCAAATTTGTCACGCGAATATGCCACGCCCACTCTAACGCCCACAAACCGCCCAAGCCTGTGGCGCCCACAATTTCCATGCTAGATAAAAAATTTTAACTGAAATGTATTGGTCTTGTCAATACCTATCGATTGATTCAAAAAAAACTTTGCCACGCCCACTCTAACGCCCACAACGCTTAAATCTGTCTACCGCCGGTAGGTGGCGCATTTCAATCTCGCTTTGCTGCTTGCATATCTCCATTTTCCTTTGGTCCCTTTAGCTGAGTAACGGGTATCTCATAGTCGAGGTACTCGACTATAGCGTTCTTCCTTGTTTTTGTACTTGTTTTTCTACTTCGTCTTTTTGAATGTGGGGAATTCTATAATTTTTTATGTATACTGGTTCATCATCTATCATTATTATACCCGTTACTCGTAGAGTAAAAGAGTATACTAGATTCGTCGTAAAGTATGTAACAGGCAGAAGGAAGCGTTTCCGACCCAATAAAGTATATATATTCTTGATCAGGATCACTAGCCGAGGGTATATTGATTTCAGTCAGAAGTTTGCAACGCAGTGAACAAGACGTTTCCCATCGCCATAATGTATATATATTCTTGATCAGCATGATTAGACGAGTCGATCTAGCGATGTCCGTCTGTCCGCCCGTTTCTACGCAAAATAGTCTCTCAGTTTTAAAGCTATCGGGCTGAAACTTTCCCAAAAATCTTATTTCTTTTGCAGGTAGTATATAAGTCGGAACCAGCCGGATCGGACAACTATACCTTTTATCTCCCATAGAAATAATCGGAAAACAAAATTTTTAAAAATTATATTTGTTGTGTTTTTTAACATAGAACCTCCTAAGCCTGGGAATAACATTTTTTAATTAGTTTAGAGTTTCGAATTATATTTTATAAAAATCGGACGACTTTATCATATAGATGCCATAGGAACGATCGGAAAACTGGTGGGAAACTAATATGAAACAAATTATAGCTTCTGTGCTTCTAGCATATAACCTCCTAGACTTGGAAATAAAATTTTTTAATTAGTTCTGAATTTCAAATTTAATTTTATCAAAATCGGACGACTGTATCATATAGCTGCCATAGGAACGATCGGAAAGTTGGTAGGTTGCATTATCAAAACAACCACTACCAGAGACGCTACGAGGATTAAAAGAGGCATCGGCGACAAAAGCTTCAGGAGGGTGCAGCTGGATCAAGGACATGGGCGAAAAGATAAGGACCCAACCGCAGAAGTACCCGGACTATGTTACGGATGGTGAGAAACTGTACAGAAACATACCTCACCGAGCAGGCAGTGAAGACGTCGCCTCATGGAGGATGTGCGTCCCAAAGTCGCTACGGGAAACAGTGCTGAGGGAAAACCACGACGCGCCGTCCGCGGGACACGTAGGAAGCCGGAGGACAATTGCACGGTTGGCAGCCCGATACTACTGGCCAGACACGTAAGAAAATGCGAGACTTGCATGCGGTTTAAGCCCAATCAAATGCAGGTGGCCGGGAAGATGTTGACCCAAATGCCGGAGGAACCATGGGCCACGGTATGCGCAGACTTCGTTGGAACCCTACCAACAGCTAAGCACGGCAACCAAATGCTGCTGGTCATGATAGACAGATTTTGGAAATGGACGGAACTGGTACCCCTGCGTAGTGCGACAGCCGAGTCGCTCAAGAAGGCGTTTAGGGAGCACATAATCGCAAGGAATGGGGTCCCGAAGGTGGTCATAACGGACAACGGACTACAGTTTGCAAGCCGTATCTTTAAAAGTTTCCTGGCTGAGATGGGTATCAGTCAACAATTCACCGCACCATACGCACCACAAGAGAATCCGACCGAACGAGCAAACAGAACAGTCAAGACCATGATTGCGCAATTCGCAGGGCAGGACCAGAGAAACTGGGACGAGAAGTGGCCGGAGATTATGCTAGCAGTGAGCACGAGCACATCATAATCCACAGGCCATACACCGGCGTTTCTTACCCAGGGCAGGGAACCGCGTCTAACAAGCAGCCTATATGATAAGATAACCCTAGGCACTGGACGAGCTACGGAGACCCCTGAGGAAAACGCCAACAAACTGAGGGAAGTATTCGACATCGTACGGCGATGGAAAAGCCAGACACTATAATCTGAGAAGGAGGCAATGGTCACCAGCGGTGGGCGACATAGTGTGGGCAAAGGAACATCACCTGTCCAAAGCGGCTGAAGGATTCGCTGCGAAACTAGCCCCGAGGTACGATGGCCCTTACCAGGTTGTAATTTTCGTCTCTCCGGTGATCTGAAAAATACGCCACACACATTCAAAGAAAAAACGGAACGTTCACGTTGGCGAGCTCAACCAACAACAAAACGAGCAGACGGCAGACACATTAGATGACTAACAAGAGATCACAAGGGCATGGATAAGGAGTTCACATTGATCCAGACTGCGAGGCTACAGGATTATGCGTCAGGCCTAGGCGAGAGTTATCCACACGCCACGCAGAAAGGACAATCATAAGATAGTGATCCCGACCGCAAGACAACAGGATTCAGCGTCGGGCATTTGCCAAAGTCATCCACGATTACGCCAGGCGGAAGGACACTTACAAGGACGGCACAAGGATGGATGGTGGTCTAGACCGCAAGGCAACATGATTCAGCGTCGGGCACTTGCCAGAGTCATTCGCGAATTCGCCAGGCGGAAGGACACTTACAAGGACTGCATAAGGATGGATGGTGATCCAGACCGCAAGGCAACAGGATTCAGAGTCGTGCATTTGCCAGAGTCATCCGTGATTACGCCAGGCGGAAAGGACACTTACGAGGACGACACAAAGACACGAGTACCGATAAGGGATCCAGAGAGAGAGTTGTGAAAGCAGAGAGTGCGGACGCGTTTTAAAATCGCTCTGTTTATTCCTTAAAGTTTTCAGCATAAAGCCAGAAGTACAGCCGGCCATCCGGCGTGGAACACTTTGGAACCCACACCTGGACATCAGCTGGTGCAGGAGCAGCTTGGGAATCTATCCCCAACAGGTTTGGCGGCCAGGCAGGGACCGGTCGTAGATGAGGGAGGGGAGGCATCTCTGCCTCTTATTACTTTCCACTCGTTGTTTGTTTAGCAGTTGCCAAATTTTTGTCACTCGCGCTTTCTATTTTCGCAAACACTGAATCAGTGGTGGAAAGCGCTTGCGCGACCAGCTGATCGTAGTGTGCGAAAGGGGCTGCGGGTGCTATAGCAGCAAGCTTCGGACAGGGTGCAGGCCAAGCACATAAGTGCGTGCCGTAGCACGTAGGGAATTTTGGGCGGCTCTTTTAAGAAAATTAGAAAATAAAAACCATAAGCCTTATTACTAAGATTTATCCCTTTTATTAAATAATTTATAAAAATATTAAAGTCCGATCAAAAAACAGCAGGATACTGCGGGTAAAGATCCAAGCTTCCTGCAGTACCATCGAACTCCCCCAATGGTGGGCAGGGGATCGGGGGCACAACACCCTGGCGCTAGCATAGGGGTTGGGCCAACAAATAGTGGAGGCACGCCGGCAAACAAAGGCCTGGCGGCGCCGGCTAATGCCGACGGCTTCCACACGCCTTTGTCCAGTCTACCTGACTAGGCCAACACGGGAGCTGACCCGTTTAAAAAAAGCAGTGTAATGGCGAGATCGCCAGAAAAAAGGGTGGAGTGCAGTGGCAGGCTGCCTGGCACCCCCCCCAGCACGAGAAAAAAGCAGCCCAAAAGCTGCTGATAAGGAACAGGGGGATATGCTGAAGCAGCTGACTGGCCTGGGATCAAAGGCCAGGGAGCTGAAGAAGCTAATGGAAGGAAAGCGTTCCATTACTAACCCCATGAGGGATATAGTCGACGAAATCGACTATCTCCAGAGGGAAGTCCTGTCGGCTGTGCAATGCATAGTCGACCCTAAAACCATAGAGCTTCAGACCACAATGAAGGCTGTCCTGGGCAACAATGTCGACGTCAGAGCGCTGACTGAGACAATGCTGATCGAGGTAAAAGACATCGATAAGACCACCGACAAAGCAGACATCCTATGTGCGGTTCAATCACAGTTCGATGTGGAACTGCCAGAATCCGCGGTGGTAAACCTAAGGGTGGCATACGAAGGCACCCAAACCGCCACACTAAGAGTTATGCCCAACATAGGGAGGCGACTCTTGGAGAAGGGCAAAATTAGGCTGGCATGGACCTGGTGTAGAGTCCGCCCAAAGCTAACACCTAAAAGGTGTTTTAAATGTATGGAGTTTAACCATATAGCAGGGAATTGCAGGGTCCAGGAGGACTGCTCAAAATGCTGCTACAACTGTGGCGCAAAGGAGCACCAAGACAGAGGCTGCAAAGCAAAGGCCTGCTGCATGCTATGCAAACGCAAAAAGGAGAAAGATTGCGATCACCCAACAATGAGTGGGAAATGCCCGTACTTCAGGAGGGATAAGCAAAGGCTTAGGGGTAAATGAAGTTCCTTCAGATTAACCTAAACCATTGCGAAGTTGCCCAATCGTTGCTAGAGCAAAATGTCATCGAGAAAAACGTAGGCATGGCACTTATAAGCGAGAAATACAGGAATAAAAATTCCAGAGAATGGGTTACAAATAGAATCAAAAAATCGGCAATATGGAGCTGCGGTAATCCAAGGCGACAGATTAGCAAGAAAAAACGCGGAAATTGCTTCGCTAGGGCCCAAGTGAATGGTATAGCTTTCTATAGCTGTTACCTGCCGCCAAGCCTTAGCCTTCCCCAGGCAACATCTGCGCTCGAAGAGATTGCAGAAGACGCCCGGGAAAATCGCCCCGCCATAATTGCCGGGGACTTTAATGCCTGGGCTACGGAGTGGGGCTCCCCCCGAACCAACGTGAGGGGAAAGGCGCTACTTGAGAGCTTCGCCGCACTTGACCTAGTGCTGCTGAACTCTGGAACAAAACCGACTTTTTCAAGAGCCGGCACCAGTTCTATCATTGACCTCACATTTGTGAACGCTGGATTGGCCTCGGGTTCCAGCTGGGAGGTTAGCGACACCTACACGGGTAGTGACCATGCAGCAATAATCTGCACGATAAATTCTAGAAGTGGCCCACCACGAGTTCCTAAGACCGTGCCAGGGTACAAATTAGAATCGCTAGACGTGGAGATGGTACAGATGTTGTTCGAGGACCTCTCCACAAGCGACTCAGCTGAAGAAAGGGCAAACCACATCGCAGAATACACCAAGGTAGCCTGTGATGCATCTATGCAGAGAAGAGGGAAAATCCCATCAAGAAGAAGACCTGCATACTGGTGGAACCAATCCATTGCGGAATCCAGGAAAGACTGCCACAGGGCAAGACGCTTATACCAACGCTCAAGAGGAAGGCCCGAATTTGAGGCATTTCAAATATATTTCAGGGAAAAAAGACGAGCCCTGGAAAAAACTATAAAAGCGAGCAAACGCAGGTGCTTTAACAATATATGCGAAGAAATAGACTCCAAGCCATGGGGCTTCGCATATAAACTCGTCACAAAACGGCTGCGGGTATTTAGTCGGCCATCACCGACATGCCCAGTCAGCCTAAAAAGGATAGTGGAAACACTATTCCCAGAGCAAGAGGGTATGGCGCGAACCTCACTGATCGTGAACAGGGCGAGCATAAAGCTCACAAGTGCCGAAGAATTCCTCCAGGTATTGAAGACAATACTGGACGACAAGGCACCGGGACCAGATGGAGTCCCGAATAAATTTCTCAAAATTGCCATAAAAGCAAATACTAAAGAGTACGTTGACATGTATAATGCATGCCTAACGGAAGGTGTGTTCCCTAGCCGCTGGAAAACACAGCGGCTGGTACTCATACCAAAAGGGAAAAAACCCGCGGAGGAGCCTTCTTCGTATAGGCCACTCTGCATGCTGGACACGGTGGGTAAAATTCTCGAAAGAATAATCCACTCCCGGCTAGAAGGTGCCCTTGTCGAAACCAACGGTCTCTCAGAGATGCAGTATGGTTTTCGGAAGGGGCTATCTACCATCGACGCCGTCGGTAAACTGTGCGAAATCGCAGACAAAGCCATCGAGGGGAAAATGTGGTTGTACGGCAGTAAGCAGTACTGCATAGCGGCAACGTTGGATGTTTAAAACGCATTCAACTCCGCTAGCTGGCACCACACACTTAATGCACTGAGCAACCTTAATGTACCAGTGTATACAGGCAGCACAGGGGTCGCAACTGCAGAATCCCTACGGAAAAGGTGCAGAGAACTCACCATTGCTAAAAGGCAAGAGAGTTGGGTAAATAGTAGCAAAGGACGATGGACGTATAAGCTTATCCCAGAACTGCAGAGATGGCTGGGACGGAAGCATGGACATGTGGACTTCTACTTAACGCAACTGTTAACGGGACATGGATGCTTTAAATACTATCTACATAGGTTTAAGCATGAACGTTATCCGCACTGCCCACTCTGCGAGTCGGATAATGAAGACGCAGAACACGTGTTTTTTGTCTGTCCGAGTTTCGAAAATGAACGAAGAGATCTGAGCATAAGGGTTGGGAGGACGCCAGCCGCTTGTAACCTGGTGGACATTATGCTTGAATCAGAAGTAAATTGGTCTGCGGTATGCAACATGGCCACAATAGTACTCAAAAAACTGCGCATCGCAGAAAGACTGCGAAATTCCAATAGGATAGAGTCCTAGAGAGCCCTAAGGGCATTCCCCCCCCGGCGAAGTAATACCTAACGGCAGTACCGCCGGGGAAGCTCGGAGGGGGTGGAGTATTTACTGGGTTAGAGTCCCATACTTCGGCAAGCTAGCTCAGCTCCGAGTTGGCTTTCGATGTTTTAACCACCACTAACACAAAAAAAAAAAAATAAGGGATCCACCCGCAAGGCAACAGGTATCAGCGTCGGGCGCGAGCCATAGTGAACCGATTACGCTACGTAGAAGGGAGTATGCGCGGAGGGAGACAAGCAACACAAGTCGCGCAGTCCAGAAACACACCGTAGCACCCGAAGATTCTATACGGAATGCGCCGGACGAGCTCGTCTAGTTGTCACCCGAGGAAAGGGGGAGGACGGTGCAGAATCAGATCTACACCGTATCCAGCTGATCACAAAAAACAGAAACACGCATCGCATCAACAGTTAACAGGAAAAAAAAACACGCGCATACCCTGGAATGAAAGAGAAGTAAATGCCGGTTCAACCAAAAGGGCAACTCACCACGTGCAGAAAAGCTCTGCTGCAAACGAAGGCCAAACGCTATTTAAAGCCGCTGGGGCCATTGTATTTGGGGTTAAGGACAACGAACGGCATAGGCTGGACGGAGCTGGGAAAATGAAATGGAAAAGACAAATCAGCCACAAGCTGTGCGGGCAGATCGAAAGTTGCAAAATCCCATGAGCTAGGGAAGCGGGCGCCTCGATTTGTAGTCGGTATCGATAGTCAATTGTCACTGGACAATCGATCGATGGGCGCAAGAAATATTAGAAATGTCGGAAAAAGGTGGAAATATCGCAACGAGCAGGTGGCAACGCTTCACCGTCGGTATCGATAGTCGATGAAACATCGATCACGCACGGATAATGTGACCAAACGGAGGAACCATGGAAAGGAGTAGGACGCAGCAATGAGCAGCGAGCTGGGGATCGATAGCCCATAAGTATCTATGACCCAGTGGAAACATGTGAAATATCGGCGCGGGAGACTTGAAGTTGCTACGAGGAGGACAACCAGCGCTCGAGGGAGCTTCGAGGGAGCCACGCGGGAGTGCCGGGGGAATCAGCAGGAGCATCACAAGGACTCGAAAGCTAGGATACGCCGCAGAGTAGGACCGAGCTTTTAAATGTTTCCCGAAGTAAGTTGGGAATGTGAGGAGTTGAAAAACTCCCCACAAGTCTCAGCAGCATCAGCAACAGATGGCCGGCCGCTTACCAGATACGCGGCGAATACGCGTAGTAACCGCACTGCTGGAGTTTGGAGATCGCCGCGCTTAGCACCCTAGTGTGGTGCCGTGTGCAGAGGGAAAAAGGTCGAACGGTTAAGCCGCAGACTTTGGACCCTGAAGTGGTGCCGAGCGCAGACGCCAAGAATTAACGGAACCAGGAGCCCTATACAAAAGTGCCCAGCGCTGGAACAGTCGATCACGAGGAGTCAAGCCATCAAGACCAGTCAAAATACCAAAATACCATACCAGCGCCGTGCGAAGCATACAAGGAGCCAGATCGCCATGTCGAGACGTTCGGGATTGGGACATCAGGAATCTCCGAACTGAGACACAAGTGGCTGAGGTCCGGAAGGCATCACACGGCTTAGTCAAGGCGTCTGGTTTCCAACTTTGTCACGACCACACCCTGGCGAATCGCCCGGCGGGTCTGTCAGAGTCAAGCGAAAGAGACCTGCGACGAGGAACCGTGAGCTCGGGGAGGAAGGTTGTCTAAGACCCAGCGTACCTTGCCCGACCAGGCAGGACCTAGCGTGAAGGACGAGCGGTGAGTCGATTTGTGGTTCCAAGAGGCGTTGGCCTCAAACAGCAAACTGCCCAAAACCCCGAGTACCAGAAACGCCAAGCTACTAGTCAGGAAAGGCGAGCGAACGACCGGTTGAGGCATCCAAGAGGCGTTGTCCTGGAGAAGCCCAGCGGCAAGACAGGAAACAGCGCAGAGGACATCGGCAGCGACGCCAGCAGACATCACCGGCAGCCACGTTACCATCGCTGCGCGGAGCTCATTGGGGAGCGCTGGACCGTCGCGGAGGTAAAGCATTAGGGTGAGGCCGAGTGGAACGTTCGTCTGCGCTAGGTGTAAAGCAAAGTGAACTGCTAGGCAGCTTCCTGGCGTTAGCCTTGACTGTCAGCGCGAGCTGAGCAAGAACCTAGCGTCCGGGAAAGAACAAGGGACAGGTATTGCATAGAAAGGCGTTGGCCTGGACAGCAAGGCTTGTTAACCCTAGTCTGAGAACGGTGACGCTTCCCTAAGCCCACAAGGCCGGGGCAGTCACGTCATATAAATTTGGTACGACGACCACACAATCTTCTGAGCTAGCCGCACGAGTCTCGTAGCGAGCAGACAAACAAAATCAGTTCGTTACATATTCGTCATTGTGCTAAAGTCTGCCAGCTCTGCTTCCAGGAACGCTTTAGTATCGTCCAATTCGTTTACTTGTTGCACGACTGCTACCGATAGCTTCTCCTCGAGTCACCCATTGTGTCTTGTGTCCAGCACACCTTATCTCGGTTCCGACTTGTTTCAGGAAGTTCCATCCCAACACCAACGGATCCACTACTCCTTATAAAATCAACAGGCTCATGGTGACTTGTTTGTTGCCGACTTCGACCTTCACCTCGAGCTGCGCATTAATTCCGCAGCATCTTCCGTCTGCCAACCTAACTTGCCGTCTCTTCCTTGTAATCCCTCCTTTTTATTTTTTTTGTTTATACTTTGCTTGTTTATTTTGAATCTTCTCTTACGAGACTAACAAAATGTGTCAAAATCTTAAAGTACTACATTATTCTAACAGTTTGTTAAACTGTATTTATGTTAGACTGTCCTAATAATTGTCGCTGGATGGGACGGTAGTTACGACGAAGGCGGGAACGGCTACATACCAACGTTAATGCTCTAGCGAAATGGCTTAGATGGGTTGACAGTTTTGTATAGTAATTTTCCATGTGTTGCGTTATTACGTCTCGAACGGGGAGTATATTCAAGTCTCTCTTAATATTTCCACTCCGAACGTACCACGGTGCCCCGGTGATAGTTCTCAGCATCTTTGCTTGGGCTCTCTGCACGATTTCTACGTTGCTGTTGCTGGCGCTCCCCCACAACTGGCAGCCATAAGTCCAGATTTGGTTTCAAAACGAAGTTGTAGAGAAGGACCTTGTTGTCCAGACTGAGGGGGGAGCGGGAGCTTAAAGGCCAATTCACACTGTTTGCCTTCAGCCTTATGTTAGTTCGTTTAGGTTCAATATGCGTGCGCCAGGTAACCCGTCTGTCGAGATGTACGCCAAGATATGTTACTTCATCTGACTGAGGAAGCAAGGTGTTGTTTAGTGTAAGGTTTGTTCAATTTCGTCTATTTAAGGTAAAGGTTACTTGCTTACATGTTTCCTCATTTACTTTTATACGCCAGTCTGAGAGCCATTTCTCTACTACATCTAGATGGGCCGCAAGTTCCGCTGAAGCTTGTTGTGGACAGTTAGATCGGCTGAGGACTGCGGTGTCGTCGGCAAACGTAGACATAGTTAGTTGTCTGCTCGTAGGAATATCAGAAGTGTAGAGTAGGTATAAAGTTGGCCCGAGAACGCTGCCTTGAGGAACTCCAGCTTCGATGTTGTGTTCAGCTGACATGGAAGTATTGCATCTCACAACAAATATCCTGTTGTAAAGATATGACTTCAAGAGTTTATGCGTTTTATTAGGGAGCATTATTTTGATTTTATGCATGAGGCCGTCAAGCCATACTCTGTCGAATGCTTGAGAGACGTCTAAAAACACCGCAGTGCAGTATTCCCTATTTTCAAATGCACTTCGAATTTCTGATGTTACGCGGTTCATAGTTCATAGTTCGATATTTCCATGTTTTTCGCGAAAGCCGAATTGATGTGCTGGGATACTATTATGTCTTCTGAAGAATGGTATGATACGGGTTAGAAGGCATTTTTCAAAGAGTTTTGATAGACACGAAAGTAAGCTGATCGGTCTGTATGAGGAGGTGAACGTGTGGTCTTTTCCTGGTTTTGGTATCATTATGATGATTGACTTTTTCCACCTCTTTGGGAAGCAGCCCAGTCTTGTCATCGCGTTGAACAGCTGTCATATGGCACAAACAGCGCATAGTGGGAGTTCTATAAGCATTTTTGAAGTTATTAGATCGCAGCCAGGAGATTTTCTCGGTTGTAGCTGCTCTTTTATAATTTGTATGTCGTTTTGGTTCGGCAATAGGAAAGTCGTCTTCAGATTGCGATCTTATATTACGCACGATTGTTGCTGAATTTGGCTGGAACACATTTTTAGGGTGGGCAGCGAAAGTGTCGGCTCTGTCTTTGTCGCTTCGGGCCCAGCAGCCTGCAGAGTCCTTATTGGCGTAACCGTTACTGTTGGAGGGCTCAGTGTTGAGTGGGTTTGAGCTGGATGGAGATAGTTGTTCTATATAGCGTTTTTGGGATCTGTCTTCTTCTTGTCGTAGTGTCTTGGTGAGTCGGCGTGAAGCTTCGTTTAACTGTTGCTTTGCAGATGGCGATCGAAGTAATTGCATTCGCGCCGGGAACGACGCTTTGCCAGAACTAGCTGCTCCATTTCTGCATTCGTGTGCTTTGTGTTAGGTGTTATGTTTTGCCTTCGTGGTGTTGCGATTCGAGCCGCTGATGCCAAAACTGACTCTAGCATGTTTACGGTTGTGTTTATGTCGTCTTCGCCGGTTAGCTGTGGTGTAAGTTCAATGTGAGAACTTACGTATTTTTTGAATTTGAGCCAGTTTGTGCTGTTAGAGGTTAACATGACGGGGTTATCATTACTAGCTGGCTGTTTGTTTAGGCAAAAGAGTACAGGCGAGTGGTCTGATTATAGATCCGAGAGAGAACTGGCGCTAATCAGATTTCTTGGGATGTTTTTTGTAACTACGAAGTCGATTAAGGCCGGCAGTTTTCTGGGGTCACTAGGCCAGTATGTAGGTGAACCAGGGAAAACGCAGTCAAGTTTATTGCTAGGTTTTATAATTGCGTAATACAGTTGTCTACCTTTCGGCGTCACGAGGCGAGATCCCCAGTGCGTATGCTTGGCGTTAAAGTCTCCTGCTGCTATAAAGTATTTGCCTAGTGAGTTGAAGTAGTCGATAAACTGGGCTTCGGATATCGTGAATCGAGGAGGACAGTATACCGCTGCTAGGGCAAGATTGTGCCAACCCAACTGTATATTGATAGAAGTGGCTTGCAGGTAGTTAGTAGCAAACGTGTTGTGAAAGTGGTGCTTGATGCGGCTTTTAATCAGGATTCCAGTGCCTCCATGGGCCTTTCCATCAGGATGATTGGTATTGTAAAACATATACCCTCGGATTTGGAAATTGTATTTGTTGATAAGGTGGGTTTCTGCAAGTAACATTACGTCGATTTCATTGTCATTCATAAATTGTGCTAGCTCAAGTTTGTGCCGTGAAACGTCGTTGGCATTCCACAGTGCAATGCGCAGGGGAGCCATTGATTATTTTGATAAGGTGTTTTGGAGCATCTGAATAAAAATATTTTGATTTGTCAACATAATTTGCATGGTCTTTCCCATAAAAGAAATGAATTCATCCATACTGTGTTGCAATCTGAGTATCATCGTTTCCATTTTATTTTCTGAGTGCTCTGCAGGTTGGTGAGAGACTGTAGGTGGTGATTGGACATTGTACGCAGGTCTTGCATGACTCGATTTTACAACGCTTTCAAAACTTAAGTTTTTATTTATAGTGGAACTGCCGAGTGAAGATCGGGCTGCTGACGAAAAGAAAACTTCAGGTGTGGATTTGGAGGGTATCAATGGTGTGTGGTGAGATCGTGCTGACACTCTTTGGTTGATCCGATTTTTTAACTCCTTGTATACTGGACAGCCTCTTTTTTTATATTCATTTATTACCTACACGTATATTCAGGATAAAGATAAGTATAGGCAACAGGAGTAGCGGGCCGTGGTTGCGCGGTATCACCGCAAGGTATTGCTTCGCGCAATGGTGACCGCCTAGGCTCTAGCTCCTCTCCTCTCGTTATCGGTGTCGTGTCCAAAGCAACCGTGTGCAATCAGCGACTGCGTGAGGTGAAATTCTACCTGGCCGTGCTTCCTGTTTACCCAAGGCTCTATGCTGGGGATGAGCTGGTGCGTCCAGCGTTCCTTGCTGGAGTTGTCCCAGGCTGCATGCCAGTTTTCGACGCTCTGCATCCTGGCACTCCTCTTCACCTCGGTCTTGGCTCTGTGGTTCGTCTGATCGCCTGCTAGGGCCGCGCGAATCCCCTTGGCCTCCCGCATTAGTTCACATAGGGGAACTTGGCCTGCAATGACAAGCGCTGCGTCGTCCGAGATCGTCCTAAAGGCACTCGATATTCTGACGGCACACAGGCGGTACGTCGAGTTAACCCCTCGCATGTAGCTATTAATAGCCGTGGCCTCGGCCCACACCGGAGCAGCGCCCACACCGGAGTCCCCTGGTGTTCAGCAGGATCCTGCAGAGCGATCCTGTGGTCTCACTTGCCTTTTTATTGACTTACTCAAGATGTTCGCGGTAGGAGAGGAGGCTGTCTAACATGACTCCTAGGTACCTTATGGCACGCTGGGATACTATCGAAGTCCCTCCGATCTGGATATGCGCTGACTCCACTGCTTTCCTGCTTGATATCAGCACCGCTTCTGTTTTGTGTGATACCAGCTCTAGGCCCGCCACTGAGAGCCACTCCTCCACTGCTCGAATTGCGCAGTTTGATGCTGCTTCCACGGCAGCAACTTCCTTGGCCACCACAACCAGCGCGATATCATCGGCAAAGCCAACTATATTGGTGCTGCTCGGCAGTGCAGTGGGAGCATCAGAACTCCGTCATACATCGTGTTCCAAAGTCCTGGGGCCCACAGAGGTTTCTAGGACCAGCTCCCTTTTGCTGAGGTAGCTGTGTACTACATTCAGCAGGTTTTCAGGGATGTTGAAGGACCGCAGTGCCTCCAGTGTCCTCCCCCAATCGGCTGAGTTGAACGCACTCCGTACAATACTTCATCGTCCCTCTCTTCCATCAGGTACCAGCGATGGCTTAAGAAGCAATGTTGGTGACCCTCTCTATCGCGTCCAGTGTCGATTTCCTTTTCCGGAAACCAAATTGGTTGGTAGAGAGTCCACCGGCATCCTCCATAGCACCGTTAAGCCGTGTTGCAATGACCCTTTCGAAGACCTTGCCTATGGTGTCCAGCAGGCAGATGGGCCTGTAAGAAGAGGCTTCATCCGTTGGTTTCCCTGGCTTCGGCAGGAGCAGGAGTTTTTGGCGCTTCCACCTGTCGGGGAAGGTCCCTTCCAGCAGGCACGTGTTGTAGAGCGATGCTACCGCAGCCGGATGGAGGGATAGCAGGGTCTTCACTGCACTGTTCGGGATCAGATCCGGCCCAGGTGCCTTCCTGTTCTTCAAGTTTCTAGCCACAGATAATAGTTCGGTCTCCGTGACCGGACATATCGGTCTCCCAAGTTGTCGCGTCCATCGGGGGATGGAATGGGGGCGGCCTTCTGGGAACAGCACTTGGACAACATCTCCAGTACCGCTGGGTCAGTAGGCGACCTAATGCCGGCATTCACACGCTTGACCACCGTCTTGTAGGCTTTTTCCCATGGGCCATTTTCCAGCTCGTCGCAGAGCTTTCCCTCTTGCTGTCCCGAATCGCCAGTTTGAGTGCCTTCTTTGCACTTCTAAAGCTCGAGTTGCAGGCTGGGAGGTTTGCGGTACCTCTCGCCCTTTGGACTAGCCTCCTGGCTCGAAGGCAGGTCCTGCGCAAGCTAGCGATTTCCTCACTCCATCAGTACACTGGCGCGTGGTGCTTCCGATAGGTCTTCCGCTGCTGCATGCTTAGGTCACAGGCTTCCTCCAGTCTAGCTGCCAACTTGTTCGCTGCTTCGTCTGCCGAGTCAAACTCAGAGACAGCCAATCATTTCAGTACACTGGCAAAGGTCTGTGGCCTAAAGGTATCTTGGCGGTAGGCTTTTCTTGGCCCTGTCGTCGGCTGCCTTTGGCACGGTGGACCGTCAACTGTCAGCAGGATGGCCTCATGGTCGCTGGCCGTGAACACCTCGCCTATCCTCCAGCGTGTGCTACGGGATAAGGAGCTGCTCGCGAACGATAGGTCAATGATTGAACCGGCCCCTGCTCTGTTGAAGGTGTGCTGGGAGCCCTCGTTCAACAGGACGATGTCCAGCGACGCAAAAGCTTCAAGGATGGTGCGCCCCCTGGCGTTGGTATAGAGGGAGCCCCATTCCTCGGCCCAGGTGTTAAAGTCGCCTCCGATCACCATGTTGCTCCGTCCTCTCAGATTGCTGCTCAGCTCGTCCAGGATCCTGCTAAAGGACGTCAGTGATAGACTGCGGGCCAGGTAGCAGCTGTAGATCCATGTGCCGCCTACGTTCGCTCGGACGAACCCCTCTACTGCCCTCATGTCCCACATTGGTGGAGCACCCACTCCGCAGAGCCACAGTGCCGCTTTGCCTGTGCGATCCGTGACCCAATCGCAACTGCTTTCCACTCTGTAGGGCTCACTGAGTATCGCCACCTCAAAACCCAGCTCGCGCACCGTCTGCTTCAGGAGGTCCTGCGCGGCCCTACAGTGGTTCAGGTTTAGCTGAATCAATTGCATGTCGGTCGAGGTCTCCCTGTCCCGCTGGTTGTAGCTGAGCAGAATCCGCTTCCTGCCTGGTGCCTGATCTCCTTCTTCCTGCCGCAGAGCAGATTAAGCATGATGGCTCCTTGCTGCACTTGGCTGCCTTGGGCCCTTTTTCACCACATCTTATGCAGCAATCGCTCCTGTCCACAAGGTTCTTGCAGTTAACTGCAATATGCCCGGAATCCAAGCATTTGAAGCATCTTGGGGGCCTGTTCTTTCCCGGATCCTGCAGATGGTCCATCCAATCCGCATGTCGCCACGATGAAGTACGGCTTTCCCCAGGGAGTAGGGCAGACTGTTCACAGCCGACTGCGACTCCGCGTAGCCTCGACGCAGACTCCGAACTCTGATGCGCTCCGCATCGATTCCGTACTGGCTCGCAGTCGCAGCGCAGATTTCCTGCTCCGTCGCGATGGAGTCTGTATCTCGTATCTCCAAAACGAGCAGTTTAGTCTCGTCCGACATGGCTCGCACTGACGCTGCGTCGCCTAGCACCCTCGCGATGCTCTCCATCATGGCTTCTGCGCCTTGTGCGCTGCCTTTGGCCACCTCGAGCAATAGGTTGCCGTTAATGGTGCGGCTGTTTGTCTTCCCTTCGAGTCACCATGGCTAACAGCTCGCAGTATGATTTCCCGCTCGCCTGGACAACGACAGCGTCGGGTCTGGCGCGACGCGTCGCCCTCGGCTTTGTCTTGACCACCTCCATCTCGGCGACCGGGATTGCGGAGCTCACAGTCTTACTGGCGCCAGTGTGCGTCGCATATCTTTCTTGTGGCCCTTTTGGCGGGTTCTTTCGGGTGCTCCTGGGAGCTTTGGCACTTTTCTGTGGGGCCAGTTGGGCTGCGGGTCCTCCAGCCACAGTCGGCTGGCTTATCCTTCGCCAAGGCTCCGTTTGCGCTGCAGCATCTCTCCTCCAGGCAGGCTTTGTCTGCTGTTCTTTGTCGGAGCTCTGCATTTTGAGCACACAATTGCAGCATCCTGCCCATTCGCCCTGATACTGTCATCCCTGCCGCCCTCTCTGTTCGCCTCTAGGATGTTCGTGTGAAGCGCCTTCATGCGCACGAACGTCTCCCTCGTGGCTACAGTTATGCGGCGCGCCGTCTTGTCCATCATCTTGGTGGATACCTCCTGCAGAAGCTTCCCCAACTCCAAGAGATCCTCAAGGCAGGTTGCCTCGTGGGAGGCCTTGCTCCTTTTGGCCGGCGAGTTTGCTGGGCTT
The DNA here is from genome assembly GCF_014743375.2 of Drosophila subpulchrella. Classification (NCBI taxonomy): domain Eukaryota; kingdom Metazoa; phylum Arthropoda; class Insecta; order Diptera; family Drosophilidae; genus Drosophila; species Drosophila subpulchrella. The sequence continues at coordinate 327,066 of NW_023665645.1, forward strand.
GCAGGATCACGCGTCCTCTTAGGGGTTTCCTTAACTTCCTCGGTTTCTGCGATCAGCTCATCGACTTGGATTGACGAAGGTGCCGGCGAGCGGGCGAGCTGCCCTTCCTAAATGCCGCTGCAACTCCATCGGTCCCCTCTTTCCTCGGATGGCGGGGAGATCTTACCACCACTGGTCTGCCCGCGAAAGGGTTTTCAGCCTCCTCCATCTCAGGCTTCCCGGTTTGCTCGAGGGACACTCCCGCACTGGCCACAGATTTTCCCTTGGCTTACTGGACAGCCTCTGTAGTTTGCTGTGTGGTCTCCTCCGCAGTTACTACACTTTTTGCTATTTGGCTCATTTTTTAATTCACACTTAGCAGAGTTATGCAACCCTCCGCAAGCGACGCATACAGAGCGGAGTGTGCAGTAGGATTTGGTGTGTCCGTATTCCTGGCAATTTGCGCACTGGATTGGGCCATGGCGTTTATGCGGCTCTTCAACCGTAGTTCTGCAATGCAATAGAAACTGGAGATTGTAGATGGGATGGACTTCGTTTTTCTTGAGCGCCTTAGAGTCAAGTACAAGTTCCACTTTACCAATCAGATCCATTATTATATCAACAAGGTTGTTGGAGTTTTTCTCTCGAATATAATGCGGAGGTGGCCGCTTTCTTTTTGTCCGTATCCAGGACTGCAGATGGGATTTCGTCGGACGTGTCAGCCAAAAGTTCAAATCTATTTGCAGTATTAGAGTTTTGCACAGTTCCTTTGCTTGAGGAAGCCCGATTTATTTTTGCGTCGTTACCCATTTTCGTGACCTGTGGACTTAGTATTCTTTTAATGTTTATATGGTCGAACCTTGCTTTTTAATTGAAGCATCCGTCGGTGCTGCGCCTTCTGCAGTTGATAAGTCCGCTGGCACAGCAGGTAGAACAATCGACTGTATCGGGCATACAGACGAAACTGATGTTGTTGTTGTTGTCATTGCATTGACAGTTGCTAATAACGTTACTGTGCTGGTAACCGTGGCCAGACATGTGGGCAGTTGGGGTGAGGCAGGGCCAGGAAGAGGGGAAATGCATTTATCGATTACCCCGCTGTGCACCGTCGCTGATATAGACGGAGAGAGAGAGCACTGTGAATAGGCTTGAGTTCGTTGGAAGGTGTTGTGGTTAACGATCGCGGTGGATCGACTACTGCAGAAGCTCTTGTTGTTGCTGCTTGGGCTGTCGATACGAAAGAGAAGTATGCATTGCTCTTTTGCAGCGAGAGCTGACTCTGGTCTTGCTTACGTTGGCGCTGCGCCCGAACTTCGTTTGGGTTCACCACCTTATTTGTTTGTTTATTTTGCTTTTATTTGTATTTTAGTATTAGAAGCACTAATTAAAAACACAAAGTAATAGTAACTTGCGACTTTTCATCGCAATAAGCGTCTTTTCGCTGCTTATTTTTATTTTATATCGGTTTTTTCTTTTCAACGATTATCTTCCGGAGCACAAGAGAAATAAATGCACGTTTGCACTCGCCGGCGTTCGAATATTGATGTAATCCTTCCTTGAGCAGCAATATTGTCCGCCATTTCTTCGATAACGAAGCTTGCCGTTGCTCCTGTATCGATTGTTGCTTTCTAGCTGTTTCCACCAATCATCACAGCTGCGGACAACTGCTTCTCCTCCTCGATTAGCTAGCCCGGTAGTTTGGAGAGGTAGCATTGTGCGATCCCCGCTCGCCTCTCAGCAGCTGAGATCGCTGGCCATCGTTGGCAGCAATCGACACTCCTGACACCCACCTTGCCGCATATCCAGCAGAATAACAGCCGTTGGTTTCGACACCCTCTAGCCCAGTGTTTGTTCCCACCACATTTCCGACAGGCCTCCTGCGGGTCTGTGATATGGGTGGCATCTTGTGGCCTCTGTGTGTTGCTGATTTTGTTGTCTGCTACGAGATTCGTGCGGCTAGCTCAGAAGATTATTTGTTCGTCCCACAACATTTATATGACGAGACTGCCCCTTAGATCAGTGAGAAAACACAGTGTTCGAATGGTAACGGTGGGATTTATTCTCGTGGCATTAGTACAGCGGGTTAGTGGCTGGGCTGGCCTCCGTATCTCCTTGCTCTGGTTCCGCCGGCTGCTGGTGCTCCTCGTCTTGGCTTGTCGACGCGTTGACTCGACGTCCGCTGGCTCCTGTGTCTCGGGTTGCTCGTAGTGGCCGCCTCTGATCGTTCCACCCGGCTTCACCCTATTGCTTGACGTCCGCGACGCTCCTGCGCTCCTCCGCGTTGCGATGATAACGTGGCTGCCGGTGATGTATGCTGGCGTCGCTGCCGATGTCCTCTGCGCTGTCTCCTGACCAGTAGCTTGGCGTTCTGGCACTCGGGGATTTGGGTGGTTGCTGTAATCGCCGGTAATCGCAGGGCTCTCCATCTCAAATCGATCCACCGCTCGTCCTTCACGCCAGGTCCTGCTTGGTCGGGCAAGGTACGCTGGGTCTTAGACAACTTTCCTCCCCGAGCTAACGGTTCTTCGTCGCAGGCCTTTATCGCTTGACTCCGACAGACCCGCCGGGCGATTTGCCAGGGTGTGGTCGTGACAAAGGTGGAAAACAAACGCCTTGACTTAGCCTTGTGATGCCTTCCGGACCTCAGCCACTTTTGTCTCAATTTGGAGATTCCTGATGTCCCAATCCCGAACGTCTCGTCGTGGCGATTTTGCTCCTTGTGTGCTCCCCACGGCGCTGCTTCCGACGACTTGCCTTGTTGTGGCTCCCTCGTAGACTACTTGGTTGACTGACTGTTCACTTGGTACTTTAACTGATCTTGATGGTTTGACCCCTCGTGATCGACTGATTCAGCTGCCAGCGCTCTGCGGCCTTATATAGGGCCTCCGGGAACTGTTATTTCCCTTTTGCACACGGCCCGCTGGATCTCTCCACTCCGGGTCCAGGTTCCGTGACTCCTGGTTGACCCACTTGTCCTTCACGTACCGCTTCCAACCGATGTTCTGCACACTGCTGCCGTCCCGCGGATTCTCGTGATGCTTGCGGCACGCCTGTGTGCCGCTCCACTGCCGAGATGTGGCACTTCTTCTCCCGGTCCAAAGTTCACGGGTCCACTCTCCCCTTATCCGCTCCTTGGTCTCCAAACTCTCTGGATCTCCATCCTTGGTCTCCAAACTCTCTCCTTCTCCATTCTTGGTCTCCAAACTCTCTCGTTCTCCATCCTTGGTCTCCAAACTCTCTCGTTCTCCATCCTCTCCTCGCCGCGCCGTTACTACGCGAATTCGCCGCGTATCTGGTAACCGGCCGGCCATCTGCTGCTGCTGCTTAGATTTGTGGGGAGTTATTCAACTCCAGTGCCATTCGATCGTGGTGATTTTGCAACTTTCGATCTGCCCGCACAGCTTCTGGCTGACTTGTCTTTTCCATTTTATTTTCTCAGTTCCTTCCAGCCTATGCCGTTCGTTGTTCTTAACCCCAAGTAAAATGGCCCCAGCGGCATTGAACAACGTTTGGCCTTCGTTTGCTGCAGAGCTTTTCTGCCCGTGGTGAGTTGCACTTTTGGTTGAACCGGCACTTACTTCTCTTTCATTCGACGCTCGTCGGTTACCATGAATGCGCCTCTTGTGCCGCCGCAAGTAATTCATGTCTCGACCATTTCATCGGATTTGTCTCACGATTATGGGTAATACCCCCTTCCCATACAGTCCATCCGTTAAAAACGGTTGGGATTTTTGACAAATGTGAAAGTCCGATTCCCACAGGGCACATCCACCATCTACCATCCGTTAACAGCTGTCAGATCAACTGTGGCTAATAAAAACACAAGCAAAAATTGATAAAGTGGATTTTGCCAGACCAAAATGAACAATTTACCAACTATTTTGGCTGTTGTACAACAGCAAAATCTTAAGTTGAATCAGCTTTTATTGGCAGCCAATTCAGAGGAGTGGAATGACGACGAATTGGAACTGTACGAAAAGAGCAAATGCCACGAAGTGTGTGGATGCTGGTACGTGCTCTTAAAATGTATTAAAAATACTATTAAAGAATGCGAATAATATTAAACAGAAGCGATTCGGGACATTTTGGGAGAAGGATATACCGGAAAACAACGACGAGTTCTTCAAAGAGAGCTTTCGTATGGAGAAGAGGACCTTTTCGTTTTTGGTGGACCGACTTGGTGTTTTGCGGAAGAAGGACACCAACTGGCGAAATGTCATTCCTCTTGAAAAGCGGATCGCTATAGCCTTGTACACCTTGGGATCATCAGCGGAATATCGTTCCATCGGAAGGCTTTTTGGAGTTGCACAGAACACTGTGTGCAAAATTTTCCACGAATTTTTCCGGGCACTTATTTTTGAGTTTTTCAGCGAGTTTATGTCACCGGACTATCTTACTCCAGAAAAAGTGGACTAGTGTGTCAAAGGATTCGAAGCAATCGGATTTCCCCAGTGTCTAGGTGCAATTGGTAAGACATAAATTCATTAAATCAGTTCATGGTCTTAGCAATGTATAATGTGTAGATGGTTGTCACATCGAAATAAAACCATCAGCAGCAGAAGCAGTCGATCACCACAACAACAAATGCTGGTACTCAATAGTACTTTTCGCTCTCGTGGATTACAGGTAAACTGCGTTCTTCTAAGAGCTCAACAATGTTCTAAACGCATTATATTTTAAATTAACTACAGATAAAGATTTACCTATGTAAACATTGGCTCTGCTGGTCGCTGCAACGACTCTACTATAATTCAAAAGTCGAGCCTGGCAAGGAAAATGGTGTCTTCTTCGTTTCTTCATGAAAAAAAAGGGAAATTTGTGGCGTTTAGGTTCCGGAGCTGCTTATTGGGGACTCTGCCTTGAGATTTTCCCAAACGCTGATGAAGCCGTACCCATTTTCCACAACTGCATCCGAAGAACAGCGAAATTTTAACTACAACCTGTCTAAAGCTAGGCGAGTGGTAGAAAATGCATTTGGCCATTTAAAGGCAAGATTTCGGTTTATTGGAAAAGGGCTTGACAGCCACTAAAAGAATAATAATGCAGTCATTTTAGCCTGCTGCATTTTGCACAACATTTTAAATGAGCACAACAGCGCTATAAATTAAACTTGGCAACAGGCTGCAAATGACCTACGCGAACAACCAAATCGGACTAATATGTCTGCAGATATGTTTTATTTATTTGTTGATCGTTGATGCACTAAGAGCAGTACAAACAAGTGGCCCAAACGACACCAAGCACGTGCTTGTTACGCGCGGGCCCATTTTTATTTCGGGCAAATACGGTTCGCGAGGAAGGTACATAGAACAAACAAGGACAGGACAAAACATAGATCAACAAGACTAAAGCAAATGAGCTAAGATTTTAGTTTTTAATACAGGGATAGAGGTTGAGGAACAAATTAAATGATATAGGTTGTTATAATTATTACAAAGAACGCGAAAAGGCTCATGCTGACTAAAATTAGATGAACATCGTGGCAAGTTTATAGGATAGTAGTTTCGCATTAGTCTAACAGGAACATTGAAAGTAAGGCGGCTTACCAAATCTACAGAATCAATATCGCCTCTGATAAGATTATTCATAAAAATAGTACCAAGCATAGTTCTACGGCTTACTAGACTAGGCAAATTAATTAAAAGCAATCTACTCGAGTAAGAAGGCAACCTGACGTTTTGATCCCAGTTCAAACCACGTAAGGCAAAAAGAAGAAATTGTTTCTGTACGGACTCTATACGGTCAATGTGCACTTAATACTGAGGACTCCAATCGGAAGAACAGTATTCCAAATTAGGACGGACAAGGGAGGTAAATAATAATTTGGTAGTGTATGGATCATCAAATTCTTTAGACCAACGCTTTATAAACCCAAGAACTCTCATAGCTATATTTACAGTAGAGGCTATGTGGGAGTCAAATTTAAGTTTACTGAGTATATTCGGTCCAGGGACATGTTCTGAAGAGAGTAACTTATGAATTGCAGAAAAAATAAGAGCAGCTATTTCCCAATATTGTCTAAATGGTAACAAATAAAGTTCATAAAATATAAATCTGTTTTTTTTTATTTAATTATAATATCATATTTCATTTTGGTCTATTTATTATAAATTATAAATTTATTAGGAATTCGTTGATTTTCTTAACAGCTCCAACAAATCAGATTGGAATTTTGCCTGTCTGTCTGGCATTCTCGACAATATTTCTGTCTGCGCTCTCTGCTCCTCCAGTCTTTCTCGAGCTATCTCCACAAGCTCCGACTTGTGGTCCACCTTTGCGCGCTTAGCAGGGGGCGCAGTGCTGCCTGAGCGTTGACTGCCACTGCAGGTAGAGGCTTCCCTGTCATCTGGGCGTACATCCAAGAGCTCCACAAAGTATTCCCTAGTATCTGCAATAAATAAATTTTTTTAGATAATTTTAAACCAAAAATATAAGTGTGGGGAAATACTCTCGTTCTCCAAGGTGTTCTGCTCCATGTTGTGGATGCGGTATGCGCCCAAAAACGAGTGGACCAACTCATAATGCTGCCACGAGGAAGGAGCGCCACCGCTTGGCCCCATTTTATTTTTTCCTGCCTGCAAGGAAAAGTATCGTTGAGTGGATTTCCAATATGTTGTTGCGCTCATATAAGTTACCTGTACTTTTTGGTCAGGTTCTCTATTTTTGTTCGGACGTCCTTGTAGGACACATCAAACCCAGCTTCCATTAGGGTCTGGGCCATCTCCATGTATATATGGACATTTTTTCTGGCTCCCCGCAACTCCTCGATGTTCTCCTGCCAAATATCGATGAGCAGGACCTCCATCTGCTTAGTCCACCTCAGTTTGCCATCGGCAGTTCGAGTATTATTGCCTGTAAAATTAAAAGCAATGAATTATTACAAATATAAAGAGCATTTATGTTCATACCTGTTGCTTTGTCACCTTTCATTTTCAAAAGTTTACCGTCATCATTGTATACGTTTTCGTAGTGAATGTTCCACTTTCCACTTTCAAGAAGAAGAGTTTAGGATTTCGACCCAAAATTATCGCCTAACTATCGCTGTTGGTGCGGTGCGTGTTTCTGTATATTGTGACCAGCTGGCTACGGATTTCGTAGCCAGCCTACTTTGGCAAATGCCCGACCCTGAATCCTGTCGCCTTTCGGTCTGGATCGCCATCCATCTTTGTGCCGTCCTTGTAAGTGTCCTTTCCGCCTGGCGTAATCGCGGATGACTCTGGCAAATGCCCGACGCTGAATCCTGTTGCCTTGCGGTCTGGACCACCATCCATCCTTGTACCGTCCTTGTAGGTGTCCTTTCCGCCTGGCGTAATCGCGGATGACTCTGGCAAATGCCCGACGCTGAATCCTGTTGCCCTGCGGTCTGGACCACCATCCATCCTTATCCACGTCCGTGTGACCTATCCTTATGATTGTCCTTTCTGCGTGGCGTGTGGATTACTCTCGCTTAGGCCTGACGCCTAATAAATTCCTGATCCATGTCCTTGTGACCTTTTGTTAGTTATCTGATGTGTCTGCCGTCTGCTCGTTTTGTTGTTGCTTGAACTCGCCAACGTTCTTTCTTTGAATGCGTGTTGCGTATTCTGCAGATCACCGGAGAGACGAAATCTACAACCTGGTAAGGGCCTTCGTACCTCAAGGCTAGTTTCGAAGCGAATACTTTAGCCACTTTGGACTGGTGATGTTCCTTGGCCCATACTACATCGCTCACTGCTGGCGTCCATTGCCTCCTTCTCAGATTATAGTGTCTGGCTTGGTCCTGGGATGCCTTTTCCATATTTCGCCGTACTATTCAAATACCTCCCTCAGTTTGTTGACGTTTTCCTATGTGGTCTCAGTAGCTAGTCCAGTGCCTAGGGTTTCTTATCATATAGGCTCATGGCTAGACGCGGTTCCCTGCCCTGGGTAAGAAACGCCGGTGTACGGCCTGTGGTTTCCGCTGTGCTCGTGTTAACTGCTATTATAATCTCTGGCCACTTCTCGTCCCAGTTTCTCTGGTCCTGCCCTGCGAACTGCACAATCATGGTCTTGACTGTTCTGTTTGCTCGTTCGGTCGGATTCTCTTGTCGTGTGTATGGTGCGGTGAATACAGACAACAACCCCATGTTGGGCGCCAGATGTAACGAACTGATTTTGTTTGTCTGCTCACTACGAGATTTGTGCGGCTAGCTCTAAGGTTTCTCTTGTGTTCTTCCAGCGTGCGACCAATCACTATTATGTCGTCCTGGTAAGCGAATGCGTGACGTGACATCTCGGGGCCAACTACATGATCCAAAACCCGCTGAAACGTTGCCGACGCCGAGTGGAGTCCGAACGGCATTACCCTCCACTGAAATATACCTTTGCCTGGTACCGTGAACGCCGTGTATTGCCCGCCATTTTCGACCAGTGGGATCTGCCAGTATCCATCCCTTAGGTCCAAACTGCTGGTGTACCGCGCTTCCCTTAGCTGATCCAGGATGTACTTTATGCGGGGTATTGGGTAGGCATCCTTCACTGACTTCGCGTTGATCTGTCTGAAGTCGACACACAGTCTCCACTTGTCTGTCTTCTTTTTCACCATCACGATGGAGGAGCTGTATGGGCTCTTTGAATGCTCTATGAACCCCATTTGGAGAAGCTCGTCCACCTTTGCGTTGATTTCCCCTTGGATTTTTGGGATCTTGGGGTACTATCTCTGCTTGATTGTCTTGTCATCCTTCATTTTGATCTGGTGTTCTGCCATATTCGGTGTTACCGTCATTGTGCTGAAGCCTGCTAGCTCTGCTTCCAGGAACGCTGTGGTATTAATTATTACAAAGAACGCGAAAAGGCTCATGCTGACTAAAATTAGATGAACATCGTGGCAAGTTTATAGGATAGTAGTTTCGCATTAGTCTAACAGGAACATTGAAAGTAAGGCGGCTTACCAAATCTACAGAATCAATATCGCCTCTGATAAGATTATTCATAAAAATAGTACCAAGCATAGTTCTACGGCTTACTAGACTAGGCAAATTAATTAAAAGCAATCTACTCGAGTAAGAAGGCAACCTGACGTTTTGATCCCAGTTCAAACCACGTAAGGCAAAAAGAAGAAATTGTTTCTGTACGGACTCTATACGGTCAATGTGCACTTAATACTGAGGACTCCAATCGGAAGAACAGTATTCCAAATTAGGACGGACAAGGGAGGTAAATAATAATTTGGTAGTGTATGGATCATCAAATTCTTTAGACCAACGCTTTATAAACCCAAGAACTCTCATAGCTATATTTACAGTAGAGGCTATGTGGGAGTCAAATTTAAGTTTACTGAGTATATTCGGTCCAGGGACATGTTCTGAAGAGAGTAACTTATGAATTGCAGAAAAAATAAGAGCAGCTATTTCCCAATATTGTCTAAATGGTAACAAATAAAGTTCATAAAATATAAATCTGTTTTTTTTTATTTAATTATAATATCATATTTCATTTTGGTCTATTTATTATAAATTATAAATTTATTAGGAATTCGTTGATTTTCTTAACAGCTCCAACAAATCAGATTGGAATTTTGCCTGTCTGTCTGGCATTCTCGACAATATTTCTGTCTGCGCTCTCTGCTCCTCCAGTCTTTCTCGAGCTATCTCCACAAGCTCCGACTTGTGGTCCACCTTTGCGCGCTTAGCAGGGGGCGCAGTGCTGCCTGAGCGTTGACTGCCACTGCAGGTAGAGGCTTCCCTGTCATCTGGGCGTACATCCAAGAGCTCCACAAAGTATTCCCTAGTATCTGCAATAAATAAATTTTTTTAGATAATTTTAAACCAAAAATATAAGTGTGGGGAAATACTCTCGTTCTCCAAGGTGTTCTGCTCCATGTTGTGGATGCGGTATGCGCCCAAAAACGAGTGGACCAACTCATAATGCTGCCACGAGGAAGGAGCGCCACCGCTTGGCCCCATTTTATTTTTTCCTGCCTGCAAGGAAAAGTATCGTTGAGTGGATTTCCAATATGTTGTTGCGCTCATATAAGTTACCTGTACTTTTTGGTCAGGTTCTCTATTTTTGTTCGGACGTCCTTGTAGGACACATCAAACCCAGCTTCCATTAGGGTCTGGGCCATCTCCATGTATATATGGACATTTTTTCTGGCTCCCCGCAACTCCTCGATGTTCTCCTGCCAAATATCGATGAGCAGGACCTCCATCTGCTTAGTCCACCTCAGTTTGCCATCGGCAGTTCGAGTATTATTGCCTGTAAAATTAAAAGCAATGAATTATTACAAATATAAAGAGCATTTATGTTCATACCTGTTGCTTTGTCACCTTTCATTTTCAAAAGTTTACCGTCATCATTGTATACGTTTTCGTAGTGAATGTTCCACTTTCCACTTTCAAGAAGAAGAGTTTAGGATTTCGACCCAAAATTATCGCCTAACTATCGCTGTTGGTGCGGTGCGTGTTTCTGTATATTGTGACCAGCTGGCTACGGATTTCGTAGCCAGCCTACTTTGGCAAATGCCCGACCCTGAATCCTGTCGCCTTTCGGTCTGGATCGCCATCCATCTTTGTGCCGTCCTTGTAAGTGTCCTTTCCGCCTGGCGTAATCGCGGATGACTCTGGCAAATGCCCGACGCTGAATCCTGTTGCCTTGCGGTCTGGACCACCATCCATCCTTGTACCGTCCTTGTAGGTGTCCTTTCCGCCTGGCGTAATCGCGGATGACTCTGGCAAATGCCCGACGCTGAATCCTGTTGCCCTGCGGTCTGGACCACCATCCATCCTTATCCACGTCCGTGTGACCTATCCTTATGATTGTCCTTTCTGCGTGGCGTGTGGATTACTCTCGCTTAGGCCTGACGCCTAATAAATTCCTGATCCATGTCCTTGTGACCTTTTGTTAGTTATCTGATGTGTCTGCCGTCTGCTCGTTTTGTTGTTGCTTGAACTCGCCAACGTTCTTTCTTTGAATGCGTGTTGCGTATTCTGCAGATCACCGGAGAGACGAAATCTACAACCTGGTAAGGGCCTTCGTACCTCAAGGCTAGTTTCGAAGCGAATACTTTAGCCACTTTGGACTGGTGATGTTCCTTGGCCCATACTACATCGCTCACTGCTGGCGTCCATTGCCTCCTTCTCAGATTATAGTGTCTGGCTTGGTCCTGGGATGCCTTTTCCATATTTCGCCGTACTATTCAAATACCTCCCTCAGTTTGTTGACGTTTTCCTATGTGGTCTCAGTAGCTAGTCCAGTGCCTAGGGTTTCTTATCATATAGGCTCATGGCTAGACGCGGTTCCCTGCCCTGGGTAAGAAACGCCGGTGTACGGCCTGTGGTTTCCGCTGTGCTCGTGTTAACTGCTATTATAATCTCTGGCCACTTCTCGTCCCAGTTTCTCTGGTCCTGCCCTGCGAACTGCACAATCATGGTCTTGACTGTTCTGTTTGCTCGTTCGGTCGGATTCTCTTGTCGTGTGTATGGTGCGGTGAATACAGACAACAACCCCATGTTGGGCGCCAGATGTAACGAACTGATTTTGTTTGTCTGCTCACTACGAGATTTGTGCGGCTAGCTCTAAGGTTTCTCTTGTGTTCTTCCAGCGTGCGACCAATCACTATTATGTCGTCCTGGTAAGCGAATGCGTGACGTGACATCTCGGGGCCAACTACATGATCCAAAACCCGCTGAAACGTTGCCGACGCCGAGTGGAGTCCGAACGGCATTACCCTCCACTGAAATATACCTTTGCCTGGTACCGTGAACGCCGTGTATTGCCCGCCATTTTCGACCAGTGGGATCTGCCAGTATCCATCCCTTAGGTCCAAACTGCTGGTGTACCGCGCTTCCCTTAGCTGATCCAGGATGTACTTTATGCGGGGTATTGGGTAGGCATCCTTCACTGACTTCGCGTTGATCTGTCTGAAGTCGACACACAGTCTCCACTTGTCTGTCTTCTTTTTCACCATCACGATGGAGGAGCTGTATGGGCTCTTTGAATGCTCTATGAACCCCATTTGGAGAAGCTCGTCCACCTTTGCGTTGATTTCCCCTTGGATTTTTGGGATCTTGGGGTACTATCTCTGCTTGATTGTCTTGTCATCCTTCATTTTGATCTGGTGTTCTGCCATATTCGGTGTTACCGTCATTGTGCTGAAGCCTGCTAGCTCTGCTTCCAGGAACGCTGTGGTATCGTCCAACTCGTTTACTTGTTAAACGACTGCTACCGATAGCATCTCCTCGAGCCCAGCACACCTTACCTCGGTTCCGACTTGTTTCAGGAAGTTCTATCCCAACACCAACGGATGCACTACTCCGGGTGAAATCAACAGGCTCATGGTCACTTGTTTGTTGCCGAATTTTACCTCCACCTCGAGCTGCGCATTAATTCCGCCGCACCTTCCGTCTGCCAACCTAACTTGCCGTCTCGTCCTTGTATCCTTCCTACAGCAGCAATATTGTCCGCCATTTCTTCGCAAACGAAGCTTGCCGTTGCTCCGGTGTCGATTGTGGCGTCGTAGCTGTACCCACAAATCATCACAGCTGCGGACAACTGCTGCTCCTCCTCGATTAGCTTGCCCGTTAGTTTGGAGAGGTGGCATTGTGCGATCCCCGCTCGCCTCTCTGCAGCTGAGATCGTTGGCCATTTCCCAATCATTGGCAGCAATCGACGCTTCTGACACCCATCTTGCCGCATATCCATCAGAATAACAGCCGTTGGTTTCGACACCCTCTAGCCCAGTGTCCGTTCCCACCACATTTCCGACAGGCCTCCTGCGGGTCTGTGATATGGGTGGCATCTTGTGGCCTCTGTGTGTTGCTGATTTTGTTGTCTGCTACGAGATTCGTGCGGCTAGCTCAGAAGATTATTTGTTCGTCCCACAACATTTATATGACGAGACTGCCCCTTAGATCAGTGAGAAAACACAGTGTTCGAATGGTAACGGTGGGATTTATTCTCGTGGCATTAGTACAGCGGGTTAGTGGCTGGGCTGGCCTCCGTATCTCCTTGCTCTGGTTCCGCCGGCTGCTGGTGCTCCTCGTCTTGGCTTGTCGACGCGTTGACTCGACGTCCGCTGGCTCCTGTGTCTCGGGTTGCTCGTAGTGGCCGCCTCTGATCGTTCCACCCGGCTTCACCCTACTGCTTGACGTCCGCGACGCTCCTGCGCTCCTCCGCGTTGCGATGATAACGTGGCTGCCGGTGATGTATGCTGGCGTCGCTGCCGATGTCCTCTGCGCTGTCTCCTGACCAGTAGCTTGGCGTTCTGGCACTCGGGGATTTGGGTGGTTGCTGTAATCGCCGGTAATCGCAGGGCTCTCCATCTCAAATCGATCCACCGCTCGTCCTTCACGCCAGGTCCTGCTTGGTCGGGCAAGGTACGCTGGGTCTTAGACAACTTTCCTCCCCGAGCTAACGGTTCTTCGTCGCAGGCCTTTATCGCTTGACTCCGACAGACCCGCCGGGCGATTTGCCAGGGTGTGGTAGTGACAAAGGTGGAAAACAAACGCCTTGACTTAGCCTTGTGATGCCTTCCGGACCTCAGCCACTTTTGTCTCAATTTGGAGATTCCTGATGTCCCAATCCCGAACGTCTCGTCGTGGCGATTTTGCTCCTTGTGTGCTCCCCACGGCGCTGCTTCCGACGACTTGCCTTGTTGTGGCTCCCTCGTAGACTACTTGGTTGACTGACTGTTCACTTGGTACTTTAACTGATCTTGATGGTTTGACCCCTCGTGATCGACTGATTCAGCTGCCAGCGCTCTGCGGCCTTATATAGGGCCTCCGGGAACTGTTATTTCCCTTTTGCACACGGCCCGCTGGATCTCTCCACTCCGGGTCCAGGTTCCGTGACTCCTGGTTGACCCACTTGTCCTTCACGTACCGCTTCCAACCGATGTTCTGCACACTGCTGCCGTCCCGCGGATTCTCGTGATGCTTGCGGCACGCCTGTGTGCCGCTCCACTGCCGAGATGTGGCACTTCTTCTCCCGGTCCAAAGTTCACGGGTCCACTCTCCCCTTATCCGCTCCTTGGTCTCCAAACTCTCTGGATCTCCATCCTTGGTCTCCAAACTCTCTCCTTCTCCATTCTTGGTCTCCAAACTCTCTCGTTCTCCATCCTTGGTCTCCAAACTCTCTCGTTCTCCATCCTCTCCTCGCCGCGCCGTTACTACGCGAATTCGCCGCGTATCTGGTAACCGGCCGGCCATCTGCTGCTGCTGCTTAGATTTGTGGGGAGTTATTCAACTCCAGTGCCATTCGATCGTGGTGATTTTGCAACTTTCGATCTGCCCGCACAGCTTCTGGCTGACTTGTCTTTTCCATTTTATTTTCTCAGTTCCTTCCAGCCTATGCCGTTCGTTGTTCTTAACCCCAAGTAAAATGGCCCCAGCGGCATTGAACAACGTTTGGCCTTCGTTTGCTGCAGAGCTTTTCTGCCCGTGGTGAGTTGCACTTTTGGTTGAACCGGCACTTACTTCTCTTTCATTCGACGCTCGTCGGTTACCATGAATGCGCCTCTTGTGCCGCCGCAAGTAATTCATGTCTCGACCATTTCATCGGATTTGTCTCACGATTATGGGTAATACCCCCTTCCCATACAGTCCATCCGTTAAAAACGGTTGGGATTTTTGACAAATGTGAAAGTCCGATTCCCACAGGGCACATCCACCATCTACCATCCGTTAACAGCTGTCAGATCAACTGTGGCTAATAAAAACACAAGCAAAAATTGATAAAGTGGATTTTGCCAGACCAAAATGAACAATTTACCAACTATTTTGGCTGTTGTACAACAGCAAAATCTTAAGTTGAATCAGCTTTTATTGGCAGCCAATTCAGAGGAGTGGAATGACGACGAATTGGAACTGTACGAAAAGAGCAAATGCCACGAAGTGTGTGGATGCTGGTACGTGCTCTTAAAATGTATTAAAAATACTATTAAAGAATGCGAATAATATTAAACAGAAGCGATTCGGGACATTTTGGGAGAAGGATATACCGGAAAACAACGACGAGTTCTTCAAAGAGAGCTTTCGTATGGAGAAGAGGACCTTTTCGTTTTTGGTGGACCGACTTGGTGTTTTGCGGAAGAAGGACACCAACTGGCGAAATGTCATTCCTCTTGAAAAGCGGATCGCTATAGCCTTGTACACCTTGGGATCATCAGCGGAATATCGTTCCATCGGAAGGCTTTTTGGAGTTGCACAGAACACTGTGTGCAAAATTTTCCACGAATTTTTCCGGGCACTTATTTTTGAGTTTTTCAGCGAGTTTATGTCACCGGACTATCTTACTCCAGAAAAAGTGGACTAGTGTGTCAAAGGATTCGAAGCAATCGGATTTCCCCAGTGTCTAGGTGCAATTGGTAAGACATAAATTCATTAAATCAGTTCATGGTCTTAGCAATGTATAATGTGTAGATGGTTGTCACATCGAAATAAAACCATCAGCAGCAGAAGCAGTCGATCACCACAACAACAAATGCTGGTACTCAATAGTACTTTTCGCTCTCGTGGATTACAGGTAAACTGCGTTCTTCTAAGAGCTCAACAATGTTCTAAACGCATTATATTTTAAATTAACTACAGATAAAGATTTACCTATGTAAACATTGGCTCTGCTGGTCGCTGCAACGACTCTACTATAATTCAAAAGTCGAGCCTGGCAAGGAAAATGGTGTCTTCTTCGTTTCTTCATGAAAAAAAAGGGAAATTTGTGGCGTTTAGGTTCCGGAGCTGCTTATTGGGGACTCTGCCTTAAGATTTTCCCAAACGCTGATGAAGCCGTACCCATTTTCCACAACTGCATCCGAAGAACAGCGAAATTTTAACTACAACCTGTCTAAAGCTAGGCGAGTGGTAGAAAATGCATTTGGCCATTTAAAGGCAAGATTTCGGTTTATTGGAAAAGGGCTTGACAGCCACTAAAAGAATAATAATGCAGTCATTTTAGCCTGCTGCATTTTGCACAACATTTTAAATGAGCACAACAGCGCTATAAATTAAACTTGGCAACAGGCTGCAAATGACCTACGCGAACAACCAAATCGGACTAATATGTCTGCAGATATGTTTTATTTATTTGTTGATCGTTGATGCACTAAGAGCAGTACAAACAAGTGGCCCAAACGACACCAAGCACGTGCTTGTTACGCGCGGGCCCATTTTTATTTCGGGCAAATACGGTTCGCGAGGAAGGTACATAGAACAAACAAGGACAGGACAAAACATAGATCAACAAGACTAAAGCAAATGAGCTAAGATTTTAGTTTTTAATACAGGGATAGAGGTTGAGGAACAAATTAAATGATATAGGTTGTTATAATTATTACAAAGAACGCGAAAAGGCTCATGCTGACTAAAATTAGATGAACATCGTGGCAAGTTTATAGGATAGTAGTTTCGCATTAGTCTAACAGGAACATTGAAAGTAAGGCGGCTTATCAAATCTACAGAATCAATATCGCCTCTGATAAGATTATTCATAAAAATAGTACCAAGCATAGTTCTACGGCTTACTAGACTAGGCAAATTAATTAAAAGCAATCTACTCGAGTAAGAAGGCAACCTGACGTTTTGATCCCAGTTCAAACCACGTAAGGCAAAAAGAAGAAATTGTTTCTGTACGGACTCTATACGGTCAATGTGCACTTAATACTGAGGACTCCAATCGGAAGAACAGTATTCCAAATTAGGACGGACAAGGGAGGTAAATAATAATTTGGTAGTGTATGGATCATCAAATTCTTTAGACCAACGCTTTATAAACCCAAGAACTCTCATAGCTATATTTACAGTAGAGGCTATGTGGGAGTCAAATTTAAGTTTACTGAGTATATTCGGTCCAGGGACATGTTCTGAAGAGAGTAACTTATGAATTGCAGAAAAAATAAGAGCAGCTATTTCCCAATATTGTCTAAATGGTAACAAATAAAGTTCATAAAATATAAATCTGTTTTTTTTTATTTAATTATAATATCATATTTCATTTTGGTCTATTTATTATAAATTATAAATTTATTAGGAATTCGTTGATTTTCTTAACAGCTCCAACAAATCAGATTGGAATTTTGCCTGTCTGTCTGGCATTCTCGACAATATTTCTGTCTGCGCTCTCTGCTCCTCCAGTCTTTCTCGAGCTATCTCCACAAGCTCCGACTTGTGGTCCACCTTTGCGCGCTTAGCAGGGGGCGCAGTGCTGCCTGAGCGTTGACTGCCACTGCAGGTAGAGGCTTCCCTGTCATCTGGGCGTACATCCAAGAGCTCCACAAAGTATTCCCTAGTATCTGCAATAAATAAATTTTTTTAGATAATTTTAAACCAAAAATATAAGTGTGGGGAAATACTCTCGTTCTCCAAGGTGTTCTGCTCCATGTTGTGGATGCGGTATGCGCCCAAAAACGAGTGGACCAACTCATAATGCTGCCACGAGGAAGGAGCGCCACCGCTTGGCCCCATTTTATTTTTTCCTGCCTGCAAGGAAAAGTATCGTTGAGTGGATTTCCAATATGTTGTTGCGCTCATATAAGTTACCTGTACTTTTTGGTCAGGTTCTCTATTTTTGTTCGGACGTCCTTGTAGGACACATCAAACCCAGCTTCCATTAGGGTCTGGGCCATCTCCATGTATATATGGACATTTTTTCTGGCTCCCCGCAACTCCTCGATGTTCTCCTGCCAAATATCGATGAGCAGGACCTCCATCTGCTTAGTCCACCTCAGTTTGCCATCGGCAGTTCGAGTATTATTGCCTGTAAAATTAAAAGCAATGAATTATTACAAATATAAAGAGCATTTATGTTCATACCTGTTGCTTTGTCACCTTTCATTTTCAAAAGTTTACCGTCATCATTGTATACTTTTCGTAGTGAATGTTCCACTTTCCACTTTCAAGAAGAAGAGTTTAGGATTTCGACCCAAAATTATCGCCTAACTATCGCTGTTGGTGCGGTGCGTGTTTCTGTATATTGTGACCAGCTGGCTACGGATTTCGTAGCCAGCCTACTTTGGCAAATGCCCGACCCTGAATCCTGTCGCCTTTCGGTCTGGATCGCCATCCATCTTTGTGCCGTCCTTGTAAGTGTCCTTTCCGCCTGGCGTAATCGCGGATGACTCTGGCAAATGCTCGACGCTGAATCCTGTTGCCTTGCGGTCTGGACCACCATCCATCCTTGTACCGTCCTTGTAGGTGTCCTTTCCGCCTGGCGTAATCGCGGATGACTCTGGCAAATGCCCGACGCTGAATCCTGTTGCCCTGCGGTCTGGACCACCATCCATCCTTATCCACGTCCGTGTGACCTATCCTTATGATTGTCCTTTCTGCGTGGCGTGTGGATTACTCTCGCTTAGGCCTGACGCCTAATAAATTCCTGATCCATGTCCTTGTGACCTTTTGTTAGTTATCTGATGTGTCTGCCGTCTGCTCGTTTTGTTGTTGCTTGAACTCGCCAACGTTCTTTCTTTGAATGCGTGTTGCGTATTCTGCGGATCACCGGAGAGACGAAATCTACAACCTGGTAAGGGCCTTCGTACCTCAAGGCTAGTTTCGAAGCGAATACTTTAGCCACTTTGGACTGGTGATGTTCCTTGGCCCATACTACATCGCTCACTGCTGGCGTCCATTGCCTCCTTCTCAGATTATAGTGTCTGGCTTGGTCCTGGGATGCCTTTTCCATATTTCGCCGTACTATTCAAATACCTCCCTCAGTTTGTTGACGTTTTCCTATGTGGTCTCAGTAGCTAGTCCAGTGCCTAGGGTTTCTTATCATATAGGCTCATGGCTAGACGCGGTTCCCTGCCCTGGGTAAGAAACGCCGGTGTACGGCCTGTGGTTTCCGCTGTGCTCGTGTTAACTGCTATTATAATCTCTGGCCACTTCTCGTCCCAGTTTCTCTGGTCCTGCCCTGCGAACTGCACAATCATGGTCTTGACTGTTCTGTTTGCTCGTTCGGTCGGATTCTCTTGTCGTGTGTATGGTGCGGTGAATACAGACAACAACCCCATGTTGGGCGCCAGATGTAACGAACTGATTTTGTTTGTCTGCTCACTACGAGATTTGTGCGGCTAGCTCTAAGGTTTCTCTTGTGTTCTTCCAGCGTGCGACCAATCACTATTATGTCGTCCTGGTAAGCGAATGCGTGACGTGACATCTCGGGGCCAACTACATGATCCAAAACCCGCTGAAACGTTGCCGACGCCGAGTGGAGTCCGAACGGCATTACCCTCCACTGAAATATACCTTTGCCTGGTACCGTGAACGCCGTGTATTGCCCGCCATTTTCGACCAGTGGGATCTGCCAGTATCCATCCCTTAGGTCCAAACTGCTGGTGTACCGCGCTTCCCTTAGCTGATCCAGGATGTACTTTATGCGGGGTATTGGGTAGGCATCCTTCACTGACTTCGCGTTGATCTGTCTGAAGTCGACACACAGTCTCCACTTGTCTGTCTTCTTTTTCACCATCACGATGGAGGAGCTGTATGGGCTCTTTGAATGCTCTATGAACCCCATTTGGAGAAGCTCGTCCACCTTTGCGTTGATTTCCCCTTGGATTTTTGGGATCTTGGGGTACTATCTCTGCTTGATTGTCTTGTCATCCTTCATTTTGATCTGGTGTTCTGCCATATTCGGTGTTACCGTCATTGTGCTGAAGCCTGCTAGCTCTGCTTCCAGGAACGCTGTGGTATCGTCCAACTCGTTTACTTGTTAAACGACTGCTACCGATAGCATCTCCTCGAGCCCAGCACACCTTACCTCGGTTCCGACTTGTTTCAGGAAGTTCTATCCCAACACCAACGGATGCACTACTCCGGGTGAAATCAACAGGCTCATGGTCACTTGTTTGTTGCCGAATTTTACCTCCACCTCGAGCTGCGCATTAATTCCGCCGCACCTTCCGTCTGCCAACCTAACTTGCCGTCTCGTCCTTGTATCCTTCCTACAGCAGCAATATTGTCCGCCATTTCTTCGCAAACGAAGCTTGCCGTTGCTCCGGTGTCGATTGTGGCGTCGTAGCTGTACCCACAAATCATCACAGCTGCGGACAACTGCTGCTCCTCCTCGATTAGCTTGCCCGTTAGTTTGGAGAGGTGGCATTGTGCGATCCCCGCTCGCCTCTCTGCAGCTGAGATCGTTGGCCATTTCCCAATCATTGGCAGCAATCGACGCTCCTGACACCCACGTTGCCGCATATCCAGCAAAATCACTGCCGCTGGATTCGACATCCTCTATCCCAGTGCCCGTTCTCACCACATTTCCGACAGGCCTCCTGCGGGTCTGTGATATGGGTGGCATCTTGTGGCCTCTGTGTGTTGCTTGGCGGCCTCCATGAGGTATTGTTTGGCTGTCTCTGATGCTGTGTGGGTGGTGTCCATTGGCCTCCGCGTGGTGCTACTGTTGCCTGCTGTCGTCTAGCTTGGTGTGGTGGTGACCATTGGTCATTTCCTCGTGTGTCCTGGTTATCTGTATCCTCGCATCTTCTGCATGTGAACTGCGTTGGTGATGCCGACTTGGACTTTGAGAACTTGTTCTCCTGTGCAAAAACTTCCCGTTCCGTTTCCTGCCTCACCGGCTAGGATCATTAGCGTATGCAGGTCCGACACTTTGTACGGTCTTAGGAAGACCCGTAAGCTTGGTTGTGGCTGTGGGCCTCTTTTTGCATGTTGTCAATGCTTAGGCTTGCCACTAGGTTGTCTCCTTCAGCGTTCGTTAACGTGATGCATGGGCCGGCTCTGTCGTGGTATGTTGCTTCCAGCTCGGCCCAGATGTCGACGAGTTGTGGGTCGTTCTCCGTTTCTGACTAGTATTCCGACAGTGTCTTCCTAATGTTGTCTAGCCTGCCCTCCAGGGCGACGTTAAGCCTCTGTGCGACATGGGCGAACTCCTCCTTCCAGTAAATCCATTTCTTTTCCATTTTTATTGTGTTGCTCTTCCTGTTGGGACAATCACGTTGGGCGCCAGATGTAACGAACTGATTTTGTTTGTCTGCTCGCTACGAGATTCGTGCGGCTAGCTCAGAAGATTTTGTGTTCGTCCCACCCAATTTATATGACGTGACTGCTCGTAGATCATTGAGAAAACACGGGGTTTGAGTGGTGACAGTGGGTTTTATTCTCATGTTATTAATACAGCGGGTGTGTGGCTGGGCTGGCCCCGGTATCTCCTCGCTCTGGTTTCATAGGCTGCTGATGTTCCTCGTCCTGGCCTGTAGACGCGTTGACTTTACGACCGCTGGCTCCTGTGTATTGGGATGCTCGTAGTGGCCGCCTCTGCTCGCTTGCCGACGCGCTGCCTCGGGGTCGCTTGTCGCGCCTTGGACTCGCAACGAATTCGGCCTTGTGGTCTTAGGGAAGAGTCACTGTTCTCAGACTAGGGTGAACAAGCCTTGCTCTCCAGGCCAACGCCTTTCGAGGCAATAGCTGTCCCTTGTTCTATCACGGACGGTCCCGCTAGGTTCTTGCTCAGATCGCGCTAACAGTCAAGGCTAAAGCCAGGAAGCTGCCTAGCAGCTCACTTTGCTTTACGCCTAGCGCAGACGAACGTTCCACCCGGCTTCATCCCAATGCTTGACGTCCGCGACGCTCCTGCGCTCCCCAATGAGCTCCGCGCAGCGATGGTAACGTGGCTGCCGGTGATGTCTGCTGGCGTCGCTGCCGATGTCCTTTGCGCTGTTTCCTGTCTTGCCGCTGGGCTTCTCCAGGACAACGCCTCTTGAATGCCTCAACGGGTCGTTCGCTCGCCTTTTCTGACTAGGAGCTTGGCGTTTCTGGCACTCGGGGTTTTGGGCAGTTGCTGTTCGGGAACTTCGCCGGTAATCGCAGAGCTCACCAGGCCAACGCCTCTCGAAACCACAAATCGATCCACCGCTCGTCCTTCACGCCAGGTCCTGCTTGGTCGGGCAAGGTACGCTGGGTCTTAGACAACTTTCCTCCCCGAGCTTACGGTTCCTCGTCGCAGGCCTCTTTCGCTTGACTCTGACAGACCCGCCGGGCGATTCGGCAGGGTGTGGTCGTGAAAAAGTTGGAAACAAAGCGCCTTGACATAGCCGTGTGATGCCTTCCGGACCTCAGCCTTGTATCTCAATTCGGAGATTCCTGATGTCCCAATCCCGCACGTCTCGACGTGGCGATCTTGCTCCGTGTATGCTTCCCACTGCGCTGCTTCCGACGTCACGTCCCAGTTTCTCTGGTCCTGCCCTGCGAACTGCGCAATCATGGTCTTGACTGTTCTGTTTGCTCGTTCGGTCGGATTCTCTTGTCGTGGGTATGGTGCGGTGAATTGTTGTCTGATACAGACAACAACCCCATGTTGGGCGCCAGATGTAACGATCTGATTTTGTTTGTCTGCTCGCTACGAGATTTGTGCGGCTAGCTCAGAAGATTGTGAGTTCGTCCCACCAAATTTATATGACGTGACTGCTCGTAGATCAGTGAGAAAACACAGGGTTTGAGTGGTGACAGTGGGTTTTATTCTCGTGTTATTATTACAGCGGGTGTGTGGCTGGGCTGGCCCAGAAGTCACCTCGCTCTGGTTTCATAGGCTGCTGATGTTCCTCGTCCTGGCCTGTCGACGCGTTGGCTTGACGACCGCTGGCTCCTGTGTCTTGGGGTGCTCGTAGTGGCCGCCTCTGCTCGCTTGCCGACGCGCTGCCTCGGGGTCGCTTGTCGCGCCTTGGACTCGCAGAGAGTTTGGCCTTGTGGGCTTAGGGAATCGTCACTGTTCTCAGACTAGGGTGAGCAAGTCTTGGTCTCCAACGCCTTTCGAGGCAATACCTGTACCTTGCTCTGTCCCGGACGGTCCCGCTAGGTTCTTGCTCAGCTCGCGCTGACAGTCAAGGCTAACGCCAGGAAGCTGCCTAGCAGTTCACTTTGCTTTACGCCTAGCGCAGACGAACGGTCCACCCGGTTTAACCCTAATGCTGCGTTCCCCAATGAGCTCCGCGCAGCGATGGTAACGTGGCTGCCGGTGATGTCTGCTGCCGTCGCTGCCGATGTCCTCTGCGCTGTTTCCTGTCTTGCCGCTGGGCTTCTCCAGGACAACGCCTCTTGAATGCCTCAACGGGTCGTTCGCTCGCCTTTCCTGAATAGTAGCTTGGCGTTTCTGGCACTCGGGGTTTTGGGCAGTTGCTGTTCGGGAACTTCGCCGATAATCGCAGGGCTCTCCAGGCCAACGCCTCTCGAAACCACAAATCGATCCACCGCTCGTCCTTCACACCAGGTCCTGCTTGGTCGGGCAAGGTACACTGGATCTAAGACAACTTTCCTCCCCGAGCTCACGGTTCCTCGTCGCAGGCCTCTTTCGCTTGACTCTGACAGACCCGCCGGGCGATTTGCCAGGGTGTGGTCGTGACAAAGTTGGAGACCAAGCGCCTTGACTTAGCCTTGTGATGCCTTCCGGACCTCAGCCACTTGTGTCTCAATTCGGAGATTCCTGATGTCCCAATCCCGAACGTCTCGACGTGGCGATTTTGCTCCTTGTATGCTTTCCACGGCGCTGCTTCCGACGACTCGCCTTGTTGTGGCTCCCTCGTAGATTACTTGGTTGACTGACTGTTCACTTTGGTATTTTGACTGATTTTGATGGTTGGACTCCTCGCGATCGACTGTTCCTGCTTCCAGCGCTGGGCCCACTTATATAGGGCTCAGGTACCGTTAAATTGCACGGCACCACTTCAGGGTCCAAAGTCCGCGGTTTTACTGTTCGACCTTTCGCCCTCTGCACACGGCCCCACAATAGGGGATTTCTCTCCAAGCTCTCTTTCCTTATACTCTCCAAACTCTCTTGAGCCAAATTCTCAAAACTCTCCCTCGTTGCTCCCTTGACGCTTTTAACTCCCTTGAGATTCTACAGCGCTGGTCGTCCTCCTCGTAGCAACTTCAAATCTTTCGCACCGATATTTCACATATTTCCACTGGGACATCTATACTCATTGGCAATCGATCCCCAGCTCGCTGCTCATTGCTGCGTCCTACTCCTTTCCATGGTTTCTCCGTTTGGTCGCATTATCCGTGCGTGATTGATGTCTCATCGACTATCGTTACAGAAGGTGAAGCGTTGCAGCCTGCTCGTTGCGATATTTCCACCTTTTGCCGATGTTTCCAGTATTTCTTGCGCCCATCGATCGCCACAATCGTCCAGTGACAATTGACTATCGATACCGACTACAAATCGAGGCGCCCCCTTCCCTAGCTTATGGTGATTTTGCAACTTTCGATCTGCCCGCACAGCCTGTGGCTGATTTGTCTTTTCCATTTCATTTTCCCAGCTCCCTCCAGCCTATGCCGTTCGTTGTCCTTAACCCCAAATACAATGGCCCGAGCGGCTTTGAATAGCGTTTGGCCTTCGTTTGCAGCAGATCTTCTCTGCCCGTGGTTTGTTTGCCCTTTTGGTTGAACCGGCATTTACTTCTCTTTCATTCCAGGGTTTTCCCGTGTTTTTTTTTTTCCTGTTAACTGTTGATGCGATGCGTGTTTCTGTCTTTTGTGATCAGCTGGATACGGTGTAGATCTGATTCTGCACCGTCCTACCCCTTTCCTCGGGTAACAACTAGCCGAGCTCGTCCGGCGCATTCCGTATAGAATCTCTGGATGCTACGGTGTGTGTCTGGACTGCGCGACTTGTGTTGCTTGTCTCCCTCCGCGCATACTCCCTTCTACGTGGCGTAATCGGTTTATTCTGGCTCGCGCCCGACGCTGAAACCTGTTGCCTTGCGGGTGGATCCCTTATCGTTACTCGTGTTTTATGCCGTCCTTGTAAGTGTCCTTCCGCCTGGCGTAATCGCGGATGACTTTATCAAATGCCCGACGCTGAATCCTGTCGCCTTGCGGTCTGGATCGCCATCCATCCTTGTGCCGTCCTTGTAATTGTCCTTTCCGCCTGGCGTAATCGCGGATGACTCTGGCAAATGCCCGACGCTGAATCCTGTTGCCTTGCGGTCTGGACCACCATCCATCCTTATCCACGTTCTTGTGACCTATCCTTATGATTGTTCTCTCGCTTAGGCCTGACGCATAATGAACTCCATATCCATGTCCTTAAGACCTCTTGTTAGTTATCTGATGTGTCTGCCCGTTTTGTTGTTGCTTGAACTCGCCAACGTGAACGGTCTGTTCTTTCTTTAAATGCGTGTGGCGTATTCTGCAAATCACCGGAGAGACGATATATACAACCTGGTAAGGGCCTTCGTACCTCGGGGCTAGTTTCGCAGCGAATACTTCAGCCGCTTTGGACTGATGATGTTCCTTGGCCCATACTACATCGCTCACAGCTGGCGTCCATTGCCTCCTTCTCAGATTATAGTGTCTGGCTTGGTCCTGGGATGCCTTTTCCATATTTCGCCGTACTATTCAAATACCTCCCTCAGTTTGTTGACGATTTCCTATGGGGTCTCCGTAGCTCGTCCAGTGCCTAGGGTTTTCTTTTCATATAGGCTCATGGGTAGACGCGGTTCCCTGCCCTGGGTAAGAAACGCCGGTGTACGGCCTGTGGATTCCGATGTGCTCGTGTTGACTTCTAGCATAATCTCTGGCCACTTCTCGTCCCAGTTTCTCTGGTCCTGCCCTGCGAACTGCGCAATCATGGTCTTGACTGTTCTGTTCGGTCGGATTCTCTTCTCGTGTGTACAGTGCGGTGAATTGTTGTCTGATACGGACAACAGCCGCGCCAGATGTAACGATCTGATTTTGTTTGTCTGCTCGCTACGAGATTTGTGCGGCTAGCTCAGAAGATTGTGAGTTCGTCCCACCAAATTTATATGACGTGACTGCTCGTAGATCAGTGAGAAAACACAGAGTTTGATTGGTGACAGTGGGCTTTATTCTCGTGTTATTATTACAGCGGGTGTGTGGCTGGGCTGGCCCCGGAATCTCCTCGCTCTGGTTTCATAGGCTGCTGATGTTCCTCGTCCTAGCCTGTCGACGCGTTGACTTGACGACCGCTGGCTCCCGTTTCTTGGGGTGCTCGTAGTGGTCGCCTCTGCTCGCTTACCGACGCGCTTCCTCAGGGTCGCTGGTCGCGCCTTGGACTCGCAGAGAGTTCGGCCTTGTGGGCTTAAGAAAGAGTCACTGTTCTCAGACTAGGGTGAACAAGCCTTGCTCTCCAGGCCAACGCCTTTCGATGCAATACCTGTCCCTTGCTCTGTCCCGGACGGTCCCGGTAGGTTCTTGCTCAGATCGCGCTGACA
The DNA here is from genome assembly GCF_014743375.2 of Drosophila subpulchrella. NCBI lineage: Eukaryota > Metazoa > Arthropoda > Insecta > Diptera > Drosophilidae > Drosophila > Drosophila subpulchrella. Next base: position 353,179 of record NW_023665645.1, read on the forward strand.
GTCAACGCTAACGCCAGGAAGCTGCCTAGCAGTTCACTTTGCTTTACGCCTAGCTCAGACGAACGATCCACCCGGCTTTACCCTAATGCTTGACGACCGCGACGCTCCTGCGCTCCCCAATGAGCTCCGCGCAGCGATTGTAACGTGGCTGCCGGTGATGTCTGCTGGCGTCGCTGCCGATGTCCTCTGCGCTGTTTCCTGTCTTGCCGCTGGGCTTCTCCAGGACAACGCCTCTTGAATGCCTCAACGGGTCGTTCGCTCGCCTTTCCTGAATAGTAGCTTGGCGTTTTTGGCACTCGGGGTTTTGGGCAGTTGCTGTTCGGGAACTTCGCCGATAATCGCAGGGCTCTCCAGGCCAACGCCTCTCGAAACCACAAATCGATCCACCGCTCGTCCTTCACACCAGGTCCTGCTTGGTCGGGCAAGGTACACTGGATCTAAGACAACTTTCCTCCCCGAGCTCACGGTTCCTCGTCGCAGGCCTCTTTCGCTTGACTCTGACAGACCCGCCGGGCGATTTGCCAGGGTGTGGTCGTGACAAAGTTGGAGACCAAGCGCCTTGACTTAGCCTTGTGATGCCTTCCGGACCTCAGCCACTTGTGTCTCAATTCGGAGATTCCTGATGTCCCAATCCCGAACGTCTCGACGTGGCGATTTTGCTCCTTGTATGCTTTCCACGGCGCTGCTTCCGACGACTCGCCTTGTTGTGGCTCCCTCGTAGATTACTTGGTTGACTGACTGTTCACTTTGGTATTTTGACTGATTTTGATGGTTGGACTCCTCGCGATCGACTGTTCCTGCTTCCAGCGCTGGGCCCACTTATATAGGGCTCAGGTACCGTTAAATTGCACGGCACCACTTCAGGGTCCAAAGTCCGCGGTTTTACTGTTCGACCTTTCGCCCTCTGCACACGGCCCCACAATAGGGGATTTCTCTCCAAGCTCTCTTTCCTTATACTCTCCAAACTCTCTTGAGCCAAATTCTCAAAACTCTCCCTCGTTGCTCCCTTGACGCTTTTCACTCCCTTTAGATTCTACAGCGCTGGTCGTCCTCCTCGTAGCAACTTCAAATCTTTCGCACCGATATTTCACATATTTCCACTGGGACATCTATACTCATTGGCAATCGATCCCCAGCTCGCTGCTCATTGCTGCGTCCTACTCCTTTCCATGGTTTCTCCGTTTGGTCGCATTATCCGTGCGTGATTGATGTCTCATCGACTATCGTTACAGAAGGTGAAGCGTTGCAGCCTGCTCGTTGCGATATTTCCACCTTTTGCCGATGTTTCCAGTATTTCTTGCGCCCATCGATCGCCACAATCGTCCAGTGACAATTGACTATCGATACCGACTACAAATCGAGGCGCCCCCTTCCCTAGCTTATGGTGATTTTGCAACTTTCGATCTGCCCGCACAGCCTGTGGCTGATTTGTCTTTTCCATTTCATTTTCCCAGCTCCCTCCAGCCTATGCCGTTCGTTGTCCTTAACCCCAAATACAATGGCCCGAGCGGCTTTGAATAGCGTTTGGCCTTCGTTTGCAGCAGATCTTCTCTGCCCGTGGTTTGTTTGCCCTTTTGGTTGAACCGGCATTTTTTTTCCTGTTAACTGTTGATGCGATGCGTGTTTCTGTCTTTTGTGATCAGCTGGATACGGTGTAGATCTGATTCTGCACCGTCCTACCCCTTTCCTCGGGTAACAACTAGCCGAGCTCGTCCGGCGCATTCCGTATAGAATCTCTGGATGCTACGGTGTGTGTCTGGACTGCGCGACTTGTGTTGCTTGTCTCCCTCCGCGCATACTCCCTTCTACGTGGCGTAATCGGTTTATTCTGGCTCGCGCCCGACGCTGAAACCTGTTGCCTTGCGGGTGGATCCCTTATCGTTACTCGTGTTTTATGCCGTCCTTGTAAGTGTCCTTCCGCCTGGCGTAATCGCGGATGACTTTATCAAATGCCCGACGCTGAATCCTGTCGCCTTGCGGTCTGGATCGCCATCCATCCTTGTGCCGTCCTTGTAATTGTCCTTTCCGCCTGGCGTAATCGCGGATGACTCTGGCATGTTGCCTTGCGGTCTGGACCACCATCCATTCTTATCCACGTTCTTGTGACCTATCCTTATGATTGTTCTCTCGCTTAGGCCTGACGCATAATGAACTCCATATCCATGTCCTTAAGACCTCTTGTTAGTTATCTGATGTGTCTGCCCGTTTTGTTGTTGCTTGAACTCGCCAACGTGAACGGTCTGTTCTTTCTTTAAATGCGTGTGGCGTATTCTGCAAATCACCGGAGAGACGATATATACAACCTGGTAAGGGCCTTCGTACCTCGGGGCTAGTTTCGCAGCGAATACTTCAGCCGCTTTGGACTGATGATGTTCCTTGGCCCATACTACATCGCTCACAGCTGGCGTCCATTGCCTCCTTCTCAGATTATAGTGTCTGGCTTGGTCCTGGGATGCCTTTTCCATATTTCGCCGTACTATTCAAATACCTCCCTCAGTTTGTTGACGATTTCCTATGGGGTCTCCGTAGCTCGTCCAGTGCCTAGGGTTTTCTTTTCATATAGGCTCATGGGTAGACGCGGTTCCCTGCCCTGGGTAAGAAACGCCGGTGTACGGCCTGTGGATTCCGATGTGCTCGTGTTGACTGCTAGCATAATCTCTGGCCACTTCTCGTCCCAGTTTCTCTGGTCCTGCCCTGCGAACTGCGCAATCATGGTCTTGACTGTTCTGTTCGGTCGGATTCTCTTCTCGTGTGTACAGTGCGGTGAATTGTTGTCTGATACAGACAACAGCCGCGCCAGATGTAACGATCTGATTTTGTTTGTCTGCTCGCTACGAGATTTGTGCGGCTAGCTCAGAAGATTGTGAGTTCGTCCCACCAAATTTATATGACGTGACTGCTCGTAGATCAGTGAGAAAACACAGAGTTTGATTGGTGACAGTGGGCTTTATTCTCGTGTTATTATTACAGCGGGTGTGTGGCTGGGCTGGCCCCGGAATCTCCTCGCTCTGGTTTCATAGGCTGCTGATGTTCCTCGTCCTAGCCTGTCGACGCGTTGACTTGACGACCGCTGGCTCCTGTTTCTTGGGGTGCTCGTAGTGGTCGCCTCTGCTCGCTTACCGACGCGCTTCCTCAGGGTCGCTGGTCGCGCCTTGGACTCGCAGAGAGTTCGGCCTTGTGGGCTTAAGAAAGAGTCACTGTTCTCAGACTAGGGTGAACAAGCCTTGCTCTCCAGGCCAACGCCTTTCGATGCAATACCTGTCCCTTGCTCTGTCCCGGACGGTCCCGGTAGGTTCTTGCTCAGATCGCGCTGACAGTCAACGCTAACGCCAGGAAGCTGCCTAGCAGTTCACTTTGCTTTACGCCTAGCTCAGACGAACGATCCACCCGGCTTTACCCTAATGCTTGACGACCGCGACGCTCCTGCGCTCCCCAATGAGCTCCGCGCAGCGATTGTAACGTGGCTGCCGGTGATGTCTGCTGGCGTCGCTGCCGATGTCCTCTGCGCTGTTTCCTGTCTTGCCGCTGGGCTTCTCCAGGACAACGCCTCTTGAATGCCTCAACGGGTCGTTCGCTCGCCTTTCCTGAATAGTAGCTTGGCGTTTCTGGCACTCAGGGTTTTGGGCAGTTGCTGTTCGGGAACTTCGCCGATAATCGCAGGGCTCTCCAGGCCAACGCCTCTCGAAACCACAAATCGATACACCGCTCGTCCTTCACGCCAGGTCCTGCTTGGTCGGGTAAGGTACGCTGGGTCTTAGACAACTTTCCTCCCCGAGCTCACGGTTCCTCGTCGCAGGCCTCTTTCGCTTTACTCTGACAGACCCGCCGGGCGATTCGGCAGGGTGTGGTCGTGACAAAGTTGGAAACCAAGCGCCTTGACTTAGCCGTGTGATGCCTTCAGCACCTCAGCCTTTTGTATCTCAATTCGGAAATTCCTGATGTCCCAATCCCGAACTTCTCGACGTGGCGATCTTGCTCCGTGTATGCTTCCCACGGCGCTGCTTCCGACGACTCGACTTGTTGTGGCTCCCTCGTAGATTACTTGGTTGACTGACTGTTCACTTTGGTATTTTGACTGATTTTGATGGTTTGACTCCTCGCGATCGACTGATCCTGCTTCCAGCGCTGGGCCCACTCATATAGGGCTCGGGTACCGTAAAATCGCACGACACCACTTCAGGGTCCAAAGTCCGCGGTTTTACCGTTCGACCTTTCGCCCTCTGCACACGGCCCCACACTAGGGTGCTAAGCGCGGCGATCTACCGTTAACCCTCCGCTCTTTCTCTCCAAGCTCTCTTTCCTCGTATTCTCCAAACTCTCTTGAGCCAAATTCTCCAGGCTCTCTCGCACTAAGTTCTCCAAACTCTCTTGAACTGAATTCTTAAAACTCTCTTGGACTGAATTCTCCAAACTCTTCTCCAAACGCTTTTAACTCCCTTGAGTTTCTACAGCGCTGGTCGTCCTTATCGTAGCAACTTCAAATCTCCCGCTCCGATATTTCACATATTTCCACTGGGACATCGATACTCGTGGGCTATCGATCACCAGCTCGCTGCTCATTGCTGCGTCCTACTCCTTTCCATGGTTTTTCCGTTTGGTCACATTATCCATGTTACAGAAGGTGAAGCGTTGCCACCGATATTTCCACCTTTTTCCGATGTTTCCAGTAATTCTTGCGCCCACCCAACACTTTTTGTGGCCAAAATTAATAACATCAAGCAAAACCAAATATTTGAGTTCGGTTTTTATATTTGGGCTTATAATTAGCAAATTAACAGAAAAAAGGCGTGGCACCGCCCATTTTTGGAAGAAATTTATTGTTATATCATAAAAAATAATATAAAACAAGGAAGAACGCTATAGTCGAGTACCTCGACTATCAGATACCCGTTACTCAGCTTAAGGGACCAAAGGGAAATGGAGATATGCAAGCAGCAAAGCGAGATTTAAATGCGCCACCTACCGGCGGAAGACAGATTTAAGCATTGTGGGCGTTAGGGTAGGCGTGGCAAATTTTTTTTTGGATCAATCGATAGGTATTGACGAGACCAATACATTTCAGTTAAAATTTGTTATCTAGCATAAAAATTGTGAGCGCCACAGGCTTGGGCGGTTTGTGGGCGGTAGAGTGGGCGTGGCATATTCGCATAACAAACCTGCGCTGCGTACAAAGCTACGGAATCTAAATCTGAAATCCCAATACTCTATCTTTGATAGTTTCCGAGATATCCGCGTTCATATCTACGATTTTTTGAAGTTTGTGGGCGGTTTGTGGGCGTTAAAGTGGGCGTGGCAAACTTTTTTTTGAGTCAATCGATAGGTATTGATAAGAACAATTCATTTCAGTTTAAATTTTTACTCTAGCATCAAAACTGTAGAAGCCACAGTTTTGGGCGGTTTGTGGGCGTTAGAGTGGGCGTGGCACTCTACTGAAACAAACTTGCGCTGCGTAAGAAGCTCAGGAATCTGCTCGCCAAATCTCAATAGCCTAGCTCTCATAGTTTCCAAGATCTCAGCGTTCATCCGGACAGACAGACGGACAGACGGACAGACGGACAGACGGACAGACGGACAGACGGACATGGCTAGATCGACTCGGCTAGTGATCCTGATCAAGAATATATATACTTTATGGGGTCGGAAACGCTTCCTTCTGCCTGTTACATACTTTCCGACGAATCTAGTATACCCTTTTACTCTACGAGTAACGGGTATAAATAGATAAGAATATACTTACCCTAAAAACAAAACTTAATATAAATGTGTATATTTATACCCGTTACTCGTAGAGTAAAAGGGTATACTAGATTCGTCGGAAAGTATGTAACAGGCAGAAGGAAGCGTTTTCGACCCCATAAAGTATATATATTCCTGATCAGGATCACTAGCCGAGTCTATCTAGCCATGTCCGTCTGTCCGTCTGTCCGTCTGTCCGTCTGTCTGTCCGGATGAACGCTGAGATCTCGGAAACTATGAGACCTAGGCTATTGAGATTTGACGTGCAGATTCCTGAGCTTCTTACGCAGCGCAAGTTTTTTTCAGTAAACTGCCACGCCCACTCTAACGCCCACAAACCGCCCAAAACTGTGGCTCCTACAGTTTTGATGCTAGAGTTAAAGTTTAAATTGAAATGAATTGTTCCCATCAATACCTATCGATTGACATAAAAAAAAGTTTGCCACGCCCACTTTGACGCCCACAAACCGCCTACAAACTTCAAAAAATCGTAAGTATGAACGGGGATATCTCGGAAACTATCAAAGATAGAGAATTGGGATTTCAGATTTAGATTCCGGAGCCTTGTACGCAGCGCAAGTTTGTTATTTGAATATGCCACGCCCACTCTAACGCCCACAAACCTCCCAAGCCTGTGGCGCCCACAATTTTCATGCTAGATAAATAATTTTAGCTGAAATGTATTGGTCTCGTCAATACCTATCGATTGATCAAAAAAAAATGTTGCCACGCCCACTCTAACGCCCATAACGCTTACGTCTGCCTACCGCCGGTAGAAGGCGCATTTCAACCTCGCTTTGCTGCTTGCATATCTCCATTTCCCTTTGGTCCCTTTAGCTGAGTAACAGTTATCTGATAGTCGAGGTACTCGACTATAGCGTTCTTCCTTGTTATACCCGTTACTCCTAGAGTCGGAAAGGCAGAAGGAAGCGTTTTCGACCCCATAAAGTATATATATTCTTGATCAGGATCCCTAGCCGAGTCGATCTAGCCATGTCCGTCTGAAACTATGAGAGCTAGGCTATTGAGATTTGGCGTGCGGATTCCTGAGCTTCTTACGCAGCGCAAGTTTGTTTAAGTAGAGTGCCACGCCCACTTTTACGCCCACAAAAAATCGTAAATATGAACGTGAATATCTCGGAAAATATCAAGGATAGAGAATCGGGATCTCAGATTTCGATTCCGTAGCTTTGTACGCAGCGCAATTTTGTCACGCGAATATGCCACGCCCACTAAAACGCCCACAAACCGCCCAAGCCTGTGGCGCCCACAATTTTCATGCTAGATAAAAATTCTTAACTGAAATGTATTGGTCTCGGCAATACCTATCGAATGATTCAAAAAAAAAAATTTGCCACGCCTACCCTAACGCCCACAACGCTTAAATATGTCTTCCGCCGGTAGGAAGCTGAGTAACGGGTATCTGATAGTCGAGGTACTTGACTATAGCGTTCTCCCTTGTTATACCCGTTACTCGTAGAGTAAAAGGGTATACTAGATTCGTCGGAAAGTATGTAACAGGCAGAAGGAAGCGTTTCCGACCCCATAAAGTATATACATTCTTGATCAGGATCACTAGCCGAGTCGATCTAGCCATGTCCGTCTGTCCGTCTGTCCGTCTGTCTGTCCGTCCGGATGAACGCTGAGATCTTGGAAACTATAAGAGCTAGGCTATTGAGATTAGGCGTGCAGATTCCTGAGCTTCTTACGCAGCGCAAGTTTGTTTCAGCAGAGTGCCACGCCCACTCTAACGCCCACAAACCGCCCAAAACTGTGGCTCCTACAGTTTTCATGCTAGAATACAAATTTTAACTGAAATGTATTGTTCTCATCAATACCTATAGATTGACCTAAAAAAAATTTGCCACGCCCACTTTAACGCCCACAACCCGCCCACAAACTTCAAAAAATCGTAAATATGATCGCGGATATCTCGGAAAATAACAAAGATAGAGAAATGGGATTTCAGATTTAGATTCCGTAGGCTTGAGCGCAGCGCAAGTTTGTCACTCGAATATGCCACGCCCTTTCTAACGCCCACAAACCGCCCAAGCCTGTGGCGCCCACAATTTTCATGCAAGATAAAAAATTTTAACTGAAATGTATTGGTCTTGTCAATACCTATCGATTGATCCAAGAAAAACTTTGCCACGCCCACTCTAACGCCCGCAACGCTTAAATCTGTCTACCGCCGGTAGGTGGCGCATTTCAATCTCGCTCTGCTGCTTGCATATCTCCATTTTCCTTTGGTCCCTTTAGCTGAGTAACGGGTATCTGATAATCGAGGTACTCGACTATAGCGTTCTTCCTTGTTTTGATTTGGATTTATATTGATATAATGAACATATATTTAGAAAAGGGTGTGGCTCCGCCTATTCTTTACATGTTACCGCCCTTACGCGCAGCCGCACTAGGTGAATTTATTAATAATTTAATATTTCCAGCCGTGGATTTGATTAAATTTTAAGCTGCTCTTCTCTGAGCTTTTGCTCCCGACAAGAAATAAGGCAATTTTGGCCTGCCTATCGATCTGCGCCTATTTATGCAAGCCTTAGTTTGGGATGAAAGCCAAGTTGAGTACTTCCTTTTGAAATGATTCAAATTTCTTTTGCAATATGTCCATTTGAGGGACAATCTATAACAAAAAGCTCTCTTTCTCTTTGTTTTTTTAAAACATCCTCATAAGCATCTGAACTAGCTATCGAAGATTTAAGTCTGTCAAATATTTGCCAGCTTTGTCTCTCTAGAACTCCAAATCCCAATTAATTTTGTATTGGCCAACCTGAGGTTGTGACCTAAAAAGGTAAATTGCGACGAAAGTGCGCAAAAGTGCACTTAAGGATTGCATTCATATGAACAAGAACTGAACTACCGACAATACAGTGTAATTATTAAGGTGAAACTCACTTTATGTCTCTATTTAAAGTTAATTTTTATTGTAAATTTGTACACGTAAAGCGACTATTAAAAACACTCAATTACAGGGACAGCACAAACAAATCCAACATGCGACGACCACAAACATATAGTACAAGCCGCTCTCTTACGATGCCTTTACAACTTGTTTGATAAAAACTTAGTTTGGTGCCTTATTTTTATAATTTTGAACCGACTCATTTTATCGCAAAGTAGCTTTCGTGTGCCCGTGACACCAAACAGCTGTTTTAACAGCCAATATTTTAACAGATCGTGACTCTGTTAAAATTTCGAATGACGTCAAAGTGTTGGGAAAACATCAAACCTCAATGTTACGTAACCATTGAGGTTTGATGTTTTCCCAACACTTTGACGTCATTCGATTTTAGTTTAAACGGCTTTCGAAAAATGAATTTTTGGCCACAAAAAGTGGTCAGCCAGCCTGTAGTGCATCGCCACAATCGTCCAGTCCGACTACAAATCGAGGCGCCCCCTTCCCTAGCTCATGGTGATTTTGCCACTTTCGATCTGCCCGCACAGCTTGTGGCTGATTTGTCTTTTCCATTTCATTTTCCCAGCTCCGTCCAGCCTATGCCGTTCGTTGTCCTTAACCCCAAATACAATGGCCCCAGCGGCTTTAAATAGCGTTTGGCCTTCGTTTGCAGCAGAGCTTTTCTGCACGTGGTGAGTTGCCCTTTTGGTTGAACCGGCTTTTACTTCTCTTTCATTCCAGGGTATGCGCGTGTTTTTTTTTTCCTGTAAACTGTTGATGCGATGCGTGTTTCTGTTTTTTGTGATCAGCTGGATACGGTGTAGATCTGATTCTGCACCGTCCTCCCCCTTTCCTCGGGTAACAACTAGACGAGCTCGTCCGGCGCATTCCGTATAGAATCTCCGGATCCTACGGTATGTGTCTGGACTGCGCGACTTGTGTTGCTCGTCTCCCTCCTCACATACTCCCTTCTACGTGGCGTAAGCGGTTGACTCTGGCTCGCGCCCGACCCTGAAACCTGTTGCCTTGCGGGTGGATCCCTTATCGTTACTCGTGCCTTTGTGTCGTCCTCGTAAGTGTCCTTTTCGCCTGGCGTAATCTCGGATGACTTTGGCAAATGCCCGACTCTGAATCCTGTTGCCTTGCGGTCTAGATCGCCATCCATCCTTGTGCCGTCCTTGTAAGTGTCCTTTCCGCCTGGCGTAATCGCGGATGACTCTGGCAAATGCCCGACGCTGAATCCTGTTGCCTTGCGGTCTGGACCACCATTCATCCTTGTGCCGTCCTTGTAAGTGTCCTTCCGCCTGGCGTAATCGCGGATGACTTTGGCAAATGCCCGACGCTGAATCCTGTTGCCTTGCGGTCTGGATCGCCATCCATCCTTGTGCCGTCCTTGTAAGTGTTCTTTCCGCCTGGCAAAATCGCGGATGACTCTGGCAAATTCCCGACGCTGAATCCTGTTGCCTTGCGGTCTGGACCACCATCTATCCTTGTCCACGTCCTTGTGACCTATCCTTATGATTGATGACCCTCGCTTGGGCCTGACGCATAATGAACTCCTTATCCATGTCCTTGTAACCTCTTGTTATTCTTGGACGTTGATGCACTATGGTCAGTACAAACAAGTGGCCCTTACGACACCAAGCAATGCTTGTTACGCGCGGAGCCCTAAACCGATTTGGGCTAGTAAACGAAATCGCGGACATGGAAAAAGACGACATAACAATAGACAGTTTAAAATACATGCTCACATAGAATGGCTAGTAACATAGAAATTTACACATTATTGGAAGATAGAAAATACATAAGTTTATCATAATTAGTTGCACTAGGGCTATCAAACAGTAAGACGTGACACAGTGCATTTTAGTCGTCACAAAGAACCCGAAAAGGATCATGAAGAGCATAATTGGATCTACAAATTGGCAAGGACAACGGACGAAAACGACGAACTGTTCTACAGGGTACATTCCAGTTGAGGGAACTAAGAAGGAAGGGAGAGTCAACATCACCATTAATTAATTTATGCAAAAACATAACTCCATGACACTCTCTACGATGGTTCAGGGTTGGTAAGTCCAGCAGGCGTAACCTCGCATGATAAGAGGGCAATCGACTTCCTGTGTCCCAGTTTAAACCTCTCAAAGCAAATAAAAGAAATTGTTTTTGAACAGACTCTAACATATTTTGGTAACAGCTAATTTGAGGTGACCATATACACGAGCAATATTCCATTGACGGACGAACAAGAGAAACATACAAAAGCTTTGTTGTGTATGGATCATCAAACTCCCTTGGCCAACGCTTCATAAACGCCAGGAGACTTCTGGCTTTGTTAGTTATAGTAGATATATGGTCTTTAAAACTAAGTTTATGATCAAATAGAACGCCAAGATCCTGAACAGAAAAAATACGTTGAAGGGCGTTATTTCCGATAGAATAAGAATACAGAGATGGATTACAACGATAAAAGGTCATAAAGTTACATTTAGAATAGTTCAAATTCAACATGTTAATCATGCACCACGTATACAAACAATCAAGATCTAATTGAAGGTCATTACATGAATTAGGTAAACACATGGACAAACATAGCTTGACATCATCTGCATGCATTAAAACAGTTGACGATTTTATGACATAAGGTAGATCTTTAATCATTAAGCCAAAAAGTAAAGGTCCCAGGTGGCTACCCTGTGGCACTCCAGAAGTAACATTAATTATTTTGGAAATTTTATTATTAAAACAGACCATTTGAGTTCTATTAGAAAGGTAGGAAAATATCCACTCTAGTAGGTTGGGTGGAAAACCTAAAAGGGACAATTTATAAATAAGAATCCTATGGTTCACTGAATCAAAAGCTTTAGAGAAATCGGTATAAATAACATCAGTTTGATGATGTGTCAGAAAGCCTCTAGTAATTAAAGACGTAAATTCAAGTAGGTTTGTAGAAGTAGAGCGACTTCTAGTGAAGCCATGCTGACAAGGTGAAATAATATACCTGCAATGATGCTGCAACTGACAGGCAATAATTTTTTCAAAAAGTTTAGGAATAGAACTGAGTTTAGCAATACCACGATAGTTTGAGATATCGGACTTGTTCCCTTTTTTAAACAATGGGATAATAAAGGATTCCTTCCATATGGATGGAAATCTACATTGACTTAGGGACAGATTAAATATCAATGTTAAGGGAAGAGCAAGATTAGATGAACAATTCCTAAGTATACAACTTGGTATTCTATCAGGACCCGGTGAAAATGAGAGCTTGAGAGTATTAAGACTCTGAAGAACATCAGTTACATCAATCACTGGTTTGAAGATAGAGTTCAAATGAGGTAGTGGGTATGGATAATCTTTATTAATAACACTATTGCATTTCGTATATGTCGATTGAAAAAAGTCTGCGAATAAGTTGGAAATATCATTATCATCAGATGCTACATTATTATTGAGAAAAAGAGAGGGAGGGAAGCAGTTAGATTTCCGTTTAGAATTGACGAAAGAAAAGAAAAGCTTAGGATTACTTTTGAAATCACGCTTACAACGAGACAGGTAATTTTTGTAACAATCAGAATTGTACTGAACAAATTCCACCTTAGCTGAACTATATTTGGTGAAGTCTGTCTGTAAGCCGGATATTTTGAACCGTTTAAATAATCTGGTTTTTTTATTCTTTAGATAAGATAGTTGACGGGTAAACCATGGAGAGCTGTAAGAATTCTTCATGGAGGAAAGAGGGACATGTTCATCAAGTAGACGGTAAAGGACCTCATAAAAGTACCTAACTGCATCATCAACAGGAAGGTCAACTAGAAAGGACCAGCTTATTGTCGATAAAGATTCCACTAGTCTGCCGTAATCAGTCCTCTTAAAACACAAACTAGGCTGTACATTTATTGCAGTCCTAGGATTATTAAAAAATCCATTAATACAGAGCTGAAGGGTATGATGATAACAATCTTCAGGTAAAGATAGTGGCGAAATACGACTGACTTCAGCATCGCTACTATCAAAAACAAAGATTGAGTCAAGAAGACGACCAATATGATTAGGAATCCTGTTAACTTGCTGCAAAGATAGTTCAACAAGACCATCAATAAAATCATTTTGCATCCTCGGAATCATTGTCAATGAGTCCTTACTCTCCAAACAAGAGATATTGGGAAGATTAAAGTCACCAAGCACAATAAGTTGGTCAGTTTCAGCAAGCAACAAGGAGATAGAATGTATGGCGGACAGGTGCAATAGATACACGTTAAATTCAGAGCCAGGAGGTATATACGAGCAGGTTAAAAAATGTTACTTTTTGGGAAAGATAATTTTACGGAAATAAATTCAATACCTGATGATTCAGTAATATCAACAAACTCAGAAGTTAAATTGGATTTGACTCCAATAAGAACGCCTCCACCTCGACGGGTCTGACGATCCTTCCGATAAAAAATAAAGTTATTAGACAAAATCTCACTATCGTGTACGGACGGGTTAAGCCAGGTCTCAGTGAGTACAATAACATTGGCCTCAAAAATTGAGCTATTTATATAAAGCGTAGAGAGTTTACTAAGAAGCCCTCGAACATTCTGATAGTGAATTAGAAAATTTAGTTTTTTGAATTTATATCAGAGCTGGGCGCCGACAAAGAAGTCGTGGAAAGGGAGCTATTTTTTTTTATATACTCGTGGACAATTATATCAGCAGGCCAAAAATTAGGGCAAAGAAGTTTAGAGAACAAGTATTTTAAATGAAGAGTAATCTCTAATCTGTTTAAAATTAAATTTGGTAATGTCAATACCATTTTGATTGGGAAGGGAGAGGTTTGTGACAATATGATGCATCACGTCCTTTACAGTTATTGCTGCATTCAACCTAGACACAAAAATAGATTTTCTAGGTACCATGACAGTGAGTGGTACAGGAGAAGAGAGAGCAGGGCTATGGGTGTTTTTCCTAGGGAACATGCTAGTAAGTGGGACAGGAGGAGGTGCAAGGGTATTAGCTAGAGGCAGTACAAGGTGCGGCAGAGCCCCGGAAGTGGCAACAGCCGGTGAACGGTTAATGGGCCTTAATGACTCAGGCGAAACTACAGTCCCCGAATCTGGCAGCGATCGCCCCGTAGCGTCATTCGTTGATGACTCGAGCCCATTGGGATCATCCTCATCGCACGACACATAGCCTGCAGTGGGGCTGGGAAGAGAGAGGTTGGTCGAGAGATCTGGAACATGTAAAGAGACATTAGGCAGTGTAGGACTACGATTTATATTTAATGAAGATTGACTTAGAAGAATCCGACCTTTAAAGTTGGAGTCGCAGACATTAAATCGACTTAATAAGTCCGTAAATCCAGCACGTAATGCCTGGAACTCTAGCTCCGTTTGCCTCATAAATGCTCTTATATCAATTTTGATATGTAGGCATGTAGGGCACGTCCAGTCCAGGTTAGCATTAGATCTAGTGCGATCAGCAATTTGGGCAGCACTGTGCCCAAAGTCTGCACATTTAGCGTGCGCAATGTTCTCACATAACCAGCAACTAACAATTGGCTGCCGAGAACTGATTTTACCAACAAATTGACAACAAACAACACAACAGGCAGACATCGTTTATACGTTGAAGTCAGTTAAATGTAGAATGTAAAAAAAGTAGAAAAAGTAGGAAGCTTTAGATGAGTGCCAATAAACAGCTGTGTGGCTTTGCAGAACGCTGAGGAAAGATGAGAAAAGAGAGCGATAAGACCAATTCAGCAAAGGCCCGTTAACTCGAAAATGAGAGCCGGTGACTGAAGTAGGGAGAATGTAGCAGAGCGAACGGTGCGAGAGAGCGCCAAAACAACAATGTAAATAAGAAACAACAACAATGCACAAAGCACCCGCGTCGTTAACTATTATCCAATATAATAATAAAGATAATGGTTTTAACACAAATAACTAATTTGCATGCAAACGGCGGCCTCAACCGAGTTGAAAATGTAAATTTGAGAATATATCAGATCGGTAATTTAGACACTAGGCGAATAAATGTGGGAGCAAATATTAAACACGTCCGTGTACAACAGAGACCGAAAATGATGATTGAAATTGATTGATGATGTTATCTGATGTGTCTGCCGTCTGCTCGTTTTGTTGTTGCTTGAACTCGCCAACGTGAACGGTCCGTTCTTTCTTTGAATGCGTGTGGCGTATTCTGCAGATCACTGGAGAGACGAAATCTACAACCTGGTAAGGGCCTTCATACCTCGGGGTTAGTTTCGCAGCGAATACTTCAGCCGCTTTGGACAGGTGATGTTCCTTGGCCCACTCTACATCGCCCACTGCTGGCGTCCATTGCCTCCTTCTCAGATTATAGTGTCTGGCTTGGTCCTGGGATGCCCTTTCCATATTTCGCCGTACTATTCAAATACCTCCCTCAGTTTGTTGACGTTATCCTTTGGGGTCTCCATAGCTCGTCCAGTGCCTAGGGTTTCCTTATCATATAGGCTCATGGGTAGACGCGGTTTCCTGCCCTGGGTAAGAAACGCCGGTGTACGGCCTGTGGATTCCGATGTGCTCGTGTTGACTGCTATCATAATCTCTGGCCACTTCTCGTCCCAGTTTCTCTGGTCCTGCCCTGCGAACTGCGCAATCATGGTCTTGACTGTTCTGTTTGCTCGTTCGGTCGGATTCTCTTGTCGTGTGTATGATGCGGTGAATTGTTGTCTGATACAGACAACAACCCCATTTTGGGCGCCAGATGTATCGAACTGATTGTGTGCGGCTAGCTCAGAAGATTGTGAGTTCGTCCCGCCATTTATATGACGTGACTGCTCGTAGATCAGTGAGAAAACACAGGGTTTGAGTGGTGACAGTGGGTTTTATTCTCGTGTTATTATTACAGCGGGTGTGTGGCTGGGCTGGCCCCGGAATCTCCTCGCTCTGGTTTCATAGGCTGCTGATGTTCCTCGTCCTGGCCTGTCGACGCGTTGGCCTGACGACCGCTGGCTCCTGTGTCTTATGGTGCTCGTAGTGGCCGCCTCTGCTCGCTTGCCGACGCGCTGCCTCGGGGTCGCTTGTCGCGCCTTGGACTCGCAGAGAGTTCGGCCTTGTGGGCTTAAGGAAGCGTCACTGTTCCCAGACTAGAATGAACAAGCCTTGCTCTCCAGGCCAACGCCTTTCGAGGCAATACCTGTCCCTTGCTCTATCCCGGACGGTCCTGCTAGGTTCTTGCCCAGATCGCGCTGACAGTCAAGGCTAACGCCAGGAAGCTGCCTAGCAGTTCACTTTGCTTTACGCCTAGCGCAGACGAACGTTCCACCTGGTTTCACCCTAATTCTTGACGTCCGCGACGCTCCTGCGCTCCCCAATGAGCTCCGCGAAGCGATGGTAACGTGGCTGCCGGTGATGTCTGCTGGCGTCGCTGCCGATGTCCTCTGCGATTCTTCATGTCTTGCCGCTGGGCATCTCCAGGACAACGCCTCTTGAATGCCTCAACGGGTCGTTCGCTCGCCTTTCCTGAATAGTAGCTTGGCGTTTCTGGCCCTCGGGGTTTTGGGCAGTTGCTGTTCGGGAACTTCGCCGATAATCGCAGGGCTCTCCAGGCCAACGCCTCTCGAAACCACAAATCGATCCACCGCTCGTCCTTCACGCCAGGTCCTGCTTGGTCGGGCAAGGTACGCTGGGTCTTAGACAACTTTCCTCCCCGAGCTCACGGTTCCTCGTCGCATGCCCCTTTCGCTTGACTCTGACAGACCCCTCGGGCGATTCGCAAGGGTGTGGTCGTGACAAAGTTGGAAACCAAGCCTTGACTTCGACGTGTGATGCCTTTCGGACCTCAGCCACTTGTGTCTCAATTCGGAGATTTCTGATGTCCCAATCCTGAACGTCTCGACGTGGCGATCTTGCTCCTTGTATGCTTCCCACGGCGCTGCTTCCGACGACTGGACTTGTTGTGGCTCCCTCGTAGATTACTTGGTTGACTGACTGTTCACTTTGGTATTTTGACTGATTTTGATGGTTTGACTCCTCGCGATCGACTGATCCTGCTTCCAGCGCTGGGCAAACTTATATAGGGCTCAGGTACCGTTAAATCGCACCGCACCACTTCAGGGTCCAAAGTCCGAGGTTTTACTGTTCGACCTTTCGCCCTCTGCACACGGCCCCACACTAGGGGCTTTCTCTCCAAGCTCTCATTCCTCGTACTCTCCAAACTCTCTTGAACCAAATTTTCCAAGCTCTCTCTCACAAAATTCTCCAAACTCTCTTGAACTGAATTCTCCAAACTCTCTTGGACTGAATTCTCAAAACTCTCTCGCGTTGCTCCCTCGACGCTTTTAACTCCCTTGAGTTTCTACAGCGCTGGTCGTCCTCCTCGTAGCAACTTCAAATCTCCCGCACCGATATTTCACATATTTCCACTGGGACATCGATACTCATGGGCTATCGATCACCAGCTCGCTGCTCATTGCTGCGTCCTACTCCATTCCATGGTTTCTCCGTTTGGTCACATTATCCGTGCGTGATCGATGTCTCATTGACTATCGTTACAGAAGGCGTTGCCACCTGCTCGTTGCGATATTTCCACCTTTTTCCGATGTTTCCAGTATTTCTTGCGCCCATCCATCGCACTATAGGTTGGCTGAACACTTTTTGTGGCCAAAATTAATAACTTCACGCCAAACCAAATATTTGAGTTCGGTTTTTATATTTGGGCTTATAATTAGCAAATTAACAGATAATAGGCGTGTCACCGCCCCTTTTTGGAAGAAATTTCTTGTTATATCATAAAAAATAATATAAAAATAGATAAGAATATACTAAAATTTCTTGTTATATCATAAAAAATAATATAAAACAAGGGAGAACGCTATAGTCGAGTACCTCGACTATCAGATACCCGTTTCTCAGCTAAAGGGACCAAAGGGAAATGGAGATATGCAAGCAGCAAAGCGAGATTGAAATGCGCCACCTACCGGCGGTTTACAGATTTAAGCGTGATGGGCGTTAGAGTGGGCGTGGCAACATTGGATCAATCGATAGGTATTGACGAGATTAATACATTTCAGTTAAAATTTTTTATCTAGCATAAAAAATGTGGGTGCCACAGGCTTGGGCGGTTTGTGGGCGTTAGAGTGGGCGTGGCATATTCGCATAACAAACTTGCGCTGCGTACAAGGCTACGGAATCTAAATAAGAAATCCCAATACTCTATCTTTGATAGTTTCCGAGATATCCGCGTTCATACTAACGATTTTTTGAAGTTTGTGGACGGGTAAGTAAGCGTGGCAAATTTTTTTTGGGTCAATCGATAGGTATTGATGAGAACAATTCATTTCAGTTTAAATTTTTACTCTAGCATCAAAACTGTAGGAGCCACAGTTTTGGGCGGTTTGTGGGCGTTAGAGTGGGCGTGGCACTCTTATGAAACAAACTTGCGTAAGAAGCTCAGGAATCTGCACGCCAAATCTCAATAGCCTAGCTCTTATAGTTTCCAAGATCTCAGCGTTCATCCGGACAGACAGACAGACGGACAGACGGACAGACGGACATGGCTAGATCGACTCGGCTAGTGATCCTGATCAAGAATATATATACTTTATGCGGTCGGAAACGCTTCGTTCTGCCTGTTACATACTTTCCGACGAATCTAGTATACCCTTTTACTCTACGAGTAACGGGTATAATAAGGAAGAACGCTATAGTCGAGTACCTCGACTATCAGATACCCGTTACTCAGCTAAAGGGACCAAAGGGAAATGGAGATATGCAAGCAGCAAAGCGAGATTGAAATGCGCCACCTATCGGCGGTAGACAGATTTAAGCGTTATGGGCGTGGCAAATTTTTTTTTTGGTCAATCGATAGGTATTGACGAGACCAATACAGTTCAGTTCAAATTTTGTATCTAGCATGAAAATTGTGGGCGCCACAGGCTTGGGCGGTTTGTGGGCGTTAGAGTAGGCGTGGCATATTTGCGTAACAAACTTGCTGCGCACAAGGCTACGGAATCTAAATCTGAGATCCCATTTCTATATCATTGATAGTTTCCGAGATATCCACGTTCATATTTACGATTTTTTGAAGTTTGTGGGCGGTTTTTGGGCGTAAAAGTGGGCGTGGCAAACTTTTTTTTTATCAATCGATAGGTATTGATGAGAACAATACATTTAAGTTAAAATTTTTATACTAGCATCAAAACTGTAGGAACCACAGTTTTGGGCGGTTGGGCGTGGCACTCTACTGAAACAAACTTGCGCTGCGTAAGAAGCTCAGGACTCTGCACGCCAAATCTCAATAGCCTAGCTCTTATAGTTTCCGAGATCTCAGCGTTCATCCGGACAGACAGACGGACAGACGGACAGACAGACAGACGGACATGACTAGATCGACTCGGCTAGTGATCCTGATCAAGAATATATATAATTTATGGGGTCGGAAACGCTTCCTTCTGCCTGTTACATACTTTCCGACGAATCTAGTATACCCTTTTACTCTACGAGTAACGGGTATAAATTGATAAGAATTTACTTACCCTCAAAACAAAACTTAATATAAATGTGTATATTTTTGATTTGGATTTATATTGTTATAATGAACATATATTTAGAAAAGGGAGTGGCTCCGCCTATTTTTTACATGTTACCGCCCTTACGCGCAGCCGCACTAGGTGAATGTATTAATAATTTAATATTTCCAGCCGTGGATTTGATTCAATTTGAAGCTGCTGTTCTCTGAGCCCTTGCTCCCGACAAGAAATAAGGCAATTTTGGCCTGCTAATCGATCTGCGCCTATTTATGCAAGCCTCAGTTTGCGATGAAAGCCAAGTTGAGTACTTTCTTTTGAAATGATTCAAATTTCTTTTGCAAATTGTCCATTTGCGGGACAATCTATAACAAAAAGCTCTCTTTCTCTTTGTTTTCTTAAAACATCCTTATAAGCATCTGAACTAGCTATCGAAGATCTAAGTCTGCCAAATATTTGCCTGCTTTGTCTCTCTAGAACTCCAAATCCCTATTAATTTTGTATTGGCCAACCTGAGGTTGTGACCTAAAAAGGTAAATTGCGACGAAAGTGCGCAAAAGTGCACTTAAGGATTGCATTCATATGAACAAGAACTGAACTACCGACAATACAGTGTAATTATTAAGGTGAAACTCACTTTATGTCTCTATTTAAAGTTAATTTTTATTGTAAATTTGTACACGTAAAGCGACTATTAAAAACACTCAATTACAGGGACAGCACAAACAAATCCAACATGCGACGACCACAAACATATAGTACAAGCCGCTCTCTTACGATGCCTTTACAACTTGTTTGATAAAAACTTAGTTTGGTGCCTTTTTTTTATAATTTTGAACCGACTCATTTTTTCGCAAAGTAGCTTTCGTGTGCCCGTGACACCGAACAGCTGTTTTAACAGCCGATATTTTAACAGATCGTGTTACGTAACATTGAGGTTTGATGTTTTCCCAACACTTTGACGTTATTAGATTTTAGATTTAACGACTTTCGAAAAATGGATTTTTGGCCACAAAAAGTGGTCAGCCAGTCTATGGTGCATCGCCACAATCGTCCAGTCCGACAACAAATCGAGGCGCCCCCTTCCCTAGCTCATGGTGATTTTGCAACTTTCGATCTGCCCGCCCAGCTTGTGGCTGATTTGTCTTTTCCATTTCATTTTCCCAGCTCCGTCCAGCCTATGCCGTTCGTTGTCCTTAACCCCAAATACAATGGCCCCAGCGGCTTTAAATAGCGTTTGGCCTTCGTTTGCAGCAGAGCTTTTCTGCACGTGGTGAGTTGCCCTTTTGGTTGAACCGGCATTTACTTCTCTTTCATTCCAGGGTATGCGCGTGTTTTTTTTTTCCTGTAAACTGTTAATGCGATGCGTGTTTCTGTTTTTTGTGATCAGCTGGATACGGTGTAGATCTGATTCTGCACCGTCCTCCCCCTTTCCTCGGGTAACAACTAGACGAGCTCGTCCGGCGCATTCCGTATAGAATCTCCGGATGCTACGGTGTGTGTCTGGACTGCGCGACTTGTGTTGCTCGTCTCCCTCCGCACATACTCCCTTCTACGTGGCGTAAGCGGTTGACTCTGGCTCGCGCCCGACGCTGAAACCTGTTGCCTTGCGTTACTCGTGCTTAATGCCGTCCTTGTTAGTGTCCTTCCGCCTGGCGTAATCGCGGATGACTTTGGCAAATGCCCGACGCTGAATCCTGTCGCCTTGCGGTCTGGATCGCCATCCATCCTTGTGCCGTCCTTGTAATTGTCCTTTCCGCCTGGCGTAATCGCGGATGACTCTGGCAAATGCCCGACGCTGAATCCTGTTGCCTTGCGGTCTGGACCACCATCCATCCTTGTGCCGTCCTTGTAAGTGTCCTTCCGACTGGCGTAATCGCGGATGACTTTGGCAAATGCCCGACGCTGAATCCTGTTGCCTTGCGGTCTGGATCGCCATCCATCCTTGTGCCGTCCTTGTAAGTGTTCTTTCCGCCTGGCGAAATCGCGGATGACTCTGGCAAATGCCCGACGCTGAATCCTGTTGCCTTGCGGTCTGGACCACTATCTATCCTTATCCACGTCCTTGTGACCTATCCTTATGATTGATGACTCTCGCTTGGGCCTGACGCATAATGAACTCCTTATCCATGTCCTTGTGACCTCTTGTTAGTTATCTGATGTGTCTGCCGTCTGCTCGTTTTGTTGTTGCTTGAACTCGCCAACGTGAACGGTCCGTTCTTTCTTTGAATGCGTGTGGCGTATTCTGCAGATCACTGGAGAGACGAAATCTACAACCTGGTAAGGGCCTTCATACCTCGGGGTTAGTTTCGCAGCGAATACTTCAGCCGCTTTGGACAGGTGATGTTCCTTGGCCCACACTACATCGCCCACTGCTGGCGTCCATTGCCTCCTTCTCAGATTATAGTGTCTGGCTTGGTCCTGGGATGCCTTTTCCATATTTCGCCGTATTATCTCAAATACTTCCCCCAGTTTGATGACGTTTTCCTATAGGGTCTCCATAGCTCGTCCAGTGCCTAGGGTTTCCTTATCATATTGGCTCATGGGTAGACGCGGTTTCCTGCCCTGGGTAAGAAACGCCGGTGTACGGCCTGTTGATTCCGATGTGCTCGTGTTGACTGCTATCATTATCTCTGGCCACTTCTCGACCCAGTTTCTCTGGTCCTGCCCTGCGAACTGCACAATCATGGTCTTGACTGTTCTGTTTGCTCGTTCGGTCGGATTCTCTTGTCGTGTGTATGGTGCGGTGAATTTTTGTCTGATACGCCTGTCGGGGCGTTGGCTTGACGACCGCTGGCTCCTGTGTCTTGGGGTGCTCGTAGTGGCCGCCTCTGCTCGCTTGCCGACGCGCTGCCTCGGGGTCGCTTGTCGCGCCTTGGACTCGCAGAGAGTTCGGCCTTGTGGGCTTAAGGAAGCGTCACTGTTCTCAGACTAGGGTGAACAAGCCTTGCTCTCCAGGCCAACGCCTTTCGAGGCAATACCTGTCCCTTGCTCTGTCCCGGACGGTCCCGCTAGGTTCTTGCTCAGATCGCGCTGACAGTCAAGGCTAACGCCAGGAAGCTGCCTAGCAGTTCACTTTGGTTTACGCCTAGCGCAGACGAACGTTCCACCCGGTTTCACCCTAATGCTGCGCTCCCCAATAAGCTCCGCGAAGCGATGGTCCAGGTGGACCAGGTCCTGCTGGGTCGGGCAAGGTACGCTGGGTCTTAGACCACTTTCCTCAACGAGCTCACAGTTCCTCGTCGCAGGCCTCTTTCGCTTGACTCTGACAGACCCGCCGGGCGATTCGCCAGGGTGTAGTCGTGACAAAGTTGGAAACCAAGCGCCTTGACTTAGCCGTGTGATGCCTTCCGGACCTCAGCCACTTGTGTCTCAATTCGGAGATTCCTGATGTCCCAATCCCGAACGTCTTGACGTGGCGATCTTGCTCCTTGTATGCTTCCCACGGCGCTGCTTCCGACGACTCGACTTGTTGTGGCTCCCTCGTATATTACTTGGTTGACTGACTGTTCACTTTGGTATTTTGACTGATTTTGATGGTTTGACTCCTCGCGATCGACTGATCCTGCTTCCAGCGCTGGGCTCACTTATATAGGGCTCAGGTACCGTTAAATCGCACGGCACCACTTCAGGGTCCAAAGTCCGAGGTTTTACTGTTCGACCTTTCGCCCTCTGCACTCGGCCCCACACTAGGGTGCTAAGCGCGGCGATCTACCGTTAACCCTCCGCTCTTTCTCTCCAAGCTCTCTTTCCTCGTACTCTTCAAACTCTCTTAAGCCAAATTCTACAAGCTCTCTCGCACTAAATTCTCCAAACTCTCTTGAACTGAATTCTACAAACTCTTTTGAACTGAATTCTCCAAACTTTCCCTCGTTGCTCCCTCGACGTTTTCAACTCCTTTGAGTTTCTACAGCGCTGGTCGTCCTCCTCGTAGCAACTTCAAATCTCCCGCACCGATATTTCACATATTTCCATTGGGACATCGATACTCATGGGCTACGGATCCCCAGCTCGCTGCTCATTGCTGCGTCCTACACCTTTCCATGGTTTCTCCGTTTGGTCACATTATCCGTGCGTGATCGGTGTCTCATCGACTATCGTTACAGACGGTGAAGCGTTGCCACCTGCTCGTTGCGATATTTCCACCTTTTGCCGATGATTCCAGTATTTCTTGCGCCCATCGATCACCACAATCGTCCAGTGACAATTGACTATCGATACCGACTACAAATCGAGGCGCCCCTTTCCCTACCTCATGGTGATTTTGCAACTTTCGATCTGCCCGCACAGCTTGTGGCTGATTTGTCTTTTCAATTTCATTTTCCCAGCTCCGTCCAGCCTATGCCGTTCGTTGTCCTTAACCCCAAATACAATGGCCCAAGCGGCTCTGAATAGCGTTTGGCCTTCGTTTGCAGCAGAGCTTTTCTGCCCGTGGTGAGTTGCCCTTTTGGTTGATCCGGCATTTAATTCTCTTTCATTCCTCGGGTAACAACTAGACGAGCTCGTCCGACGCATTCTATATAGAATCTCCGGATGCTATGGTGTGTGTCTAGACTGCGCGACTTGTGTTGCTTGTCTCCCTCCGCACATACTCCCTTCTACGTGGCGTAATCGGTTGACCCTGGCTCGCGCCCGACGCTGAAACCTTTTGCCTTTTCCCTTATCGTTACTCGTGCTTTTTATCGTTCTCGTAAGTGTCTTTTTCGCCTGGCGTAATCACGATTGACTTTGGCAAATGCCCGACTCTGAATTCTGTTGCCTTGCAGTCTGGATCGCCATCCATCCTTGTGCCGTCCTTGTAAGTGTCCTTTCCGCCTGGCGTAATCGCGGATGACTCTGGCAAATGCCCGACGCTGAATCCTGTTGGCTTGCGGTCTGGGCCACCATCCATCCTTGGGCCGTCCTTGTAAGTGTCCTTCCGCCTGGCGTAATCGCGGTTGACTTTGGCAAATGCACGACGCTGAATCCTGTTGCTTTGCGGTCTGGATCGCCATCCATCCTTGTGCCGTCCTTGTAAGTGTCCTTTCCGCCTGGCGTAATCGCGGATGACTCTGGCAAATGCCCGACGCTGAATACTGTTGCCTTGTGGTCTGGACCACCATCCATCCTTATCCACGTCCTTGTGACCTATCCTTATGATTGTCCTTTCTGCGTGGCGTGTGGATGACTTTCGCTTAGGCCTGACGCATAATGAACTCCTTATCCATGTCCTTGTGACCTCTTGTTAGTTATCTGATGTGTCTGCCGTCTGCTCGTTTTGTTGTTGCTTGAACTAGCCAACGTGAACGGTCCGATCTTCCTTTGAATGCGTGTGGCGTATTCTGCAGATCACCGGAGAGACGAAATCTACAACCTGGTAAGGGCCTTCGTACCTCGTTGCTAGTTTTGCAGCGAATACTTCAGCCGCTTTGGACAGGTGATGTTCCTTGGCCCGTACTACATCGCCCACTGCTGGCGTCCATTGCCTCCTTCTCAGATTATAGTGTCTGGCTTGGTCCTGGCAAAGACCATAGAATATCAAGATGCGTAACGAGGAGTAAGAAAATGTACACAGGTGGCATAATTTTTGCAAAGCAACCCTCACACGTATGGGAATCTATTTTTAGAATGCCGTTGCTTTGCTTCCTTCTCTCTTCCTCTCTCTTGCCATCTCGCTCACGACACTCTGCGCTGTGAAAAAGTCAAACTTCAATTTTTGTCTGAGTTGTCGATTCTTAAATTATGTTGACGAAAAGGAATCGATCTAAAAGACGCATTGCTCATGCGGTTTATAAGCGGGCTGTGGCGCTCTGAGTATGTTGGTGACCCGTGGATAATGGATTTGAGTTCCATGTTCGAGTCCACTCTGAGGCTGGATTCAACTTAATTTTTTTATATGGTTTATTTTTAATTTAATATTTTTTTAGCTGTACTTTTTTGACAATTTTTTTTTAAATATTTTTGATAGATTTTTTAGTTTTCTTTATTTTTTCTTGTTTTTTTTTTTAAGTTTTTTATTACTTTTTTTTACTGACTAAAGATCCCCAGGTATTTATTTATTTATGACGCAGTATATTTAGCTTATTGCTAGTTTTACATTTGTCTGGGGAGTCTTGCCACTTACAATGATTGTACAGCAAAACTCTATTCAATTTATCTAGCATAAGCATTTTATGCGAATAGCACTCATCATTTTCATCAAACCACGATGAAAAATCGCTTTCTCCAGTACACGTTACACATTTACTCATTATAAACTGTTTATTGTGTTCTTGTTTTTATTGTTATTAAAAATGTTTTCAAAAACCTTGATATGTATTTTACATACATTAAAAAATATACCTGAAAGAGCACTTAACTTTTCAAAGTCCGAACCGTTACAGAAATTTTTTTCTGCAATAAAAATTTCGGAAGGCGAATTTACCATTTCTCCCTGTTTTAGAATAATCGCTTCACATCTTTTGCAGTTGTTTGATTTAAAAAATCAAGTGAAACATATGCTGAATACCATGGAGATTGTTTAAAACACCATGAACACCAAAGATTATAGAATAGTTCATATTATCTTTGATGAACACCATGTTCATTTTATTAAATTTAAAAAAAAAAAAAAGACCGATTGCATAAAAAAAAAAGTTGTTCCCAGTCGGAGTTGAACTCGAACCTGCACTTCCCGTGGCTGAGCTACTAGACCCCTGGCCTACAGGCCATTGACACCTCACGTTAGTCAAATGCGACATTGAGCCCTTATTCCAGCAGACCACACAAAATGATACACCAACACAACCAAAGAGCTTTACACGGACAACGCACACAAGCAAGATCGAAAATCCACATCCAAAATCCACACCAAAAATTTTGCCGTACATTCCGTTGTATGTCTGTTACTCAGCTTGTAGTTTATACAATCTTTGGTCCTGGGATGCCTTTTCCATATTTCGCCGTACTATCTCAAATACCTCCCTCAGTTTGTTGACGTTTTCCTCTGGGGTCTCCGTAGCTCGTCCAGTGCCTAGGGTTTCCTTATCATATAGGCTCATGGGTAGACGCGGTTCCCTGCCCTGGGTAAGAAACGCCGGTGTACGGCTTGTGGATTCCGATGTGCTCGTGTTGACTGCTATCATAATCTCTGGCCACTTCTCGTCCCAGTTTTTCTGGTCCAGCCCTGCGAACTGCGCAATCATGGTCTTGACTGTTCTGTTTGCTCGTTCGGTCGGATTCTCTTGTCGTGTGTATGGTGCGGTGAATTTTTGTCTGATACAGACAACAACCCCATGTTGTGCGCCAGATGTATCGAACTGATTTTGTGCGGCTAGCTCAGAAGATTGTGTGTTCCTCCCACCAAATTTATATGACGTGACTGCTCGTACATCAGTGAGAAAACACAGGGTTTGAGAGGACAGTGGGTTTTATTTTCGTGTTATTAATACAGCGGGTGTGTAGCTGGGCTGGCCCCGGTATCTCCTCGCTCTGGTTTCATAGGCTGCTGATGTTCCTCGTCCTGGCCTGTCGACGCGTTGACTTGACGACCGCTGGCTCTTGTGTCTTGGGATGCTCGTAGTGGCCGCCTCTGCTTGCTTGCCGACGCGCTGCCTCGGAGTCGCTTGTCGCGCCTTGGACTCGCAGAGAGTTCGGCCTTGTGGGCTTAAGGAAGCGTCACTGTTCTGACTGCGCTGACAGTCAAGGCTAACGCCAGGAAGCTGCCTAGCAGTTCACTTTGCTTTACGCCTAGCGCAGACGAACGTTCCACCCGGCTTCACCCTAATGCTTGACGTCCGCGACCCTCCTGCGCTCCCCAATGAGCTCCGCGCAGCGATGGTAACGTGGCTGCCGGTGATGTCTGCTGGCGTCGCTGCCGATGTCCTCTGCGATTCTTCATGTCTTGCCGCTGGGCATCTCCAGGACAACGCCTCTTGAATGCCTCAACGGGTCGTTCGCTCGCCCTTCCTGACTAGTAGCTTGGCGTTTCTGGCACTCGGGGTTTTGGGCAGTTGCTGTTCGGGAACTTCGCCGGTAATCGCAGGGCTCTCCAGGCCAACGCCTCTCGAAACCACAAATCGATCCACCGCTCGTCCTTCACGCCAGGTCCTGCTTGGTCGGGCAAGGTACGCTGGGTCTTAGACCACTTTCGTCCCCGAGCTCACGGTTCCTCGTCGCAGGCCTCTTTCGCTTGACTCTGACAGACCCGCCGGGCGATTTGCCAGGGTGTGGTCGTGACAAAGTTGGAAACCAGACGCCTTGACTTAGCCGTGTGATGCCTTCCGGACCTCAGCCACTCGTGTCTCAACTCGGAGATTCCTGATCTCCCAATCCCGAACGTCTCGACGTGGCGATCTTGCTCCGTGTATGCTTCCCACGGCGCTGCTTCCGACGACTGGACTTGTTGTGGCTCCCTCGTAGATTACTTGGTTGACTGACTGTTCACTTTGGTATTTTGACTGATTTTGATGGTTTGACTCCTCGCGATCGACTGATCCTGCTTCCAGCGCTGGGCTCACTTATATAGGGCTCAGGTACCGTTAAATCGCACGGCACCACTTCAGGCTCCAAGGTCCGGGGTTTTAGCGATCGACCTTTCGCCGTCTGCACTCGGCCCCACACTAGGGTGCTAAGCGCGGCGATCTACCGTTAACCCTCCGCTCTTTCTCTCCAAGCTCTCTTTCCTCGTACTCTCCAAGCTCTCTTAAGCCAAATTCTCCAAGCTCTCTCTCACTAAATTCTACAAACTCTCTTAAACTGAATTCTCCAAACTTTCTTGAACTGAATTCGCCAAAATCTCCCTCGTTGCTCCCTCGACGATTTTAACTCCCTTGAGTTTCTACAGCGCTGGTCGTCCTCCTCGTAGCAACTTCAAATCTCCCGCACCAATATTTCACATATTTCCACTGGGACATCGATACTCATGGGCAATCGATCCCCAGCTCGCTGCTCATTGCTGCGTCCTACTTCTTTCCATGGTTTCTCCGTTTGGTCACATTATCCATGCGTGATCGATGTCTCATCGACTATCGTTACAGACGGTGAAGCGTTGCCACCTGCTCTTTGCGATATTTCCACCTTTTGCCGATGTTTCCAGTATTTCTTGCGCCCATCGATCGTCACAGTCGTCCAGTCCGAGTACAAATCGAGGCGCCCCCTTCCCTAGCTCATGGTGATTTTGCAACTTTCGATCTGCCCGCACAGCTTGTGGCTGATTTGTCTTTTCCATTTCATTTTCCCAGCTCCCTCCAGCCTATGTCGTTCGTTGTCCCTAACCCCAAATACAATGACCCCAGCGGCTTTGAATAGCGTTTGGCCTTCGTTTGCAGCAGAGCTTTTCTGCACGTGGTGAGTTGCCCTTTTGGTTGAACCGGCATTTACTTCTCTTTCTTTCCAGGGTTTGCCCGAGTTTTTTTTTCCTGTTAACTGTTGATGCGATGCGTGTTTCTGCCTTTTGTGATCAGCTGGATACGGTGAACATCTGATTCTGCACCGTCCTCCTCCTTTCCTCGGGTAACAACTAGACGAACTCGTCTGGCGCATTCCGTATAGAATCTGCGGATGCTACGGTGTGTCTGGACTGCGCGAATTGTGTTGCTTGGTTCCTCCGCGCACACTCCCTTCTACGTGGCGTAATCGGAGTCTACACGAACTGACGTGAGGCAAGACGGTTGTATAGTCGAGTGCGCTCTGAAATTATCTCGTTTTAAAGTCAGTGTAGCGACGGTCGTTACCTAAAAAGTGTACTGTGTATAGTGCGAGACACTCCGGGACTAGAGGTACGTACCAGGGCACTGTTCCGGCGGGGCCTCAAGTCCCCAAGTCTTGGACCGGTGAGGCTGCTGTCGGTTCGTGGGCCAGGGGGGGATCCTCTCCCGCGCCCATCGAGTGAGAGGCTTTCACCTCGAAATCTCTCTCACGCGCACAGCATCCACAAGCTGCCACCCGCGCGTTTTTTTCCCTCATCACTGCAAACAACAAAATCAGCTGTTTACAGTGTTGAACAACGTCGGGGTAGGAGCTTAACAGCGCCGATCCCCGCGCCTAACAGCACATAGTGTTGGAAAGCGCCATAAACGCGGGCCCAGCCAAAGTTTTTGAATTTTGAATATTCGAAATTCTCCAAATTCTGGCACCGGGATTCAGGGACGGCAAAAGGCAGAAGGCCAAGGATCGGGCTAAATTCCAACCCCTCCGCCGCGGCGGTGTCTATCAAAGGGGCACTGGGGACCGAAAAGGGGCGGTATATCCCCCATCGTAAGCCTAGGGGAAATCTGTGGCCAGCGCGGGAGCCTCCCTCGAACAAGCCGGGTAGCCCGAGATGGAGGAGGCTGAAAACCCTTTCGCGGGCAGACCAGTGGTGGTAAGATCTCCCCGCCAGCCGAGGGAAGATGGGACCGACGGAGTTGCAGCGGCATTTAAGAAGGGTAGCAAGCTCGCACGCTCGCCGGCACCTTCGACAACCCAAGTCGATGAGCTGATCGTAGACTCCGAGGAAGCTAAGGAAACCCCTAAGAGGACGAGTGATCCTGCGAGCCCAGCTAACTCGCAGAGGACAACGCCGGCCAAAAGGAGCAAGGCCTCCCACGAGGCAACCTGCCTGGAGGATTTCTTGGAGCTGGGGAAGCTTCTGCAGGAGGTATCCACCAAGATGATGGACAAGACGGCGCGCCACATAACTGTCGCCATGAGGGAGAAGTTCGTGCGCATGAAGGCGCTTCACACGAACATCCTAGAGGCGAACAGAGAGGGCGGCAAGGACGACAGTATCAGGGTGAATGGGCAAGATGCTGCAATTGTGTGCGCGAAATGCTCTCGAAGCCTGCAGAGCGCCGACAAAGAACAGCAGACAACGCCTGTCTGGAGGAGAGATTCTGCAGCGCAAACGGAGCCTTGGCGAAGGATAAGCCAGCCGACTGTGGCTGGAGGATCCGCGGCTCAAGTGGCCCCACCATCCACGCCCCCAACGCAGCAGAAAAGTGCCAAAGCTCCCAGGACAAAACAAACTGCTCGTTCTGGAGATAAGAGACATCGACTCCATCGCGACGGAGCAGGAAATCTGCGCTGCGATTGCGAGCCAGTATGGTATCGACGCGGAGCGCATCAGAGTTCGGAGCCCTACTCCCTGGGGAAAGCCGTCCTCCATCGTGGCGAGGTGCGGATTGGATGGACCTTCTGCAGGATCCGGGAAAGAACAGGCCCCCAAAGATGTTTCAAATGCTTGGAATCCGAGCATATTGCAGTTAACTGCAAGAGCCTAGTGGACAGGAGCGATTGCTGCATGAGATGTGGTGAAAAAGGGCACAAGGCAGCCAAGTGCAGCAAGGAGCCTTCATGTTTATTCTGCTCCGCGGCAGGAAGAAAGGAGACCAGGCACCAGGCAGGAAGCAGACTCTGCCCAGCCACAACCAGCGAGACAGGGAGACCTCGGCCGTCATGCAATTGATTCAGCTAAATCTGAACCATTGTAGGGCCGCGCAGGACCTCCTGAAGCAGACGGTGCGCGAGCTGGGTTCTGAGGTGGCGATACTCAGTGAGCCCTACAGAGTGGAAAGCAGCAGCGATTGGGTCACGGATCGCACAGGCAAAGCTGCACTGTGGCTCTGCGGCGTGAGTGTTCCACCAATGCGGGACACGAGGGTAGTAGAGGGATTTGTCAGAGCGAACGTAGGCGGCACATGGATCTACAGCTGCTACCTGGCCCCCAGTCTATCACTGACGTCCTTTAGCAGGATCATGGACGAGCTGATCAGCGACCTGGGAGGAAGGAGCAACGTGGTGATCGGAGGCGACTTTAACGCCTGGGCCGAGAAATGGGGCTCCCTCTATACCAACGCCAGGGGGCGCACCATCCTTGAAGCCATTGCGTCTCTGGAAATCGTCCTGTTGAACGAGGGCTCCCAGCACACCTTCAACAGAGCTGGGGCCGGTTCAATCATCGACCTATCGTTCGCGAGCAGCTCGTTATCCCGTAGCACACGCTGGAGGATATGAGAGTTGTTCACGGCCAGCGACCATGAGGCCATCCTGCTGACAGTAGGCGGTCCACCGTGCCAAAGCCAGCCGATGTCCAGGCCAAGAAAAGCCTACCGCCAGGACACCTTTAGGACACAGACCTTCGCCAGCGCACTGGAGGGATTGGCTGTATCTGAGCTGGACTCGGCAGATGTAGCAGCGAACAAATTGGCAGCCAGACTGGAGGAAGCCTGTGACCAAAGCATGCAGCAGCGTAAGACCTTTCGGAAGCACCACGCGCCAGTGTACTGGTGGAGCGAGGAAATCGCTAGTTTGCGCAGGACCTGCCTTCGAGCCAGGAGGTTAGTCCAAAGGGCGAGAGGCACCGCAAACCTTTCTGCCTGCAACTCTAGCTTTAAGAGTGCAAAGAAGGCACTCAAACTGGCGATTCGGGACAGCAAGAGGGAGAGCTACCTCAAGCTCTGTGACGAGCTGGAAAACGACCCATGGGGAAGAGCCTCCAAGACGGTGGTTAAGCGTGTGAGTGCCGGCAACAGGTCGCCTACTGACCCAGCGGTCCTGGAAGGCATTGTACAAGTGCTGTTTCCAGAGGGTCGCCGCCATTGCATCCCCCGATGGACGCGACAAATTGGGAGCCAGATATGTCTGGTCACGGAGACGGAACTTTTGTCTGCGGCAAGGAACCTGAAGAGCAGGAAGGCACCCGGGCCGGATTTGGTCCCGAACAGGGCAGTGAAGACCCTGCTATCCCTCCATCCGGGCGTGGTAGCATCGCTCTACAACACGTAAATGCTGGAAGGGACCTTCCCCGACAGGTGGAAGCGCCAAAAACTTCTGCTCCTGCCGAAGCCAGGGAAACCAGCGGGCGAAGCTTCTTCCTATACCGGTACTGGGCCCTCTGCTTTGGAACACGATGTATGACGGTGTTTTGAAGCTCCCACTGCCGAGCAGCACCGACATTGTGGGCTTTGCGGATGATGTCGCGCTGGTTGTGGTGGCCAAGGAAGTTGCGGCCGTGGAGGCAGCTGCAAACTGCGCAATTCGAGCAGTGGAGGAGTGGCTCGCAGTGGCGGGCCTAGAGCTGGCCTCACACAAAACTGAGGCGGTGCTGATTTCAAGCAGGAAAGCAGTGGAGTCGGCGCATATTCAGATCGGAGGGTCAACGATAACTTCTCAGCGTGCCATAAGGTACCTGGGAGTCATGCTGGACACCCGCCTTTCCTACCGCGAACACCTGGAGTTCGTAAACAAGAAGGCAAGCGAAACCACAGGATCGCTCTGCAGGATCCTGCTGAATACCAGGGGACCGAAGCAGGACAGACGCAGGCTCCTCGCGACTGTTGTCAAGTCGCAGTTGCTGTACGCTGCTCCAGTGTGGGCTGAAGCCACTGCTGTGAGTAGCTACATGCGAGGTGTTAACTCGACGTACCGCCTGTGCGCCGTTAGAATTTCGAGTGCCTTCAGGACGATCTCGGACGACGCAGCCCTTGTCATCGCAGGCCAAGTTCCCCTGTGTGAACTGGTGCGGGAGGCCAAGGAGATTCGCGCGGCTTTAGCAGGCGAACAGGCGGACCGCAGTACCAAGACCGAGGTGAAGAGAAGAGCCAGGATGCAGAGCGTCGTCAACTGGCAGGCAGCCTGGGACATCTCCAGCAAGGGTCGCTGGACGCACAAGCTCATCCCCAGCATAGAGCCATGGCTAAGTAGGAAGCACGGCCAGGTGGATTTTTACCTCACGCATGAGGTAAAAAGTGTCCTTTCCGCCTGGCGTAATCGCGGATGACTCTGGAAAATGCCCGATGCTGAATCCTGTTGCCTTGCGGTCTGGACCACCATCCATCCTTATCCACATCCTTGTGACCTATCATTATGATTGTCCTTTCTGCGTGGCGAGTAGATGACTCTCGCTTAGGCCTGACGCATAATGAACTGCTTTTCCATGTCCTTGTGACCACTTGTTATTTATCTGATGTGTCTGCCGTCTGCTCTTTTTGTTGTTGTGTTACGTGGGCATATTAGTGCCCGAGTCCTGACAAGGTCTTGGGCCGAGGGAGAGGCGTCCGATATTCTGTCACCATTTGCCGGCATAAGCTACGTCGTATTCGGGTCGTGGGATCTTGGTAAGCCTCTCTCCTCTCCAACATAACGAGAATAAATATTAAGAGTGCCTGGAAAATAATATTAGTTCATAAAGTTCGTCAGTCCACACTGCCCCACAAGCTTAGCTGTCGCTTGATCGCAATACGATCGGGCTGTGTTTTGGTCATATTCCCTCCCCTTCACACGTTCGTGTGCCAATGGATCGTCGCGGGCCGCGCAATACGATACCCTATTGTCAAGGTTGTCCGTAAAAAGTTATGTCATTGTTCTTGACCTACTCCACTTCTCGCGTCAGCACACCCCCTTAAGAGAGCTCTAGCACTTCATGTTTTTATATTCTTTTTACATTACAAATTTATTAAACAGTATTTAGGTCGGCGTGTGCCGTGGATGATGTTGGCTAAATCATATGGAAATTAAACTAATTGACAATATATGGTTAGCGGAGAGTATCGAATTTACCTCCTGTGAAGGTGCACAAATCAGCAAAATGCTGACTATTCATGACTACAAAACGTCGCTCAGAGAGCTCTTGCAATTGTACATACAACAACAAGGCTGATACTCGCCGCTGGAAAAGTTTATAGTAGTCTATAAAACCGTAGGATACTGCGCGGATATTTATATATGTATGTTTCGTTGGCTCGATTAACACATTTATGTTGCATCACTACTTTCTCCGACGTATGCTATTGGTCGCTATGCCTCTGAACGAATGGCTCCTACAGCTGAACAATTTTCAGGAGCATGGGGATCACGGGTACTGCGACTACAAACATCACAGTATGACAGATGTCGTCCTTATTGTTGATCCTCTCCACGTTCTTTGATGACAATGGCGGCTCTGGTCCAACACATAAGGATCTTTCGAGCAGCGATTTGTGTCCTCCTCAAGGACTGTTGGATATGGTGGCTGGTCCTGGTGGCAAAAGTCTCCGTGGACGACTACCCCAGGGAAAGTCGTCTTCCCTCGGAGCTGCCGGCTTCCGTCAGCAAGACACACAAATGGATTCTCTCCTAAGCTCTATTTGTCTAAGGTCTTTTATACAAGACTAGAGCTTTTACTTGGCGCCGGTATGGATCGAATAAACTAGGTGATATCTGCTATCTTGGGAGTCAACGGCCGGCTGTTGCCCTTTGCCAGCTACCGGAGTATGGTTACCAGTAGGTTGATCGTGGCCGTTGTCCACGCGGCAACGCGACACCCGAGAATTGCTGAATTGCATTTTCTTCTGCCTTTACCAGTATGAGTCTCGTTAGTCACATGCACCCCTCCCCCTGGCTAAAGATTCGTCGGTGTTTCTCTATGTGAATCTTTCTATGTGGAGGTCATACATAACAGGCTCGAAGTGATCGATGCGGACCGCATGGAATGACTTCGCAAAAGGAATCTGCGTACGACATCGTTGTCTGTACCGTGTTTCTTCTCTCTTTTAGGCGCCCATTCACGTGTGGCTTCGACCCACTTCTCTGATCAAGAGTCTCATGTTTTATCGGCTGAGCTGTTCGGGCTGATATCT
This sequence comes from Drosophila subpulchrella, assembly GCF_014743375.2. Lineage (NCBI taxonomy): Eukaryota > Metazoa > Arthropoda > Insecta > Diptera > Drosophilidae > Drosophila > Drosophila subpulchrella. Next base: position 387,869 of record NW_023665645.1, read on the forward strand.
TCACTGCTGTTGCTTTATGTTAAAGGTATATTATGTACTTGTCGTAGATTAGTTGGCCAATTAAAGTTATAACAACTGTTAGCTTTGATTTGTCTTTCGCTTCCCATTCGTTTTCATGTATGTCCTTCTGTGCTGTTCCTTTGGCTGCTCAAATAGAGGCAATAGTTTCTGTTGTCAACGTTAGTCTGTGCACTGGTGTGAGCGAGATAGAAGGATGCAGGTGTCCGCATCAAAAAGGAATAACGAGAAGTTCTCATTAGTGTGTGTATTGGAATGCGAGAACGAGAGTAGAAGAAAGTAGCGAGTGACGCTGGCGAAAAAGGAAAAGGGGACGCAAGCTGTAAGGGAAAGCATTCGTATTTGAAGAGCCAAACTGAAAAGATGCCACGCGCCAGAAAACGTTTCCGTTTGGAGCAGCACGAAGAGCAGCCTGAAGCAGAGGAAGGTTCTAGTGATTCCTCGACAGGGGAAGGTTCTAGTGATTCCTCGACATCAGAAGTGGGATTGCCCAGGCCTCAAACCGAAAGCGAGAATAATCTGAAGCTGCTTTTGGAATCACAAAATCGTACTTTCTTGGAACTTATAAAAGCAGTACAGCGCGCCCCGAAGGACGCAGTTACCGTTGTACTTCCGAACTTTAATCCTGATCGTGCAAACGCGGATGCAGTATCATGGAGTGCAACGGTGGATTACATTCTTTCCGAAAACAGTCTAGAAGGCAGCGCTCTCGTGATGGCTCTCAGTCGGTCCTTGCAAGGAAGCGCGTCTTGTTGGCTTGCACAAACGGTCTACCCTGGAATCACATGGACGCAGTTCAGAGAACTGTTTTTGCAGTATTTCGCCGGAACGGAGACCTTGGCTGCAACTGTGTTGAATTTGCTGAATGGTCGCCCAACAGAGGGAGAATCTATGTCGCTGTATGGAAGCAGAGTTGTAACATCCCTGATGTCCAGGTGGAAGTCCCTGACGGTAGAGCAAATTGCCGTTTCTGTTGCTTTGGCACACGTGGCTGGATTGGACAAGCGATTGCAACGCTTGGCTTTTACTACAGAAGTCAATTCTCGAAACGAGTTGCAACAGGAGTTGAAAGCCTTTTCTTTTGATGCTGGACCGAGCCGCGGTACTGGCGACGTCTTGTCGGCCTCGACTAATAAGAAAACAAGACCATTCTTCAATATCATATGTCACAAATGCGGAAAAGAGGGTCACAAGAAGGCGGAGTGTCGCTCGTCTGGTGTGCCCCCGCGACATAGTCAACTAGCTAATCAACGTTCTGGACATAACGGAGGAAGAGATCGCTCGACTCTAATCTGCTTTAAGTGTGGAAAGGAAGGGCATGTGGCTACTGTGTGCCCGGATCGTCAGGAAAGCTCAATGACGGTCAAGAGGGATTATGTTAAAGATGTCAACCTGTGTACCGTACTTGAGCCCCTTGGAACTTTTCAATAATTTGGTGAGTCGTTCCAATTTTGTTTTGACTCAGGAGCCGAGTGCTCGCTCATCAAGGAAGCCGTCTCGCTAAAGCTGTCTGGATCTAGAATAAATAACAGTAATTTTAAGAGGTATTGGTAGTAATACGGTTTATAGCACCCTACAGATATTGGCTAAGGTTTTGATCTGTGATCAATCCTTCGAAGTTCTTTTTTATGCAGTTCAAGATAGTTATATCAAGTATGATGCTTTGATTGGGAGAGAAATTTTGAGCCAGGGAATCGGTGTAACAATTACATCTAATTCACTTTCAATGTTTAATAAAAAAAAACTGTATTGCCTGTCTTGACTTCAAACTGTGTTCCCGATTTGGCCAATGTTGATACCGATCTAAGTGGTTTAGATAAGGATAGGCTAACATCAATGCTTCAAAATTACTCTGGTTCGTTTATAAGCGGTATTCCACAAAGTCGCGTAACTACGAGGCAGCTAGAGATTCGACTGATTGATCCAAACAAGACAGTTCAGAGACGACCTTACAGATTGAGCGTGGAAGAAAAAGAACATTATAAGACCAAGTTCCTCCCCCTTTGCAAGCCCGATGCTTCTTGTTAAGAAGAAAAATGGAACTGACCGTCTCTGTGTTGATTATAGGGAACTGAATTCGAACACTGTTTCTGACAAGTATCCGTTGCCACTTGTTTCGGACCAGATAGGTAGACTAAGTGGTGCTAAGTTTTTCACCTGCATAGATATGGCAAGCGGATTTCACCAAATCCCAATTCATCCGAATTCGATCGAACGAACAGCGTTCGTTACTCCGGACGGACAGTATGAGTTTGTTGCCATGCCATTTGGGTTAAAGAATGCCCCTTCCGTATTTCAACGAGCTAAAAATTGTGCTTTAGGTGATCTTGTTCATTCGTATGTAGTAGTCTACATGGACGACGTTATGGTAGTAGCAGGTACCAAAGACGAAGCTTTAGAAAGACTTGAGGTAGTTTTGCAAACCCTAACTAAAGCCGGATTTTCTTTTAATATCACCAAATGCTCATTTCTTAAATCCTGTGTTGAATATTTGGGGTTTGAAGTTAAAGCAGGTGAAATAAGACCCCAAGTTTAAAGGCCCATTTTTAGTTGTTGACCTATTACCAGGCGATCGATATAAATTAAAAGCGTTAAAGGGCAATCGAACTTACAAATATTCTCACGAATTTTTATGAAAAATGCCTGAGAAGGGGATTACCAGAGAGCATGACGAGGCGGTCATGGATGAAGATGATGTTGATCGAGCCGGTGATGGCTGCGATGATTTATGAAATAAGAAAATGTTAATGATAACCGTGTGCTATGTGTTGGCCGGTTGGTCAATTGATCTGTTTATAGTCGAGACAGCTGTGTGCTATGTGTTGGCCGGTTGGTCAATCGATCTGTTTATAGTCGAGACAGCTGTGTGCTATGTTGGCCGGTTGGTTGAGACAGGACTTAAATTGTTAAGTAAAATGAAAACTGTTAATGTGATTGCTTATTGGAGAAGCAAATGAAAATGGAAAATGAATATTGTTTGAATTGATGGTAGTCCGGATCTCAAGGCTTAAAATAATAAAAATATTGTCCTTTGTTAACGTATGAGGAAGTGTAAGTTCGATCTGCTAGTTAAGAATTAAGAATTCTGTATAACTTTTGAATTTAAAAGAATAATGTTATTGAGAAAAAAAAATGTTAAGAAAGCAAAAATGCTAAGTTTGATTTGTTATTCACAGATTAATAGTTTATAAGGCTTTTGATTAATGAAAATATAGTTGTTTTGCTTTAACTTCAAGGTACATATCTAGTGCTATTTATTATTGGGAGATAATATTTTGTAATGTTTAAAGGTTGGAAACACACGAGGACGTGTGAAAGTCAGGATGGCCGTGTCGTAGATTAGTTGGCCAATTAAAGTTATAACAACTGTTAGCTTTGATTTGTCTTTCGCTTCCCATTCGTTTTCATGTATGTCCTTCTGTGCTGTTCCTTTGGCTGCTCAAATAGAGGCAATAGTTTCTGTTGTCAACGTTAGTCTGTGCACTGGTGTGAGCGAGATAGAAGGATGCAGGTGTCCGCATCAAAAAGGAATAACGAGAAGTTCTCATTAGTGTGTGTATTGGAATGCGAGAACGAGAGTAGAAGAAAGTAGCGAGTGACGCTGGCGAAAAAGGAAAAGGGGACGCAAGCTGTAAGGGAAAGCATTCGTATTTGAAGAGCCAAACTGAAAAGATGCCACGCGCCAGAAAACGTTTCCGTTTGGAGCAGCACGAAGAGCAGCCTGAAGCAGAGGAAGGTTCTAGTGATTCCTCGACAGGGGAAGGTTCTAGTGATTCCTCGACATACTCTAGTATTTTCATAAACTTGGCGCATGGAATTTGGGTTATGATGTTACCTCTTTTGATCTAAGAAATGTTTGATTTATATGTTTATAAGGTGTAAGAACGTTTGTACTATTAGGAAAGCTTTGTAGTGCTGGGCATGTTTTTCGCAGTACTGTAACCAGCGGTCCACTCGGAGACCCTCCCTTTTGAATTCCGCTAACGAAGTTAATGGGGATGTTAGCAGCAAGCCGCCCATCTGGGAGTTCATGTTGTCTTTCAAAAGCTCAACAAATTCATCTTCAGCGATTTTATGCTTCAGTTTGAAATGCAAGTTGTGCATATCGGAGACATAATCGCTGAAGGTTTTGTGCTGTCCTTGCTTGCGTTCCATTAATTTCTTGACTTTCATAAGGTCACTTCCGGTAGTGGAAAACGCTCGTTCCATCTCCTGTGTCAACGAATAGTAGTCAAAAAAACCGCAGCGGAAACAAATTTTTGTTTCTCGGCTAAATCCTGACCTTTCATCCCTGGACATTACGGCCTATATCCGTAACAAAGTTCAGATTGATGATCTAAAGGTTGAACGATTTAATTTTCCATATGCTAGGGAAGTATCATCTTTTAAGATCGGTGTTCCCTGTGCTCATTTTGCAACTATGTGCTCAGCCAATTTTTGGCCTGTTGGCATTTTTGTTAAAGAGTACGAAGCTAAAAAAAAGAAAATTCGTTCAAAGGAAGTTGGAAATCCCTTTAAAGAGCCATCGACATCTACATCCTCATCTATCTCAAAAAACTAGATTCTTTTCTTCAGCTTTATTATCAGAATACAAGAGATTTACAAAGTAAGTTGACCAAATTGTATACTGATAGTTTTTCCTTGTCTTCCCATGTTATTGTTTTTACTGAAACCTGGTTAAAACCGGAAGTTCTAAGTTCCGAAGTTTTTCCAAGTAAGTACACAACTTACCGGCTTGATCGTCCGTCCCGACGTGGAGGTGGAGTTTTAATTGCAGTTGACTCAGAATTAACGTCTGAAGTAATAACGTCCGACGAAATAAATGACATTGAATTTCTGTGTATAAAACTATCCCTTCCGGGTATTTCTATATACATAACATGTTCATATATTCCGCCATCATCGGAATTCCCGACATATGCGAATCATCTGTCCGCTATCCAGTTTATTTCAAGTAAACTATCAGATAGGGATCAGTTAATAGTTTTAGGTGACTTTAATATACCTAGGGCGACATGGTCCACAGTCGAAACCTCAAATATATTGTTACCTTCAACGCAGCATGATTTTCTTGACGGTTTGCTTGATATTTCATTGTCTCAAGTAAATCATGTATTAAATTTCTTAGGACGATTACTGGATCTATGCTTTGTTTCCAGTCCAGATTGTGTCTGCATAGCTAGAACCTCTGCAATTACTTTACCAGAAGACCCTTATCACCCAACGCTAGAGCTGACTATTGACACGGGTACAAAAGTGTATGAAGTATCTGAAAAAATAGCTAAACGCATCCCCTGCTTTCGTAGAGCGAACTTTGCACTCATTAATAGCCTTATAGCTTGCTCGGATTGGTCCAATCTGTACTAAGGTACTAATATAAATGAAGCGGTTAATATATTTTATAACATATTAAACGAAGTTTTTGATACATGCGTTCCTACGTATTATCCTAACAAAGAGCTGGCCCGACTTAAAAATGTAAAGTCTAGACTCTACAAAAAGTTTAGAGCTTCAGGTTCACAAGCTGCCTTTTCCCGATACTTAAGTGCTCGATCTGATTTCACCGTGCTTAACGCCCAGTGTTATAAAAACTATTTAGCTCGTTGCAAGACCCAGTTTACACTGGATCCAAAACAGTTTTATAATTTTGTTAACACAAAGCGTAAATCTTCTAGTTACCCATCATCACTTAAATTTGAAAATTCGGCTGCTAGCACTGATCAAGCCATAGCCGATCTTTTTGCACAGTTTTTTCAAACCACCTATTCAACATCAAGTCCTCCAGACCAGTCTTACCCATATGTCATTCCTAAATCAAACTTTATTTGTTGTCCTGTTATAAGTAAAAGCTCACTTCTTTTAGATTTGCAAAGGGTCAAACCAGTCTACTCTCCGGGTCCTGACGGAGTCCCTGGATGTGTGCTTAGGTATTGCGCTGAGACTTTGTGTAGACCATTGCACAAACTATTTACTTTGTCTTTAGAAACATCCGATTTCCCACACAGATGGAAGAAATCGTTTGTTATCCCGCTTCATAAAAAAGGGAGTAAATTGAACGCATGTAATTACAGAGGTATTTCAAAGCTATCAGCTATACCGAAGCTCTTTGAGAACATTATTACGCCTCATTTACAACACAATTGTAGGTCCCTTATTTCCTCTTGTCAACACGGATTTATTAAACGTAGGTCAACGACAACCAACCTTTTGGAGTTTACTTCATTTGTTATAGGAGGTTTAAGAAAGAATCGTCAGACTGATGTGGTCTACACTGATTTTAGTAAGGCGTTTGATTCTGTAAATCACCCGATTTTAGTCCGGAAATTCGATCTTTTAGGGTTTCCAGGTGATCTTCTTAGGTGGATTTTAAGTTATTTGAATGATAGGACTCAAAGGGTCATTTTTAAAAACTCTTTGTCATCCCTAATCCGAGTTACTTCCGGTGTACCACAAGGAAGTCATCTTGGTCCGCTCCTGTTTACATTATTTATAAATGACCTTCCATTAGTCTTAACGAAGTCACGGGTTCTTATGTACGCAGATGACGTTAAGTTGTGCCTGCAATATAATGACCCCGCACAAAGTTTAGCTTTACAATCGGATCTAAATGCATTTCAAACATGGTGCATGGATAATGAATTGAATTTAAATGGTTCTAAGTGTAAACTAATGACCTTTTTTCGTGTCAGCCCCCACTACTCAACGTATACTTTGAGTGGTTGTGCGTTAGATAGGATAACGCATGCTGACGACCTTGGAGTCTACATGGATCCTAGACTTAAATTTTCCGATCACATTACTACTATGGTAAATAAAGCCAGGGGCGTGCTTGCATTTACCAAAAGGTGGTCGAAGGAATTCGATGATCCCTATGTCACAAAGACCTTGTTTATTTCATTAGTCCGACCAATTCTTGAGTACTGCGCTCCTGTTTGGAGTCCCCAATATGGTGTGCATATAGACCGGATTGAGTCTGTGCAAAAAAACTTCTTAATATTTGCCTTACGGAGACTTAACTGGGATACAAGCCTAATACTGCCATCCTACTCTAGTAGACTACTTCTAATTAACTTACCATCGTTAGCTAACCGTAGAACTATGCTTGGTATTAAGTTTATTAGAAATCTTATTCATGGTGATGTAGAGAGTCCCGAGTTACTGCATTTTAATGTGCCAAATAGATTCACTAGAAACTATATTCCTTTAGTATTAAATCACTGTATCTCTAATAACGCAATGCATGAACCTTTTAGAGTACTTTGCAATGATTATAATAGACTATATCATCTAATATCTACTACTGACTCACTTCCTATCTTTAAATCAATAATACTATCCTCCCTAGTAACTAATTAGTTTTACTTGATGTATTTTGTCTATTCGTATATTGACCTGTATTTTTAATTGTCTATTGTTACATTGTCTTTTTCTTTGTCCGCGATTATGTTTACTCGCCCAAAACGGTGATGGGCTCCGCGCGTAACAAGCTTTGCTTGGTGTCGTAGGGCCACTTGTTTGTACTGACTATAGTGCATCAACGTCCAAGAAAAAAAAAATCGTAGTCTTCTGCCTTGTCCTCCATTAACTGTCAATACCATTTGGTGGCCGCACCTGCCAGAAGAAGATGGAATTCACGAAAGACTTGTTGGCGGCTGAGGTCATACAATTTGTCCCTTCTGTTCGGGTCTCCTGGAAGTCGGAGACTGCAATTCTGTTATCTGTGCTTTCAGTGCTTCTATCTGGGCACTCATTCCACGCTGCATTTCGTTGCTCTGCCTCAAGAGCTCCATTAATCTTTGTTCCCGTCGCTCGGCAGCCTCTAAGTTGTCCTCCTCGTGCCTCTGAAATTGGGGAAGCATACTTGATCTTCCTTTCGGCGGTCCTAGGGGTAGATTCTCCCCACCGACGGCTCCTTTCATTTCAGTATATTGGTCCAAATTATTTTCTTCGGACAGGGTATCTACCTGTCCTGGCTGATTATGTGCTCCCACGGCTCTCTTTCAGGTGAGTCTCCTAGCCTTGGCGCGCTCGCACTCTGGGGTTGGTGATTGTCTCCGCGCGTTGTTGCTCGGGTCACTATTCCGGTGCTGGGTTGGAATAGGACCTTCTTCTTGGCCCCCTTCATTTATATGATTGGACCTTCTTTAAAGGCCTCCGCTTTCTTTTATAGATTGTCACTTTGTGCTGATTAATACACGCGCTAAAATTGTCTTCACTTTTTTGCGTTTGGTATAAAAGGTTTACGTGATTCTTTTCAAAACACCCGGTCAGCGACGTAACGCTGAATAAGTCGACAATAAAAATGTTTATAACCTGGGGGTGCTTCTCTCTGCTTCTCAAGTTTCTCTTCGGTCAAGAACCGTCCGATATTTAAGCCCCAAAAAAAACAAAATAAATTTCCCTAACTAGGGGTGTTAGCCGCTTCTACACAACGCGGTTCCGCTAAGCTAACATGCCCTTACTTTCCGTTTTTCTAGACATCCAAATGTTCCAAACGGAATGGCTGTGTCTAGATAAGGAATCTGTCCAAAAACCTCCTCCCGCCAGTCGTCGGAAAACAAGTTTTTTGACCGATCATTCTCGGGCTTCACAACCGTCTCCTATTTCTCTGGACTCGAACCAAGCAAACGATCTGACCAAACTAGCCTAATACGTTGTGGGGCGTCGGCCAGAGAAACTAAAAAAAAATCGCCCACCGCCCAAATAAGTCAAGGGAAACAGCAAAGACTCGAACCAAGCAAACGACCGGACAAATGCCTAGTACGTTGTGTGGCGTCGGCCAGAAAGCACCTATAAATTGTATTTACGTTAGTTTCAACAAATAGTCGTTCAGCACGTAGTTTTAAAGTATTATAAAAAGGATAACTCATAGTTCTTGGTTTAAGGAAATTCCGGCAAATTGGTCCATGAACAAAACAGGGAATTCTACGATTGTAAAAGACAAAAATTAAAACATCCTAAAGTCAAGCCACTATTCTGAGACGAAGTTCTGATTGAGCGGCCGCTCAACACTGACAGTCACAGAAGTTGGGGACTTTACAGTTACTAGCTCGACAAATAAGTAGGTACGCGTATATTTAAAATTATTTAATCTCCCTGCTCCATAAAAGAGTCAAATTACCCATGGCAAAAAAAGATGAAGCTTTGCCATACTTAGGTGCCTCCACTCCGATACCGCAGGCATCGAGATGGTTGACCCTAATAATATTCCTAAAGGAGTATGAAAAATCCTACCGTTGGGCGACAATTCTGTTACGTGGGCATATTAGTGCCCGAGGCCTGACAGGGACTTGGGCCGAGGGAGAGGCGTCCGATATTCTGGCACCATTTGCCGGCATAAGCTACGTCGTATTCGGGTCGTGGGATCTTGGTAAGCCTCTCTCCTCTCCAACATAACGAGAATAAATATTAAGAGTGCCTGGAAAATAATATTAGTTCATAAAGTTCGTCAGTCCACACTGCCCCACAAGCTTAGCTGTCGCTTGATCGCAATACGATCGGGCTGTGTTTTGGTCATATTCCCTCCCCTTCACACGTTCGCGTGCCAATGGATCGTCGCGGGCCGCGCAATACGATCCCCTATTGTCAAGGTTGTCCGTAAAAAGTTATGTCATTGTTCTTGACCTACTCCACTTCTCGCGTCAGCACACCCCCTTAAGAGAGCTCTAGCACTTCATGTTTTTATATTCTTTTTACATTACAAATTTATTAAACAATATTTAGGTCGGCGTGTGCCGTGGATGAATAACATAATGTTGGCTAAATCATATGGAAATTAAACTAATTGACAATATATGGTTAGCGGAGAGTATCGAATTTACCACCTGTGAAGGTGCACACATCAGCAAAATGCTGACTATTCACGACTACAAAACGTCGCTCAGAGAGCTCTTGCAATTGTACATACAACAACAGGGCTGATACTCGCCGCTGGAAAAGTTTATAGTAGTCTATAAAACTGTAGGATACTGCACGGATATTTATATATGTATGTTTATAAGAAAGGAACCGTGTTCCGACAAACTTACCCCCTCTTTAAATCCTGGGCGATGAGATCTCGACGCTCCGGATCCTGGGCTTTGGAAAATATTTTATTGGATATATATAAGTTAAAAGTTTAGATAGTATTTTATTTAAAAAAAATACAAACTTTATTATTTGAGTTCAGATTTACAACTAACTTTTCTTATGTTAATAATTAATAATGTAACCTAGGTGCTGCTGCTGCTGCTGCTGCCTCTGCTGACGTTCTCTGCTATCGTCATTGAACATCGCTGCTGTTGTTGATGTGGTCGGTCCTAATTGGTTGCTGTCGCTGATATTGCTGCTGCCGCGGTGCAGTTGACCATTTCTTATTCTGATTGGTCAACTTAATTTGGCAATAACTGTTGTTGCCAAATGCACTCGGCGTTGGGTTCAATCACCCAGCGTTGAAGCTTTCCCACGATCGTAAGGTGGGAAGTGCAAGCTCAGCGCACGTGGCTGCTGAACTCAATTAGGGGCCTATTGGGCAACGTTCTGGCCAGTATAGGGTTACTGTTGGGAAATTGGTGCTTATGCTTTTCTCGTGCTCATAACCAATTTGTTGTTGTTTGGGATTTTGCGCGTGTGGCGATACTCTTACTCGAGCATTTAGCATTCTGGGTGTTAACTCCTCCCCCCTTAAACGCGACTGTCCTCGGTCGCAACGTAAAAGAGTACAGATCCGGGAGGGGATGGCTCTTCAGTTGTTTTCGCTGGAGCTGGCAAGCCTTCTGTTGGTTTGCGCCTTCGCATGAATCGTATGATCAGTCCTAGGGTAACTACAAATAGGATGATGGCGGATCCATAATTCAGGGAAGAATCTATAGTTCCTTCGCTTCTGAGTTTCTCTAGTACTCTTGTGTTGTTTATGTTAAGTTCCTTGACCATTTGTAGTGACAGTACTTCATCTATTTTCGACTTTTCCGCTGGTAATTGAAAAAGTGGGGATTCCGGTTCGACCGTGCTGGTTTCTTTTGACTTGTAGATGTTTTCTCCAATTGTTACTGTAGAGTTCCTGTATTGGATTATAAATGAGCCCCGTTATTTTTAGAGTTTTTCGTCCAACGAGACAAATCCGCTAAAGTCGTTCAGCAGTAGAGTTCCTGGCAATATTTCCTCGACATCGGGAATGTGTTGATTGTTGACCGTTTTGCATACTGGTTCCTTAAGGTTGAGCAGAGCATTTACGCAAGTATCGTTACTTAAGTCTAGCAATTTTTCGGAATTACAAATAGTTTTATCGTTATGTGCCTCGCAAGGTTCTGTTATTGCGAATAGCTGTTTCTTACATTCTAGTAGATTTTCATATTTTAGATCGTTATGCTTTTACTTTTAATGTTCTGCAAGTATCTTTGTTAATTGTTGGTAGGCTAATAATGTAAATGAGGTCGTGGCCGTTGGTGGCAAGTTTGACTTTAGCAAATTCTAAAAGTTCTTCTATGTCGGAAAATAAACTGTTTTCTTCTTTAAAAATGTTTTCTACAATGTTGGTTTCTTTTGCTGAGAAAATGAATGAATTCACTGTGTTAGATTTTGCCCAAGTTATTGCGTACAGAATGTTTGTAATTTCTTCTTTAATTAGTTGTATTTTGTATTTTAAAATATTGGCTTTTTGGTCTATTATTCCTTCCGAGCTTTGAGTAAATTTTATAATTGCATTTGTGGCATTACTGAGTTGATTTATTTTCTCGTTAATTAGCCGGTTTATTACTACTTGTCTGTTATTATTTTTTAGCTGTTCATTTATCTTATTTTCTACGACCTCATAATCATGGTGATCTGGTGATCCTGCCAGCCACTTCCATGCTGTCCCTATTGCTTCTATTGCTCTTTTTGGTCTTTTTTGTGTTTGCAATCTGCGTAAGTCGGATTTGATTTGTTTTAGTTCGTACGACAGATATGGTTGAAGCGGGTGAGATGAAGTAAGTGATTTAAATGATTCCTCTAAAGTTGTAAATGTCTCTTCGTAGCTGGTCAAGTTGAAAATGTGGATGATTTTAAACGTTCCGTCTTGTTTGGCTGCTTGTCCGGTTTCAAGTGAAATGAGTTGGGAGTTTGAATAGTCGAGGACCGTGGTAATACCCAGGCAGGTTGGTAAAAATAGTCTGAAAAATTATGTTTTAATATTATTTTTATGAATTATTTTTCCGCTTTGAGTTATAATGGTGGTGTTTTTATTTTCTGCTACTTTTTCTTTTTTATACCTAGGTATTAGTTTTGACCCTAATCTTTTGTCGATTTTAACGTGTACTATTTCGCCTGGCCTGAAATGTCTTGGTAGGTTCTTGTTTTTGTTGTGGTATTCTAAGTCATAAAGTTGTTTCTTTTGAATTTTTTGTATTATTTCCTCTCGTTGATTTCTTTTACCTTCCGGTGTATTAGGGATCGTGTTTCTAAAAAAAATGTCTATGGGCTTTTCTTTTGTTACTGAATGTATTGATTTATTGTATTCCTGGACCGCCTGAAAAAGTAAATCTTCAAATACCATGCTCCCGTTGTCTTTTTTTAAGCACCTTAAAATTTCGGATAGTGTCGAATGGAACCTTTCTACTTGTCCATTACTTGTTGATGCATATGGGGCAGTGGTGTGCACTGAGATTTTAAGTTGGTCTTCAAGCATGAATTTTATAGCTGCAGAACTTAAAGAACGTTCGTTATCCATTATTATCCATTTCGGCATACCGAAAGCTATAAGCATTTCTCTTAAGGGGTTTTTAATATCCTCAGCTGCTCTTGACTGTAAAATTTTTACTTGAGCGTATTTGGAAAATTTGTCAATACCTGTTAATACGCTGTTTTTTTCTGTGATATAAATATCTACATGGACTATTTCTCCTGGATATTTGGGGATAGGTGTTGGTTGAATTTCGCCCTTTGGCGGATGCCTATCGTATTTAGATTCTTTACAGGTCTGGCAGGACTGAACTATTGCTTGAATTTTCTTTTGAGCTTGCGGGAAAAAATAATTCTTAAGTATTTGTATTTTATTTTCTTTCGCATCTCTATGCGCTCTCTTGTGTTCTAGAGTTATTAATTCATTTTGTTGTAATTCGGACATGACGTCGTCTACTTGTTTTCGCGTGAACCTTACTTTATATGAACTGAAATATGTGGGATAAATATTTTGTATTTTTCCCATTACTTCTTCGGAAGTAAAAATTCCGTTTATTAATCTGGGATCTAGTCTGCATGTTAGGATTGCTATTATTTGTTCTTCTGTGTACTCTCTTCTTTTTACTATGTGTCTATGGTAGGTTGGGAATGGAATTTCAAAAGTATCTGAGTCCGTTTCGTCCATGAGTAGGAATAATTGATTTTTGAAAACATTAATGGGAGCTTCTACAGAAAATATAAGATTGTGAGATGAGCTTTCGTCGCTATGAATGGTTGCCGTGGAGCTGAGTGAATTTATTTCGGCCGGGGCCCTAGAAAGTGCGTCAGCTACTACATTAGCTACTCCTGGCTTGTATTTAATTTCGTGATTATATTCGCCAATAAGGTCTCTCCATCGTTTTAGTTTCGCGTTATGGTTATTGACACTATTTGAAAAACTTAGGGGCTGGTGGTCTGTGTATATTACCACTTTCGAATATCCGTAAAGATAATGTCTTAGGCTTTGAAGTGCCCACACGATGGATAACATTTCCCTTTCGTTTGTTGCGTAATTTTCTTCGGTTTTTGTGAGTGTACGTGAGATAAATGTTATTGGTCTATGGTTTTGTTCTAAGACTGCGCCTATCGCATAACTTGACGCGTCGGTTGTAAGCTGAAATTCTTTTCCAAAATCTGGGTATGCTAGGGTGACGTCACGGGAGATAAGTGTATTTTTTAATTTTTCGAAAGCATTTATTGCTTCCTTGTCTAAATTAATAGCTGTCCTGCTTGATTTATTTTTTGATATGCGACCTTCTTCTCCTCTGAGGAGAATGGTTAGTGGTTTTGCAATTTTTGCATAATCTCTAATAAATCTTCTATAATACCCTGTCATGCCTAAGAAAGATCGTAGATCTTTTAACGTTTTCGGAATCGGAAATTTTGCAATTGCTTTTATTTTGTCAATATTTGTCTTAACTCCGTCTTGTGAGATGGTATACCCTAAAAAATCTACTTCGTTTTTGAAAAAATGACATTTCTCTATTTGTAACCTCATGTTGGCATTTTGTAGGGTTGAAAATACTTTTTCGAGGTTCTGACCGTGTTCTACTTCGTTTTTGCTAAAAACGATTATGTCGTCCACGTACACATAGCAAATTTTCCCTATGTATTCCCTCAGGATGTCGTCCAAGGCTCTTTGGAAAATAGATGGCGAGTTTTTTAGACCAAATGGGAGCCTGGTGAATTCATATTTTCCACCGTTTACTGCAAAGGCTGTTTTTTCGATATCCGTGTCCTTTAATGGGATTTGATGAAATCCACTTTTAAGGTCTAACACTGAAAAGTATTTATTAACCCCTAGCTGTGCAATAATTTCGCCAATCTCTGGGATAGGGTACCGATCAGAGATAGTGACGTCGTTGAGTTTCCTGTAATCTATTACTAATCTATACTTTTTTTCTTCGGACTGACCTGACTTTTTTGGAACTACCCAAACGGGTGCATTATACGGAGAACGTGAAGGTCTAATAATGCCATCTTCGAGCATTTCGTTTATTTGTTTTTCTACTTCCTGTCTTAGTGAAGCTGGGTATGGGTAGTGTTTTCCATAGACTGGGGAGTCTGATGAAGTTCTTATTTCTCCTACCACTTTAGTTGTGTATGCTAATTTTGTGTCTGGGTCGGCGAATAAGTTTTTGTGGCCTTGTACAAGGTTTTTTATAATTATTTTTTGTGACTCGGTCATGTGACTGACTTGTGGTCCTATTGTGTTAACGGCTTGTGCGGCTAATTGGTGAATTTTAATTTTCCTTTTGTTTTCAAGAATGAGTGTATCGTTTTTGACATCTATGATTGCGCCTAATATTTTCATTGTATCGTTGCCTAATATGCCATGGAATGTTTTTAGTGTATCTAGTAGAAAACATTTCATTGGTTTATCTGAGATATTGGGGAGTTTAAGAATCGTGTGTTGTGTAATATTATTGTTGCCTCCCACAGAGCTAACTGAAAAGTTTTTCTCGTTTGGTTTTGGGTTTGGTACCAGTTGTGGTTGGATGTAATTCTGGTTTGAGCCTGTGTCTATTAAAAATTTTAAGATTTTTTCGTTCCCCGTCGTTACTTTAAAATAAGGTAGTGAGGAACGATTCATTCTAAAAAATAGAGCTCGGACATGTCAATGTATTCTTGTTGTTCTGTATCAGTTTGCCAAGTAAATTCTTCTTGAAGTTCGCCTATGTTATTATGTTCTGCCATTTCGTAATATTCCTGCTCTGCACTAGTTGTGTCTTTTTGCGTTTCCTGTTGTGTAGTAGTTTTGGACTCGGTTTGAATATGAAATTGTCTTGGCATCTTGTTAATGTTCTGAACATTAGAAGTGCTGAGGGGTCGTTTCCCAGAATAATCGTTGTTCGCCGGCTTATTCATATAGTTAATATGACGCGATCGAATTGATTGATCAACTTCCATACGTACTGCTTTTGGTTGGGGTCGGGGGGGGCGGTGTCGGGGAAATATAGGGTGTTAATTGTCTTGCTTGGTCTGGATTAGCTTGATTGTAATAATTAGGTTGGGTGGTTTGCGTGAAGGGGAATTTCCCGGTTGCGGCTACTACTTGCATCTGTTTAGGGTTGTGGTATAAATGGGGATGAAAATTTTGTTTCGCTCCTACCATTCGGAACGGTTGGTGAGTTCTTGGTGGTAGTGTAGGCGGTTTTCCTGAGTAAATGTTTTTAGGTGTTTGATTGTTTCTAGTGGTCTGGTTCTCAAGCAAACTGCATAGGTGTAGTGCGTGCCCTAAGTCGTGCGGTTCTTTGATTGCTAACAGTTGAGCTAGATTTCCGTTTAGGCCTCTAACAAAAGTGTCTAGAGCTTTTTCCCTGTACATAGTTGTTAAAGATTGTATGGTTTCTTGTGAAACGTTCATGTTACTAACTTGGTTCAGGATGAGGGATAGCTGTTGGTAGACTGTTTGGTAGAACTCGACTATAGTATTGTTTCCTTGAGCGAGGGCATAGAGCTGGTATTCTAAAGTTTTAAGGTCTCGTTTGTCGGCAAAATGCGATGTTAGGCATTTCGAAATAGCTGTCCAGTCGAGTGGGGTGTTGTATGATTCTAGCACTGCGTCTGCCTGTCCAGTAATTTTATTGCGGATTGCTAAAATAATTCCGTAATATTTTGGTGAACCAATTCTCCCTTAATAGATTTTTAAAACTCGTGCTACACTCTTTTTCCATGAGGAATATTCACTTTTGTTTCCTGAAAATTCCCTAAGCGATCGTACAATGTCCGGTATTTTGTCTAATTCACTAAGGTTGTGTGCTAGTTCTCGTTTAATTGTTTGGTCTTTATATTGCGAAAAATCATTATTGGGTTTAATTATTTCTTTCACCAAGCCACTTAATTTGGTTTCTAAGACACATTTTATTATTTCTTCGATATCCCTCTCGGTCATAAGTCGCGCATTGGTAGTTGCGGAAGGGCCTGTAAGGTTTCCTAGTCTGTCCGCTAAATCTTGGTCGGGCATTTTAGTTATATTTTGTGATCACGATATTTGAACAGTAGATTAAAAGGATGAATTTATATTTTAAAAAAATTTTCTGATAGTTACTCAGAATTCGGAAAGAAAATAATTATTTAGTGCTGTAAAAATTATAAGGTTCGATTTAGAGCTTAGAATTTAAGTGCTCTGTGTTTTCTTAATTCTTAATGTAGATTTTTAATCCTTAAATATTTTTCTTTAAATTTGATAGGTAACAATTATTTTGTAAAAATTTTTGCGATCGATTTAATTTAATTTTAAAATTCTTTGATTCTTTGTTTATCAATTTAATTATTCGTTAGTTATTATACTTTTCCTTTTCACGGAATTTGTTTGTCGCTTGACAATTATTGTTTCCTTTTTATACCCGTTACTCGTAGAGTAAAAGGGTATACTAGATTCGTCGGAAAGTATGTAACAGGCAGAAGGAAGCGTTTCCGACCCCATAAAGTATATATATTCTTGATCAGGATCACTAGCCGAGTCGATCTAGCCATGTCCGTCTGTCCGTCTGTCCGTCTGTCTGTCCGGATGAACGCTGAGATCTTGGAAACTATGAGAGCTAGGCTATGGAGATTTGGCGTGCAGATTCCTGAGCTTCTTACGCAGCGCAAGTTTGTTTCAGTAGTTTGTTTGTTTACGCCCACAAACCGCCCAAAACTGTGGCTCCTACAGTTTTGATGCTAGAATAAAAATTTTAACTGAAATGTATTGTTCTCATCAATACCTATCGATTGACTTAAAAAAAAGTTTGCCACGCCCACTTTATCGCCCACAAACCGCCCCCAAACTTCAAAAAATCGTAAATATGAACGTGGATATCTCGGAAACTATCAAAGATATAGAATCAGGATTTCAGATTTAGATTCCGTAGCTTTGTACGCAGCGCAATTTTGATACGCGAATATGCCACGCCCACTCTAACGCCCACAAACCGCCCAAGCCTGTGGCGCCCACAATTTTCATGCTAGATACAAAATTTTAACTGAACTGTATCGGTCTCATCAATACCTATCGATTGACCAAAAAAAAAATTTGCCACGCCCACCCTAACGCCCATAACGCTTAAATCTGTCTACCGCCGGTAGGTGGCGCATTTCAGTCTTGCTTTGCTGCTTGCTTATTTCCATTTCCCTTTGGTCCCTTTAGCTGAGTAACGGGTATCTGATAGTCGAGGCACTCGACTATAGCGTTCTTTCTTGTTTTTGTTTGGAATATTTGCTTAATTTTATGCTTACAAAATAATCATATCTCGGTGTGCTCTCGTGCCGGTAATCTTGGTGTTTCTCCTTTTTGTCCCACGTTGCAGTGATTTCTCCAGGATGCGGGTCTACTAGGGCACCTCCTTTACACCTTTGTTTGCACGTTCCCTCCAAACGGGTACTAAAGGGAATCACAGCGATAAAGTTGGCCTGATATGTCCACCAGGTACAAGTCCTTTTTGCAGGAGTGTCACCTTGTAGCGTTTTCTGGAACGGCACTTTAATTGTGGCACTTCCGGGCTTCGGTGGTCGGGTTTTTTCGTACGGATTAGGCAGGATAACTTTACCGAACCGGCAGGATTTTTTTACTGCTCGTCGCGAAGCGCGGAACTTGTATCTTTCGCGAACTTTTATATCAGGTCCCTGTTCGGGCGCCAGTTAAAAGTTTAGATAGTATTTTATTTTAAAAAAATACAAACTTTATTATTTGAGTTCAGATTTACAACTAACTTTTTTTATGTTAATAATTAATAATGTAACCTAGGTGCTGCTGCTGATGCTGCTGCCTCTGCTGACGTTCTCTGCTATCGTCATTGAACATCGCTGCTGTTGTTGATGTGGTCGGTCCTAATTGGTTGCTGTCGCTGATATTGCTGCTGCCGCGGTGCAGTTGACCATTTCTTATTCTGATTGGTCAACTTAATTTGGCAATAACTGTTGTTGCCAAATGCACTCGGCGTTGGGTTCAATCACCCAGCGTTGAAGCTTTCCCACGATCGTAAGGTGGGAAGTGCAAGCTCAGCGCACGTGGCTGCTGAACTCAATTAGGGGCCTATTGGGCAACGTTCTGGCCAGTATAGGGTTACTGTTGGGAAATTGGTGCTTATGCTTTTCTCGTGCTCATAACCAATTTGTTTTTGTTTGGGATTTTGCGCGTGTGGCGATACTCTTACTTGAGCATTTAGCATTCTGGGTGTTAACTTATATACATATATAAATATACGTGCACCAAAATACGGCTGTTCTAAGTATACCAATTTACTTAAACACAAAGTATATAGTTATAATATGCCAGAGGCATGCGACTTCTTCAACGGCTGTTCATCATGATTCGCCCTTTGTCTATCGATTCGGTTGGTTTAAATGTATTTCAGTGCATGTTTGAATGCTTCCAATGTTTTTTTGTTGATTTTCACTTGTTCTCCAATTGTATTATAAGAGGATATTGGTCTTTGGTTATGCGTGACTTCACTTTGGTTGGCTCGATTAACACATTTATGTTGCATCACTACTTTCTCCGACGTATGCTATTGGTCGCTACGCCTCTGAACGAATGGCTCCTACAGCTGAACAATTTTCAGGAGCATGGGGATCACGGGTACTGCGACTACAAACATCACAGTATGACAGATGTCGTCCTTATTGTTGATCCTCTCCACGTTCTTTGATGACAATGGCGGCGCTGGTCCAACACATATGGATCTTTCGAGCAGCGATTTGTGTCCTCCTCAAGGACTGTTGGATATGGTGGCTGGTCCTGGTGGCGAAATTCTCCGTGGACGACTACCCCAGGGAAAGTCGTCTTCCCTCGGAGCTGCCGGCTTCCGTCAGCAAGACACACAAATGGATTCTCTCCTAAGCTCTATTTGTCTAAGGTCTTTTATACCAGACTCGAGCTTTTACTTGGCTGCCGGTATGGATCGGATAAACCAGGTGTTCCCACCTAGGATTACTGTTTCTTGATATCTGCTATCTTGGGAGTCAACGGCCGGCTGTTGCCCTTTGCCAGCTACCGGAGTATGGTTACAAGTAGGTTGATCGTGGCCGTTGTTCTGGCCACGCGACACCCGAGCATTGCCGAATTGCATTTTCTTCCGCCTTTACCAGTATGAGTCTCGTTAGTCACATGCACCTCTCCACCTGGCTAAAGATTCGTCGGTGTTTCTCTATGTGAATCTTTCTATGTGGAGGGCGTACGTAACATTTGCTTCTGTATGGTGCGGTGAATTGTTGTGTGATACCCATCTCAGCCAGGAAACTTTTAAAGATACGGCTTGCAAACTGTACTCCGTTGTCCGTTATGACCACCTTCAGGACCCCGTACCTTGCGACTATGCGCTCCCTAAACGTCCATTTCGAAAATCTGTCTATCATGACCAGAAGCATTTGGTTGCCGCGCTTAGATCTTGGTAGGGGTCCAACAAAGTCTGCACGTACCGCGGCCCATGGTTCCTCCGGCATTTGGGTCAACATCTTCCCAGCCGCCTGCATTTGATTAGGCTTAAGCCGCATGCAAGTCTCCCATTTTCTAACTTGAGCTCGGGCGTCTCTATGCCGTGCAATTGTCCTCCGGCTTCCTACGTGTCCCGCCGATAATGTGTCGAGGTTTTCCCTCAACACTGTTTCCCGTAGCGACTTTGGGACGCACATCTTCCATGACGCGACGTCTTCACTGCCTGCTCGGTGTGGTATGTTTCTGTACAGTGTCTCACCATGCATAACATAGTCCGGGTACTTCTGCGGTTGGGTCCTTATCTTTTCGCCCATGTCCTTGATCCAGCTGCACCCTCCTGAAGCTATTGTCGCCGATGCCTCTTTCAATCCTCGTAGCGTCTCTGGTAGTGGTTGTCTTGATAATGTGTCGCCCACGACGTTTAGCTGACCCTTTCGGTATCGCCAAGCACTCCTTCTCCGTTGTTGAATAGTCCTTTTCCCGCCGTTCAGTGTTCGGCTCGAATAGGAGATTACTCTTTCGCCCTTTTTGGTGTTCTGGGTCAGTATGGCTTCGATGCCGTAGTCGCTGGCGTCTGTTTGCAGGATGAACGTTCTACTGAAGTCCGGGCATGCTAGCACCGGGTCTGCTACGAGTCTTGCCTTTACTTCCTCAAACGCTATCTGGTGCTCTGGTGTCCACTGCCACTTGCTGCCTGTGCGTAGCAGGTCATTCAGGGGTTTGGCGATTCTGGAAAAATCTGGTACAAGCCGGCGGTACCACAACGCTACTCCTAGATATTCCCGGAGCTCTTTGACGGTCGACGGCGGTTCCAGTTCAGCGATGGCGGCTACTTTTTCTGGATCTGTTCCTATTCCCTCGCTAGTCACTCGATGTCCCAGGTACTGCAGTTCCATCTTAAAGAAATGGCATTTTTCTGGATTCAGCCCCAGGTTGGCTTCCCTTTGACGCCGGAACACTTCTCTAAGGTTTCTCTTGTGTTCGTCTAGCGTGCGACCGATTACTATTAGTCATCCTGGTAAGCGAATGCGTGAGGTGACATCTCGGGGCCAATTACTAGGTCCAAAACCCGTTAAAACGTTGCCGACGCCGAGTGGAGTCCGAACGTCATTACCCTCCACTGAAATAGACCTTTGCCTGGTTCCGTGAACGCCGTGTATTGCCTGCTATTTTTCCAGTGGGATCTGCCAGTATCCATCCTTCAGGTACAAACTGCTGATGTACCGCGCTTCCCTTAGTTGATCCAGGATGTACTTTATGCGGGACATTGGGTAGGCATCCTTCACTGAATTCGCGTTGATCTGTCTGAAGTCGACACGCAGTCTCCACTTGCCTGTTTTCTTTTTCACCATCCCGATGGGGGAGCTCTTTGAATGCTCTATGAACCCCATTTGGAGAAGCTCGTCCACCTTTGCGTTCATTTCCCCTTGGATTTCTGGGTTCTTGGGGTAGTATCTCTGTTTGATTGGTTTGTCATCCTTCATTTTGATCTGGTGTTCTGCCATATTCGATGTTCCCGTCATTGTGCTGAAGTCTGCCAGCTCTGTTTTCAGGAACGCTGTAGTATCGTCCAACTCGTTTACCTGTTGAACGACTTCTACCGATAGGTTTTCCTCGAGTCATCCATTGTGTCGGCTCCTGGCTGGTATTATCATCTCGTGTCCAGCACACCTTATCTCGGTTCCGACTTATTTCAGGAAGTTCCATCCCAACACCAACGGATCCACTACTCCGGGTAAAATCAACAGGCTCATGGCCTCTTGTTTGTTGCCGAACTTGACCTCCACCTCGAGGTCGTCTCGTCCTTGTAATCCTTCCTAGAGCAGCAATATTGTCCGCCATTTCTTCGCTAACGAAGCTTGCCGTTGCTCCGGTGTCGATTGTGGCTTTGTAGCTGTTCCCACCAATCATCACAGCTGCGGACAACTGCTGCTCTTCCTCGATTAGCTTGCCCGTCAGTTCGTAGAGGTAGCATTGTGCGATCCCCGCTCGCCTCTCTGCGGCTGAGATCGCTGGCCATTTCCCGATCGTTGGCAGCAATCGACGCTTCTGACACCCATCTTGCCGCATATCCATCAGAATAACAGCCGTTGGTTTCGACACCCTCTAGCCCAGTGTCCGTTCCCACCACATTTCCGACAGGCCTCCTGCGGGTCTGTGATATGGGTGGCATCCACAAGGTATTGTTTGGCTATCTCTGTTGCTGTGGGGGTGGTGTCCATTGGCCTCCGCGTGGTGCGTCTGTTGCCTGCTGTCGTCTGGCTTGGTGTGGTGGTGACCATTGGTCATTTCCCCGTTTCTGAGTAGTATTCCGACAGTGCCTTCCTCATGTCGTCTAACCTGTCCTCCAGGGCGAAGTTAAGCCTCTGTGCGACATTGGCGAAGTCCTCCTTCTAAAGGCGGTAAATCCACTTCCTTCCCATTTTTATTGTGTTGCTCTCACTGTTGGGAAAATCTCGTTGGGCGCCACTACGAGCATCCCGAGACACAGGAGCCAGCGGTCGTCAAGTCATCGCGTCGACAGGCCAGGACGCGGAACATCAGCATCCTGTGGAACCAGAGCGAGCTGAGCTAGCCGCACGAATCTCGTAGCGAGCAGACAAACAAAATCAGTTCGTTACATATAGCCCATCTTGAAGACGTCGTGCGGCTTTGGCACCGACTTGGGGATGTGCTTGGTGCCGAAGTAAATGTGAAGGGTGGTGTAGGCGCGCACCAGGTGGCTGCCGGGCATGCATTCCCTTAGGTACCGGATCGAGTCCAGCGTGGGCTGAAAATCCGTGAGGGGCGCGTGCATGGCGATGCTCACCGGGGCGTTGCAGCGCTCCAGCAGCGGAATGAGGTTGTCCAGGAACAAGTAGTCCGCATGCGTTGTGTAGGTGATCGACTCGTGGCACTTGATTTACCCGTGTTCCGCCCGCACGTAGTTCTGGAGCACTTAGAAATCACCTCGCTGCAACGTCTGTTGGTGGTAGTCGTGGTCGAAACAGTTGATCAGCGATCGAACCCGCTCCTCCAGTTCCTTTTCGTCGCCCGTGACTATGTAGCCACCTTTGGACTGGGTGTTGTTGGCCTCGGCATTGCCGTTGGCTCCAATGTTACCGATCACCTGGGAGGGATCGCTGAGGGCAGCGGCTGCTCCACCACTGTCATTCGCCAACGGTGGAGCTCCTTCGGCCACCTGAGGTGCTGCTGCTGGAGAGTCTGCATTGGAGTTGACCAGCTGCTTCTCCTCAGACTCGAAGATCTCGGCCACGTTTTGGTTCTGCGGCTATAGTTGTTGCCGCCGGCGATCATCAACTGACTTTGTACAGGATCACCGCCACGTTGATCAGGATGCTGCAGCGCAGCAGCCAGTTGCGGCGGGTGAACATTTTCTGGCCCAAAGGCTCAAAACCAACTCAAGACGGGTTGTTTTCTGCTCTTTTCAAGGAAAAACTTACTTTTTTGAGTATCAAAGGCTCTGTGAAAAAGTGTGTGACATAAAGTAGAATACTGTTTAGAACGTTTTTGGCAGGCTGGTAAAACCAGCGACTAATATGGCGGACGCCGGTAAAATGGTGTTGGCCAAAGGCAAACCCCCTGATCTAAATTCAACCAGCAATAGAATTGTGAAGAGAAACCTTTATCAGCAGCCAGCAACCAGTTTTCTAATGGGAGGATCTTGTGAAAAAATCATGGCAAAAAAAATGTGCAGTATGAAAGTATTAGTGCGAATCAGATGGACACAATGGATGACCAAACTAACAGCAACGTGAACCCAAATAACATGGCCTCAAATTCAGGCAGCGAAAAGAGTGGAAACATAAATACGAAAAACGTGGCTGCAGCCGACTGCAGTCAAAGTAACCTGGATGCGACCAAGAAAAATATCAACACAATTTCAGATCCTAATAAATTAACAAATAGTGAATTGAACAAACATTGAGGAAAAGCGTCTATCTTGTTTATATTGAAAAAATCATGTTGGTGCAGCTGCTGTTTTAGTTTCAACCAAGGAGTGTCAGCTGTTTGAAAATAAGAGAATCAAGAGTGGTATTTTTCTGTATGAAAAAATTAGACAAGGAAATTATTCCACTTGCAGCCTCTTTATACAAAATATACTTTCATAACGCTCGAGATGCCAACTCCCTAGTTCTAAATGCCGAGTTAAAGAAGATGAAGATAAATGCTTTTATTCCGCGAATCTTTGTTGAGTCTCTAGGAGCTATTAGGGGTATTCCCACAAATTTCTGTGAACAGGAAATTCTTGAAAATTTTAATTCTGTAGTAAAGATTAATCGAGTTGAGCTCATGATGAGACGTCAGGAAAACTCAAACGGATCTGAGGGTGTTAAGTACAAATTGATTCCAACCAAGACCGTTAAGGTCAGCTTCGATGGAGCTGATTTACCTAAGAAGATTATTTTGTTTGCAATCTGTTCGTTGAAGGTTGACCACTACATACCGAAAAACCGTCAGTGCTTTAATTGTGGTAGACTGGGACACACTGCTTTTACATGCAAGTCATCAGAACGCTGTATCAAATGTGGTGACAAGGAATGTTTTGGTACCTTCTCGGTGCCTAAATGCATTCTGTGTAATGCTAAGAACCACAGTGCCAAGGACAGACAAATTTGTCCAATATGGGCGAAGGAGCAGGACATCAATAAAATTATGACAATCAAGAAGATAGATAGGAAGGAGGTATTAAGTGCTTACTCAGTATATCAAAATTACTCTCTTCTGAAGAATTATGATGGTGACTTTCCTCCTCTCATCAAACAGGATAGTCAGACACAGAATAAGGATCTCAAGGTAAACAGTACTAAAAAACACAACTACGTTAGCAGATTGGTGGAAAGACCTACAGTTCCGGTGCAGAAACCTCATTTCCATTTGGAGCCGTATATAAATGACTCAAGTGACCATGTTCCTTTTTTCCCTGGGCTATCCACTGAGGATAAAATTCATCATATCATTAAGCTGCTGTCCCAAATTAGCAATACAAACGAAATCAGATCAACGAAATCAGATCAGATCAAAGCTACACTCGATACCAAACAAAATAGCCAATTTACCGCAAGAGAAAGAAGACAACCAGTTACTACCATTGACAAAGATTCGTGTAATCTCACACAATGAGTATCAAAATTCTTCAGTATAACATTCAATCCTTAAAAAAGAATAAAAGCAATCATGAATTTTTTTTTGAATAATGGGAACTGTGACATTGCCATCCTATCGGAGGTTTTTTCACATGACTTATCATATAGGAATATAATTAATTGTAACCTAATTGAAAAGCACAGAGATGATGGCTACGGTGGAGTAGCAATAGCATACAAAAACAGCCTAAAATTAAAAAAATTTACATATAACACAAACTGTGACATTATTATTGCAAGTGCCTCCAACAAAGGAACAAATATGATTTTAACCTCTGTATATTTTGAACCCAACATTTCTCTCAGTAACTTCAAAGAAGAAGTAAACAATTTAATAGAAAAACTTGACCCTTTGAACAAAGTTATTATATCCGGTGATTTCAATGCCAGATGTAGTGATTTTGGAGACAGTATAAACAACAGGAAACGAATTTTTCTAAAAAGGGTAATGTCAAGTGCTGGATACAGACTTGAAAACAACAATAGTCCAACCTTTAAAAGAAACATAGACTCAGTGGCGGGATCAGTGCTAGATTTGACATTCACCAAAGGTATTCACTGTACTGCACTGGTGGTCCCAATTGTTTACAAAATAAATGCTGATTTAAGCTTACCTATGAAGTTCTTAGCAAAAAACAGATTATTCAACAAATTAGGAAAAATAGAGTCATGTGGTAATATAGCAAACCTCACTAAAAGTATGACAAGTGAAATCAAGGCAGTCACATATTGTTTTATAGCTAACAAAACTCCAAACTAACTCCACCAAAGGTGGAATGATGAATTAAAGCAACTCTTCAAGGAATTTTCCGATAGTCAAAGTAAAGCATGCCGTAATCCGTCATATGAAAATTATGTGAATGCAGTTAATCTCAAAATCAACTGGAAAAAATCAGTTAAAATTGCCAAGAAAACTAGTTTATTAAAAAAGATAACTGAAATAAACACCAAACACTACACGTAAACTGCGTGGAGGTGTTTAAAAAATCTGAAAAACTGTCAGGACGAAAAGTTAGATAGGTTTGATCTGGAAAAATCAAGTTTCTTTTTGGAATTTTTAATTGAGCAAATACCTCCAGAAAGAACAATGAAAATCTGGGTTTTGTTCTGGAGGATCTTCAAGAAGTTGTCGATCAAGACAAAAAAACTGCAGGAGGAGCGGGTTCAATAACTTACAAAATGATTGAGTCTCTCAGCACAGCAGCCAAGGTCGAGTTGGTAGCCTTATACAATAATAAGGTTATGAACTGTGATTTTCCACAGGAAAGAAACAAAGATTTATCCAATGTCAAAAACTTTTATACCATATACCTCTCTTGCCAAAACAGTAAAATGTAGGATTAAAAAGTGATTAGAACTATTTATAAATGAAAATAAGTTACTGCCATATAGGTCCTATGCATACCAGAAAGGAAAATCAGCGGCGATGTGCATAAATGATGTGAAAGGAAAAAGAATAGACTAAATGTTGTACTAGCAGTAGTTGACCTATCCAATGCGTATAACTGTGTAAGTCTGAATTTCTTAAAATTGGTTATCGAAAATGACAGGTTTCCAAAAGTCTTCATAGACTGGATTCTTAGTTTTATATCAAATCGTGTGTTGAAACTGGGAACTGCAATACAAGTTGCAAAAGGTGGGGTTCCCCAAGGATCCTGCTTATCCCCAATCTTGTTCAACAAATACACAAAAAGATTGCATCAAATCAATGATAAAAGCACTCAGATTTTGCAGATTGCTGATGATTTCATGATAGTTTCTTCAGGAAAAGCATTCAATAGTACGGATGAAAACTTGCAAAACAAACTCACAGATTTCAATCTACTATGCACAGTCCTTGGATTTTCTTTCAACCCAAGTAAGTGGGTTGTAATTAATGTCGGTAGGGGATGTAAAAAAGTAGCGAATGTAGCCGTAGAGAATGTGGATGTACCTAATCAAAAAAGTGTTACTTTTCTAGGTAGGATCATATCTGCCAACATGTCACATCAGCTCAGCTCAAGAATTCTTCAATACGGTACTACGATCAAGTCTGGGTTGAAACCCAAAGTCAGTATAAATCTTGTTACAGCCGACCCCTTAATGAAAGCTTCTAACAGCACTGCTTTATAATCCGATGTTTTTTATTAGTTAAATCAAATTACAAAATCAAAATTAAATCAAGAGCTTTAAAAAATCTTCCTCTCCTATTGAGGATCGCACTGTAACTGTATGGTCTTTCGATTGTCGGCGAGAGGTTGATTGGTGTCGGATCCAACCGATGAATTTATGTAAATTAATCGACGTTTCAAAATGTACTGGGGCGGTAACATTCCCCCCCACGTAAACAGCTATGGGGTGTTTACATTTACTTAGAAGCAACGTCCAGTACAGCTATTTTGGTTGCTGGCCGTACCATAATACCATGTTGAGTCTTAATAGTGGCAGATCGAACTTGACCATCTTTGGCTGTGACGACCTCTGTAATTCGTCCTTTGGGCCAAAGGTTCCTGGGTAGATTTTCGTCCACTACGATTACGACGTCGCCAACTGCCAGAGGATGTCGTTTGGGAAACCATTTGGATCGCTTGGTGATTATTGGCATGTATTCCTTCACCCACCTCCTCCAGAAAAGATCGGCTAGTTCGTTTGCCTGGCGCCAACGTTGTCTTGGGCTTGACTCGCTTGTCAGTGGAGGCTTGAAGCCGTCTGCGGATCCTAGCAATAAATGGTTGGGAGTAAGTGCGTCATCGTCTTCTGCCTCCAAGGAAACGAAGGTCAGTGGACGAGAGTTTATTACGTATTCTGCACTTATAAGAGCATTTTTGAGACTTTCGTCGTTGTAATTGGCGTTCGGGGAAATGGATTTGAGTACCATTTTAATCGATCGAATTAAACGTTCCCATGCCCCGCCCATGTGTGGTGCGGCAGGTGGATTGAAGCGCCATTTAATTTTGTCATATTTTATAACGAGCTTGTCGAACTCAACATTTTTTAGCTCCTCCTTGACAATCTTTTCGGTTGCTTTGAAATTTGTTCCATTGTCAGAAAATATTTCCTTGGGCGTCCCGCGTCGCGACATAAAGTTTACCAGGCACATTATGCAAGAGCTAGTGTCAAGGCTGTGGGCTATCTCTATATGAACTGCGCGCAGAGTGAGGCATGTAAATATAACACCCCACCGTTTTTCTTTGTGTCGGCCTACGTTAACGAGAATTGGACCGAAGAAATCCACTCCAGTGTATGTAAAGGGCCTCTCGAAGCTGGCGACTCTAGCTGGCGGTAGTGGTGCCATCTGAGGTGGTTCCGGGATCGCCGTATTATTTTTGCATCTTTGGCACGCTTTCCGTACGGATTTGTAAACAACACGTAACTGTGGAATAAAATATACGCTGCGGATTAGATTAATTGTTCCCTCGTGAAGCATGTGATGGTTTGTTTCGTGAAATTCCTTTACTATAAGTTGAGTGATGTGGTGGCGCTTTGGCAAGACAATTTGGTCTCGGCTTTGATTTATTGTGTCTGAACGGCCTTGAGTACGCATTATTCCATCACTATCTATGTAAATATTCAGTCCAATCAATACGCTGGGCTTACTTATGAATCCGTTTGATTGAAGAGTCTCGAGTTCCGATTTGAAAAACATCTTGTTGTGCTTTCCTGAAGAGTAGGTTTTTGGCCGACGTCAGTTGTTCGAGCGTAAGAATTTTTTGGAGTTTCTCAGCTTTGCATCTAGCTCGTAGAATGTCCAAGTATAACAGAAAAGTATCAGTTGCTCGGTATAAGCGCTTCCAATTAGAAAAGCGCTCAACGTATAATGGTATCACTACTATGCTTTCTTTTCTGATTATCAAGACCGTTTTTTTAATCTCATCATGGTCGACTTTGTTAGAAGGGCACAAAGTGGGCTGTTTTGGCCACTGGTCCTTTGACTGTTGAAGAAATGATGGGCCGTTAATCCATTCCTGTGAGTTTGGTTTGCTGATAAACTTTGTCGCCATGTCTGCTACGTTAAGCTTTGTTGGTACCCAATGCCACTGACCAGCGTTTGTGGTCTCCAGGATTTCTCCTACGCGATGCATTACAAAAGAGTAAAAATTACGCGGGTCCATCGTCAGCCAGGAAAGTACTGTCCTTGAATCGGTCCAGTAAGTGTGTTGATCGACGCTTATGTTGCGAATGCTCGGCACTTTGTAGGAAAGACGTGCGCCGATTACGGCAGCAAGTAGTTCCATGCGGGGTATGGAAAGTGGCTTGAGGGGAGCCACCTTACTTTTTGCTGCGATCAGTGAGACGGTGATATCATCCCCTTTTCCTATCCGAAAGTAACACACGGCGGCATATCCGTACTCACTGGCGTCCACGAAAGTATGTAGTTCAACAAAATCTGCCATACAAAGTAAGGGCGAGTAATGGCGCGGTACTTGAACAGTTGTAGCTTGGGGTAGCAAGTCTTTCCATTTCGTCCAAAAACTCAGCTGAGGTCCTGGTAAGATGTCGTCCCAGCCTATGCCTGTGCGCCAAATTTCCTGAAGGAGCATTTTGAGGCCAATAGTGTAGCAGGATAAGAATCCTAATGGATCAAATATGGACCTCGCGTTTGGTTGGCAAGGCTTCTTCCGAAAGGACGTTTCTTTTCATTCGTGCAAATCTGAAAACATATTTAAACATGTCAGTTGCTGGTTCCCAAAACATACCGAGGACTTTTTCTGGATCTCCGAGTTCCTTTGGCGACTGTAGATCGAGGGAATCACCCTGCAAATGTTTCAAGACTTCGGGTGAATTAGAAGCCCAGTTCCTTATATTGAAACCTCCAGCTGCGTGTATGTCTCGGACCTTTAGGGTAACCTCGATTGCTTCAGTTTCGTCGCCTAGGCTATCTATGTAGTCGTCGACGTAGTGTGCCTTGGTAATGGCTTCGAACGCACGCGGGCTTTGCAGCTTGTATTCCTCCGCGTTCTTGTCGCGAACATAATGAGCAATGCATGGTGCACAGGATATTCCGAATGTCATAGATCTCATTACAAATGTTCTGATTGCTTGCGTTTCGTTGTTATACCATACAAAACGTTGAGCGTGCGCATCTGATACCAGGATTCGAATTTGGTGGAACATTTCAGCAATGTCGCCACAAACAGCTATCTTACCAACTCGAAACGCCATTAATACTTCGGTAAGTGGATGTAGTAAATCGGGGCCGGTATACATGAAGTCGTTGAGTGACTTCCCGTGGGATTTAGCAGCCGCATCCCAGACGAGACGGACCTTTTGAGGTTTATTAGGATTGTGGGTTATAAATATTGGAAGGTACCACACGCGTTCGGGCTGTTCAAGGAGTTCGGCACTGGACAGTTCGGATGCATACCCTTTTTCGAGTAGATTATTTATTTGCATCTCAATTTTGCCAAAAAGTTCAGGTTCTCGGTTTATCTTAGCCTTTAGACATTTTAGCCGTTTCATTGCGTTGCTGTAGCTTTCCGGAAGAGTTGGATTATTCTCGCGCCATAGAAGTCCTACTTGATAATGTCCTTCACTCTTTGAACAAGTTTTATCCAATATTTCCAGGGCCTTCTCGTCATCCACGGAACGAAACGTCTTTGGAGTAACAGTTTCAACGCAAAAGCTTTCTTTAATGCTCTTTTCAATCTCGTCCCAGTTGCACTGGCAGTGGTGCATGGAAAATGCAGTTTTGGAGCTTGTGGAGCCTTGCAGTCCCCAGCCGAGAATACACTTAGACGCAATGGGATCATTCCATTTTCCTTCTCTGAGCCTTCGTGGTACAGCGAGCTTCCAGTTGTTGGTTCCAATAAGAATCATTGGTTCGGCATTCGAATAAGATTGTAGGGGTATTCCATCTAGATGTGGAAACTTGATGCGCAATTCATGAACGTTCACCGTTTGTTTTGGCAAGCCTAGGTTTTTCACAGTATGGACATTATTTAGCCAATATGTTTTAGTGGCGCCTGCCCCGGCGACTCGAATATTGCAGCGTACGGAATTGCCCTCTCTTCTGGTGGTTTGATTGGTCCACTGCATACAGATCGGTTCGGGGGTGCCACTTATGTTTAAACGCTTAAAGAAGGATTCGTCTATTAGTGTGACCGAAGAGCCTTCGTCCAGGAAAGCAAAGGTGTCAACTTTAATATTGTCACCTTGGACATGTATTGGCACGATACGAAACTATTGTTCAACTTCTGCTGACTTGACTTGGTGAGACGTGACAACGTTGATATTGGGCTTGCCTTTGTGAAGTAAGGGATGATGCCTTGACTCACATCCTCCAACACCGCATGCATTAGTAAAAGAGCATCTACGGCCATGAACTTTCAGGCACTTAAAACAGAGCCTGTTGTCGCGAACAACTTGTTGCCTTTCTTCGTAAGTGAGATTTTTGAATTGTTCACATTGAGCGACTTGATGCTGTGCGCTTTGGCATACGAAGCAAGGTGAGTTCTCGGATCGGTAGGAATTGCGTGGGTGCTCCTCCGATTCCGCATGT
This sequence comes from Drosophila subpulchrella, assembly GCF_014743375.2. Taxonomy (NCBI): domain Eukaryota; kingdom Metazoa; phylum Arthropoda; class Insecta; order Diptera; family Drosophilidae; genus Drosophila; species Drosophila subpulchrella. The sequence continues at coordinate 419,604 of NW_023665645.1, forward strand.
TGCGGCTGTGCATCGTTGTAGCTGGTATGAGTATGTACATTATTCGTCCTTGAGTATGAGGTTGAAACGACTGTGGAGGCTGCTTCTGCGATTTTATACAACCAATCGCTAAATGCTTTTACATTTGCTATGGATCCATCTTTTGGGTGCATTGCCCAGTTCAGCTTATATTGATTTGGAAGTTTGTCAACCAACTCGCGAACAAGCATAGGGTTGTTTAGATGTGCATCTAGTTGACAGGCCTCCACGGTAGCACAGATGTTGCGAACAGCAAGGGCGTAGTCGATAAGTGAATCCAGCCTGTCCTTGTTTACTGAAACTCGTTTAGCTTTCTCAATTAGGCGATCCAGAATTTGATCTGGACGACCAAAGAATGTTTTTAATGTGCTTATAACCTCGGGAACCATGGTTGGCAACAAAAGCTTGTCTCGGACTAGATCGTACGCTTTCCCTTTAAGACATTTTTGAAGTCGAAGCATATTTTCGACATTTGAAAAGCCGGCAGCAGAAGTGCTGTTTTCAAAGGCGCTTATAAAGGTGGGCCACTCGTCTGGGTTTCCGTTGAATGTAGGTAAATCAGCTGGTAGTATTTGTCGAGCTGATAATTGAACGCTGCTGGGGCCCATTGTCGTGGGTGTCCATGTCATGTTGGGATCATGTTGGCGCGACAAAATATTATATTTTTGTTCAATATATCTCTGCTCAGCTTCTCGTTTTTCCTCTAGCATCTGTAACATAAGAACGTTAGTTGATGTGTTTATACCGGGTGTTTCTTGTAAACTCATTTTCGGCTCTTTTTGCAATCCCTGCGCGGCGGAGCCTTGATGTGCAGTTGTATTGGTCTTCACGATGTCGGTATCACCCTTCTCGCAAGGAGGGCAGGCCCAGCCTTTAAGGTTATTTGCGCTTTCTTCACGCACACAAGAGAAATGGTACCAGGTCTTGCAATTATCACATTGAACCCATATTATGTCTTTCCCGGGTCGATCTTTTTTGCAAGCACCGCATATCGAGGTATCATCTCCCCGTGGAAGCATTTTTAATTGTTCGAGAAATTGATTTCGGTTGTGAGCTTCTCTGCCTGTTGGGGGAAAATTTATTTGCTTTCGCAAGCTATGCCCCTACTCACAGCCTTAGTTGGCAGAAAGGCAAACCGTGGAATCAGAATATAGTTTTGTTCTTTTTGGTCTTTTTTTTTACGAAACACTAACACCAATACGCGGAGTGTCTTCGCAAGAATCTATTTGTCAGTTTCTGTCTTCGGTTGGTGTGTATACACTGATTATAAATGTCGCAGTTGATTTAAAGTTCGTGTCACGATTATTGTTAATGTACGGGACTGCGGAACTTTATTGTTCATAAGACGCAGTCGAGTACCAATTAATAGTTAACCCGCTGTTGGAACTAGATTTGGTTTAATATTGTTACTACGGAACTTTATTGTTCAGACGCAGCAACTTGTGGTGTTTTGTTTCTTTGTACTCTCGTATATTTAGATTTTTTAAAGAATGTTACAGCCGACCCCTAAATGAAAGCTTCTAACAGCACTGCTTTATAATCCGATGTTTTTTATTAGTTAAATCAAATTACAAAATCAAAATTAAATCAAGAGCTTTAAAAAATCTTCCTCTCCTATTGAGGATCGCACTGTAACTGTATGGTCTTTCGATTGTCGGCGAGAGGTTGATTGGTGTCGGATCCAACCGATGAATTTATGTAAATTAATCGACGTTTCAAAATGTACTGGGGCGGTAACAAATCTTTTCAAATCGTTTGTAAGAAGCAAGCATGAATATGCTATAACTAGTATTGCGGACATAGGTTGTGGAGTAAACCAAACCTTAGAGATTGCTCAGGCTGAAGCCTTGATAAATGTGTAGGTGTGCCTCCTGGTGCACTTGCCGGTGTTATGCCACCGATATTCAGAGCCAAACCTCTCACTGTTCAAGCTGAAAGCACAAAACACCCTGCTCTTCGAGGTCATCAGGTCATCTCCAGCTGAAACAAGCTACACTAACACGATAAAGGGCTTTCAATTCTTTTTCGACAATACCAAGCTACTCGACCTGTTTTACGTCTCCAACAAGATCTGTGTAAATGAAAAATGCCTAGGCAAAAGCAAAAATGAATACTCATTTGGGGAACTCCGTGCCTTTTATGGGGAAATCTTTGAGAAATATATTCGAAATGGATGGAATATAGTTTCCACAGATGCGTCAATAGGGCCTGTCTCAAGTGGCATTGGGATACTAGAAATGCCCAGCGAGGTTTCTCACAAGTTTAAGTTCGATGTCCACTCTCTTCTGTAAGTGCCGAGCTAGCAGAAATCCAAATTGCCTGTGATATTTCTCATAAGTCCAAGTACAAAAACGTTGTGATAATCTGTGATTGCCTCGGGGCTATTAGTTTATTTAATAATAAAAAGTCAGAAGCGTACATGGTTCAAGAGATTCATAACACAATTGAGAATTCAGATGTTGAAAAGCTAGAACTAGTTTGGGTACCTGGCCACAAGGGCATTAACATTAACGAAAGGACTGACCTCATTGTCAAATCAGCTGTAAACGAAGGAGAACCAATAGACATTAAGGTTAACGTTAAGGATGCCCTAAGGGAAATCAAAAAACTTTTGGAATCCAACTCGAATGAGGATTACAAGAATAAGTGTACAATCAAGGGATCAAACCTCATAAAGGTCTTCCCAAATATACCAAAAAAGCCATGGCTCCATGATCTAAAATGGAACGCAAAAAGTATAAAAGTTTTAAATAGACTTATGGTTGCCTCGACATGTGATAAGGTTTTTCTTCACAAAATAAAAGCTGTAAGTACAAATTTATATGGTCTATGTAATGTTCCTGAATATGCCAAGCAAATGATCTTCTAATGCCAAAAACTTAACAACATACGACCCAAATTCAAAAAAGAACCACTGCATTTAAGAGAGCTCGCAAAATTCATTATTACAGCAAATCTAGACTTTTAATCAACCTCTTTTTTCACCATCTATAATAAGTAAAATTCTGTGGCGTTTGTCTAACCAACCACCTGTCAAGCTCACTGCAAGGAAATCCTTGTAGGACCACCTTCTATGGTTCCAAATCTGAGACAATCAGAGTGAAGTACGAGTCTATGTACGATCACATCCTGAAGCTCCTTGCAAAACTCAACCTGTGGTCCTGTACCAACAACGCCATATCAAAACCTCTCGGATACCCTATCCGGAGGAAAAATTAACCACATTTCTGACATCACTACCTTGAGAAGAACATTCGGGAGTAATAACCTCGATCATCACGACATTGAGAATATCCACGATTAGCAGCTGAGTCTACGTGGGTGTATCGCGCATGCACCTTCAAACCACTAGTACCTGGTCTATGCGGCAGTGTTGTTACGACCAACAACCCTACCCTATCATCCATGAGATGATTTAAAACCCAAAAAAAAAAGCTGAAAACGCATGTTGTAGCTATTTTATTTTGCTAATTGTTTGATAAATGTAGAATTAATGTCGAATATCAAGCTTGATGTCCTTGTGGGGTATATGTATCACACACACACATACAGCGGGGTAATTTTCTATTTTTGTGCTGCTGATAATGATTTTGATAATTTTCTACGTTGTTGTTTTTGTTAGTTTGCTGGTGGCCGCACGAATTTGAAATTTGATTTTTTTTGATTTGGCTTTGTTAATTTTTACGTTGGCTCTTTGGCTGCTCTTGATTCGCTGCTTTTGCGTGATTAATCGATCACGAGGAGTCAAACCATCATGATCAGTCAAAATAGTAACTGTCAACCAAGTAATCTACGAGGGAGCCACAACAAGGCGAGTCGTCGGAAGCAGCGCCGTGGGAAGCATACAAGGAGCAAGATCGCCACGTCGAGACGTTCGGGGTTGGGACATCAAGAATCTCCGAATTGAGACACAAGTGGAAGACATCACACGGCTAAGTCAAAGCGTTTGGTTTCCAACTTTGTCACGACCACACCCTGCGAATCGCCCGGCGGGTCTGTCAGAGTCAAGAAAGTTGACCCAGGGTACCTTGCCCGACCAGGCAGAACCTGGCGTGAAGGACGAGCAGTGGATCGATTTGTGGTTCCAAGACGCGTTGGCCTCGAACAGCAAACTGCCCAAAGCCCCGAGTGCCAAAAACGCCGAACTACTAGTCAGGAAAGGCGAGCGAACGACCCGTTGAGGCATTCAAGAGGCGTTGTCCTGGAGAACATGTCCATGGAGACATCGGCAGCGACGCCAGCAGACATCACCGGCAGCAACGTTACCATCGCCGCGCGGAGCTCATTGGGAAGCGCAGGAGCGTCGCGGACGTCAAGCATTAGGGTGAAGCCGGGTGGAACGTTCGCACCAGGCGTAAAGCAAAGTGAACTGCTAGGCAGCTTCCTGGTGTTAGCCTTGACTGTCAGCGCGATCTGAACAAGAACTTAGCGGGACCGTCCGGGACAGAGCAAGGGACAGGTATTGCCTCGAAAGGAGTTGGCCTAGAGAGCAAGGCTTGTTCACCCTAGTCTGAGAACGGTGACGCTTCCCTAAGCCCACAAGGCCGAACTCTCTGCGAGTCCAATTCGCGAAAAGCGACCCCGACGCAGCGCGTCGGCAAGCGAGCAGAGGCGGCCACTACGAGCATCCCGAGACACAGGAGCCAGCAGTCGTCAAGTCAACGCGTTGACAGGCCAGGACGAGGAACATCGGCTGCCTGTGGAACCAGAGCGGGGAGATACCGGGGCCAGCCCAGCCACACACCCGCTGTATTAATAACACGAGAATAAAACCCACTGTTACCATTCGAACCCTGTGTTTTCTCACTGGTCTACGAGCAGACACGTCATATAAATTTGGTGGGACGAACACACAATCTTCTGAGCCAGAATGCTTGGGATGGGATAGCGGTCGGCGATGGTTCGTTCGTTTAACTTCCTGAATTCAATAACGAGCCTCTGGTTTTTGTTGCCATTGCTATTCATACCCAAGCTGGAAGCGGACCGAGTCGACCTGATAATGCCATCATTTAATAGTTGATTTATTTCGTGATTCAGTATGGCACCCGCCAGCGTTAGCAGATCAAAGCCTACGATGACATCAAAGGCATCGAAATATAGAACGTGGCAACTTTTCCGAAAATTCTCATGAAACATTTTTTCCTGATTTGGCTGGTACCGTGGATGGAACTCACTGTGAATGGGGGGCTTTTTTGCCGCTCCTGTGTCAATCAACATTGTTAGCTTTCGTCGAAAACTTTTCGACCATCCAGCCTGTCGCTCGACAAACGGCAGCAATGAGCGTTCCTTAAAAAATTCAGTAGGTCGTTGTCGCCTAGTGAATCATTTCCCTTAGTAACGTCGGCGACTGTGGCTGCAGCCACGTTCGCGTATTCTTGCTCTTCCTGGCCCGACGCCCATTGGGAAATATTATTCACTCGCTGGCGTCTCAGGCCGGACATTCGCCCAGACGGATATGGTCTTTTCTGGGTAGGACTCTGGGCATTGTTTTCCTGTGGCCTGACCCAGTTTGTCATTTGTCGGAACTTTCACGACGATGAGTCGACATCCATGAGTTCTACCTGGTGTTGATTGGTGAATTCTCTATAATTTTGCCTTGTGTATTGGTCGGCCTGCGGTTCTCTGTCCTGGTTTTGTCTTCTTACGAAATGGGGGTTTTTCTCCTGCCTATTTTGATAGCGATTTCCCTGCCTGTTTCCTTCGCGGTTTGCCCTTTTTCCTCCATTGCCTTTGCATATCGAACGCAGAACTCCTGATGCAATACTCTAAATACAGGGTGCTTATTAATCTGCTACTTAACTTGTTAATTTGTACATTGTACAGGTACGACTTCGTATAATTTCGGTTTTTTGGTTTTGGTGCAACAGGTACCAGGTCTTGCCAAGAAGGACATAAGAGAATAGCAATATTTCTTTTTAAGATGATATCAACTGCTGGGTTCCAAGCCGTTGAATGGCTCCTTGGTTCTGCACCAACAATAATTTTCTTATAACGGCACTATTACAGTCCCAATACGAACTGCCGTGTACAAAAATACCCTAGGTACATTTTTATACCCGTTACTCGTAGAGTAAAAGGGTATACTAGATTCGTCGGAAAGTATGTAACAGGCAGAGGAAGCGTTTCCGACCCCATAAAGTATATATAGCCGAGTCGATCTTGCCATGTCCGTCTGTCTGTCCGGATGAACGCTGAGATCTTAGAAACTATAAGAACTAGGCTTTTCAGATTTGGCGTGCAGATTCCTGAGCTTCTTACGCAGCGCAAGTTTGTTTCAGCAGAGTGCCACGCCCACTCTAACGCCCACAAACCGCCCAAAACTGTGGCTCCTACAGTTTTGATGCTAGAATAAAAATTTTAACTGAAATGTATTGTATTCAATACCCATCGATATTATCATCAATACCTATCGATTGACCCAAAAAAAAGTTTGCCACGCACACTTTAACGCCCACAAACTTCAAAAAATCGTAAGTATGAACGTGGATATCTCGGAAACTATCAAAGACAGAGATCAAAGATTGGGATCTCAGATTTAGATTCCGTAGCCTTGTAAGCAGCGCAAGTTTGTTACGCGAATATGCCACGCCCACAAGCCGCCCAAACCTGTAGCGCCCACAATTTGCATGCTAGATACAAAATTTTAACTGAAATGTATTGGTCTCCTCAATAGCTATCGATTGATCCGAAAAAGACGCGCCCACTCTAACGCCGGTAGGTGGCGCAATTCAATCTCGCTTTGCGTGCATATCTCCATTTCCCTTTGGTCCCTTTAGCTGAGTAACGGGTATCTGATAGTCGAGGTACTCGACTATAGCGTTCTTCCTGGTTTTAATTTAAAATGTTTGTAGTTTTTTGTTAAATAATGGGGGCTTAAACAATTCTTGTTGATTTATAGTTTCTTAATTTCATAAACTAAATTCCTGTAAAAAAGCCGCGATAATATAAACACCTTAGGTGATATGATGCATTTAAAACTATTTATTTAGCTACTTAAATATTTTTTAGAGCTGTTTGGAGCCACTGGGGGATATATCGAATCTTAGTAGGAACCTAGGCCCCCTGTAAAATTTTGAGTAAGAGTTTGGCTGCTCTGGCGCTTACGGTATAGGCTATGGGCGCACCACCTTAATTATCGTTCTGTCGAAATATAGATCTTTTGAGAATGTTTTCCCCTTTCGATTGTTCCTGTAGCAGCTATAAATTCGTTCGATTAAAAACAATTAAATTATAAATTCTGAGTTCCTCTTTAGATACATCCTATGGGAGTTATAGGCCATTTTTTGTTCGAAATTTAGAAGTTGATGTAAACAAATAAAGAAATGGTTCAATTTATAATTTTTAAAACTTTTTATAGCAAGTTTATATTTGATTGATTAATATGAATATTAACATTGTGGATAGGTATGTGTTCTTCAATAGTTTTACCACATTTTATAGATACAGAAATTCTTTTAATAAGGCAACAATTTGAGCGACATAAATTTAAAGAGAATTCAATAGTAAATAGTTCATTGTTGACGCAGCTGAATTCATGGTGAGTAGCCTGCACCTGCAAGTTACACATTCCATTTAGCAAGGTTCCGTATGATGGATATATTTTCAGTGATTGAGATACAGTTTTTAGTATCCACTTCTGAGGGGCTTCTTTTGTAAAGTTAAGTTCAGGCGAAAGTCGAAGACTAAAATGAATCGAAATTGTTTTAATCAAATTTAAAGCTAAGGTCTTAATCGCATGGTCATCATATTTTTTTGATAAACATTTTGGTGCTTCAGTTTGACAAGTTGATGCAATTTGACTAAAATCTAAAACAAATGGTTTTGCTATAAGCGTCGCCACATCTATTATATGTATCGCATGGTTATTGGTGTCAGATACCAGCAAATTCTGACCGTTGGTATCCAAGCATAGACCGGCCGGCCCATTAAATATCAAATCAGTTTTATTTTGACTCGTGATTTTTAAGGTAGAAATATTATTTGAATCGGTGTCAATAACTTTGATTTTATGATTATAAGATTCAGCCACATAGAGCCTGTTATTGGCATCATTATAGGTAACACCTAGAGGGTGTTGAAGTTTCGCGTTGAATAGTTTACCGTCAACGTCGCCAAACGCAAAAAGGTTCTAGAAAAAAGTGATTCATATTCAATTTAAATAATAATCTTAACATATCTATAACTTACAAGTGGGTTACGATCCCCTCCAACGACATGCATCACCTTTCCGTCAATCATAGAAGTTTTTCGTATGCTAGAGCTTTCGCTGTCAGCTATGTACAATACATCGTTTGCCATGGCCAGGCCAGACGGCTGTGCAAATGCGGCGTTCTGGGGGTAGGATTTTACGGTTCTCCTCTAGACCATTTCCTTTAAACGCGACACAGCAAAGAGGTTCAACGTCGCCAAACGCAAAAAGGTTCTAGAAAAAAGTGATTCATATTCAATTTAAATAATAATCTTAACATATCTATAACTTACAAGTGGGTTACGATCCCCTCCAACGACATGCATCACCTTTCCGTCAATCATAGAAGTTTTTCGTATGCTAGAGCTTTCGCTGTCAGCTATGTACAATACATCGTTTGCCATGGCCAGGCCAGACGGCTGTGCAAATGCGGCGTTCTGGGGGTAGGAATTATTACGGTTCTCCTCTAGACCATTTCCTTTTAACGCGACACAGCAAAGAGGTTCAAACTTGCGGAATTTCCACCAAATAATTCCTTCCGGAAAGTAGCCCCAAATCTGATGGGTGCCAGCCATAAATATGAGCACAATAGCTTTTTCAGGCACGTTGCGTTCATCAAGATGAAAGGACATATCCATGTCCCGTGTACGAAATATAGCAACATCCCAGGGCGACGATAAAGGATGCAGAGGTCCTATACCCTATCCGGAGGATAAATTAACCACATTTCTGACATCACTACCTTGAGAAGAACATTCGGGAGTAATAACCTCGATCATCACGACATTGAGAATATCCACGATTAGCAGCTGAGTCTACGTGGGTGTATCGCGCATGCACCTTCAAACCACTAGTACCTGGTCTATGCGGCAGTGTTGTTGCAACCAACAACCCTACCCTATCATCCATGAGATGATTTAAAACCCAAAAAAAAAAAACTGAAAACGCATGTTGTAGCTATTTTATTTTGCTAATTGTTTGATAAATGTAGAATTAATGTTGAATATCAAGCATGATGTCCTTGTGGGGTATATGTATCACACACACACATACAGCGGGGTAATTTTCTATTTTTGTGCTGCTGATAATGATGATTTTGATAATTTTCTACGTTGTTGTTTTTGTTAGTTTGCTGGTGGCCGCACGAATTTGAAATTTGATTTTTTTTGATTTGGCTTTGTTAATTTTTACGTTGGCTCTTTGGCTGCTCTTGATTCGCTGCTTTTGCGTGATTAATCGATCACGAGGAGTCAAACCATCAAGATCAGTCAAAATAGTAACTGTCAACCAAGTAATCTAGAGGGAGCCACAACAAGGCGAGTCGTCGGAAGCAGCGCCGTGGGAAGCATACAAGGAGCAAGATCGCCACGTCGAGACGTTCGGGATTGGGACATCAAGAATCTCCGAATTGAGACACAAGTGGAAGACATCACACGGCTAAGTCAAAGCGTTTGGTTTTCAACTTTGTCACGACCACACTCTGGCGAATCGCCCGGCGGGTCTGTCAGAGTCAAGAAAGTTGTCTAAGACCCAGGGTACGCGTTGGCCTCGAACAGCAAACTGCCCAAAGCCCCGAGTGCCAAAAACGCCGAACTACTAGTCAGGAAAGGCGAGCGAACGACCCGTTGAGGCATTCAAGAGGCGTTGTCCTGGAGAACATGTCCATGGAGACATCGGCAGCGACACCAGCAGACATCACCGGCAGCAACGTTACCATCGCCGCGCGGAGCTCATTGGGGAGCGCAGGAGCGTCGCGGACGTCAAGCATTAGGGTGAAGCCGGGTGGAACGTTCGCACCAGGCGTAAAGCAAAGTGAACTGCTAGGCAGCTTCCTGGTGTTAGCCTTGACTGTCAGCGCGATCTGAACAAGAACTTAGCGGGACCGTCCGGGACAGAGCAAGGGACAGGTATTGCCTCGAAAGGAGTTGGCCTAGAGAGCAAGGCTTGTTCACCCTAGTCTGAGAACGGTGACGCTTCCCTAAGCCCACAAGGCCGAACTCTCTGCGAGTCCCATTCGCGAAAAGCGACCCCGACGCAGCGCGTCGGCAAGCGAGCAGAGGCGGCCACTACGAGCATCCCGAGACACAGGAGCCAGCAGTCGTCAAGTCAACGCGTTGACAGGCCAGGACGAGGAACATCGGCTGCCTGTGGAACCAGAGCGGGGAGATACGGGGGCCAGCCCAGCCACACA